>NC_090937.1:1123399489-1123702520 GCF_040938575.1 Ambystoma mexicanum | reverse complement strand
TTTTATTAACCTCTTAACCTCTATAGCATCCTCTCCCCCAACTGTAAGTGTTGTTTGACATTTCAGATTCTAAACTTTTGAAGTTTTCTTCCCCTTCTTAACCTCAGCGTCTCATTATCTTCGTTTTGAGGGAGTTCATCTTACATGTGTATTTCGGAGCAGGCAGGGTTTAAAGAAATGAGCTTCTCTGTCCCGTACATGTTCATGAAATGGATTCCATATAGTTAGGAATCTTAGGTTTTTACCAGTGCTGATGGCGCATATCTTCTCCATAGCCATCACCCCCCAGATCTTAAACCACCACCATGCTGAAATTGGACCTTCTTTGTTTTTCCAATTTTGTGCAAGTCTCATTCTGGCTGCTGATAATAGATGGGTGATAAGTTTGGCTGTTGCTCCCGACATTGCGTATTTCCCTTCTATCGGGACTCCTAGGAGAATTGTCTTCGGAGATCTCAGCAGGTCCACTCCTAAAATGTCTTTTATGTAGCTTAGTATTTCCTTCCAGTAGGCGACTGCCTTAGGACACGTCCACCACATGTGGAACAAGTCTCCCTTCTCCCCGCAGTTCCTCCAACAGTTTGGTGAGTAAGACTTTGTCATTTTGTGGATGCGGTTCGGGGTCATATACCATCTAAGGCACAATTTGTATGCAGATTCCTTTATTGTAGTGCATCTGGAGGTGCTGTGTGCACGCGCCCATATTTGGTACCATTCCTCCTCCGTTAGTGACTCTTGCATATCTCTTTCCCAATTCATTTTGTATGCGAGATGGTCGGTTGGCTGGTCGTTGGATAGGAGTTTGTAGAGTCTAGAGACCCCCTTTGCTGTGTTGCCTTCTTGAAGCGACAGTTCTAGGCCTGATGGTGTGTTCTCATGCCCGCCTTCTTCACCATTGGGTGAGTAATCCAGTGTCTAATTTGCGCATATCTATAGCGTTAGTTTTCACCTATATTGAATTTCAACTGGCAATCTGTGAAGAGCAATGGAGCGCCGTCTTTGTACATGTCTTTCAGGTGCGTCGTTTCTGCCGCTGCCCAGCCCACTCAATATCCACGCTGAAGACCCGGAGTGAAATCTAGGTTGCCCATCAGTGGCGTATATGGACCCATTCCACCAGGAATGTGTTTCTTTTTTCGGGCTTTGTCCCAGCTTAGTAGAGACCATTTTGTCATTTCTAGTAAGGATTCTCGGTTGTTTCGGTTTTCTTTGCTCAGGCTCAGAAGGGCTATTAGGGGGATGGTTGAGACTGTTTGTTCGATTCTGCACCATCCTTTATGTTCTTCTGGTTTCGCCCATCTCAGCATTGGCGCTAATTGTGCCGCCATAATGTATCTGTCCATTTCTGGAACTCCCAGACCACCCATATGTGAGGAGTGCATTAGGATTCGTTTCTGGATTCTAGGTTTCTTATTATGCCATATGAATTTGAATACCGCGTTCTGCAGCTCCCGGACCTTGGCTGGTGGTATTGGCACTGGCAGTGAGCTTACTACATAGAGGAGGCAGGGGAGAATGGTAATTTTGACCGCTGTGATGCGAGCGAACCATGACAGCTCCTGGGAACCCCATCTGCGCATGTCTTCCTGTAATTGTTTCCACAGCGGTGTTATGTTTGTCTGATATAGTTTGTGTGGATCGCTGGCGAGGTGAATTCCTAAATATTCCAGTTTTCTTTCAACCCAGGGCCTCGGGAATGATCTCGCCAGAGCCTCAACATCCTCTCGCCTTGCCATTATGTTCATAGCTTTTGATTTGGAGAGGTTTATGGAGAACCCCGAGACCTGTCTGAATTCCTCCAACTGGGCCATGGCTCTGGGCATTGTATTTTTTGGGTCTTCCATGAAGAGCATGATGTCGTCCGCATATAGGGCTATTTTGTGGGTTTCCTGACCTATTGTAACTCCCTTGATACTGACGTCCTGGTGGATCTGCATTGCACATGGTTCCATTGCCATTGCAAAAATTAGGGGAGAGAGAGGGCAGCCCTGTCGTGTGCGCCTTCCAATCTCCACAAATTCTGTGCCTTGACCATTGATCCTGAAGCTTGTCGATGGGTGTCGGTAGTTGGCGAGCACCATTTTCGTAAATTCTGGACCGCAACCAAACCGCTCCAAAATCCAACTCAGATAGCCCCAATCCATGCTGTCGAAGGCCCGGGTGGCATCCAGAGTCGCAACTGCAAATGATTGTTGTGTACGTCGCCCAGCGTCTATGACGTCTACTGCCCTTCTGACGTTGTCTTGTGTGCGTCAATCGGCAATAAACTCTGCTTGGTCATCCTGTATTATGTTTGGAAGGATTTCCATTAGACGAGTTGCAAAAATGTTCGTGTAGATTTTTACATCTGAGTTCAGCAGTGCTATAGGCCGATAGCTTGCACAGTTTTTGGGATCTTTGCCTGGCTTTAGCGGTAGTATAGTTATGGACTTCCCCATATCTTGCTTGACCTTCCCCTCTTCTCTAATTGTATTGAATAGTTTTGACAGCGGGCCTAGCAATTTTGTACGAAATGTATTGTAATAGCCATTGCCAAAACCGTCTGGACCTAGAGTCTTATTTGCTGGTAGTGCTGTGATAGCGTCGCTGATTTCTTGGGCCGTAATTGGTTTCCCAAGATTGGTTCTGCCTTTCGGGGCAGCTGGAGAGAGTTGATATAGTTGAGTTGATGTTCTGAGTCTAGATTTTCCCCCTTTAATAGTTCCGTGTGAAATCGTTTCATTATTTCTTTTTTTTTCTAGCTCTGTTGTGTGAGGTTTCCCATGGGAGTCATTTAGCTGCACTATGTAGTTCCGGGTTTTTTGTTTTCTCAGTTTTGCTGCCAGGAATCGATTAGCCTTGCCTCCATGTATGTAGTAGGATTGTTTTGTTTTTAGCAGCGACTGGGCCACCTGGTCCGCCGTGTGGTTCTCCAGTTGAGCTCTGATTTTCCGTAGTGCTCTTAAGGTTTTCCTTGAGCCCCAAGTCTTGTGTTGGGCTTCTGCAGCTTTCACCTCTTTTTCTAGTTGGTTTGTCATTGGTGCTCTTTCGCGGTGGTATGCCGCTGCTTGTGAGATGAATCCTCCCCTGATCACTGATTTTCCTGTGTCCCATATTAGCCCCCAGGCCGTTTCCCCGTTATCGATTTCTGTAAAGTAGTTGTTGATGGCGGTCTCCATATGGGCTCTTAGTGCAATGTCTTTTAGGAGAATTTCATTTAATCTCCAAGGTAGTTTAACTCTGTTCCCTTCCACTGCCCAGTCCACACCCACCATCACTGGTGCATGGTCTGAATGATATTCCACTCCAATTTCTACTTCCGTTATTTGCGGAACTAATGATGTGGATACTAGGATCATATCTATCCTGGAGTAACCGAGGTGAACCGCTGAGTAGTGGGTGTACTCTCTCCTATCTCCATGGAAGAATCGCCAGGTTTCAATCACTCTTAATTCTCTGTAGAACCGGCCCAGGGCTTGTCTGTTTTTCTGATCAGTGGTAGTTGGGGGAAGAGTCTTATCTAGCACTGGGTCCATAACGCAGTTGAAGTCCCCACCTACTATCAGTTGGCCTACACACCAGCTGCCGAGTCTGCCCAGCAGATCCGTTATGAACACATCTTGGCGGCTATTTGGAGCGTAAATTGCTATGATTGTGTACAATTTTCCTTTTATCGGCCCTTTAAGCCCCAAGTATCTGCCTTCTTTGTCTTTGCAAGTTTGTAGTTTTTCAAAGTCTAGGGCCTTCCCATTTAGTATAGCCACTCCTCTTTTTTTCTCACCACTTGAAGCAAAATATTGTTGTGGAAAGCACCGACTGAACATGCGCTTTTCATCTTTGGGGAGGAGGTGCTTCTCCTGCAGGAGCCCAATCGCCGTCTGCATTGATTTCAGCCTGCCTAGTATCGCCCGGCGTTTTATTGGTGAGTTCAGGCCCTGTACGTTCAGAGATATGACTCGACTCAGCCATTTTGGTTTAGGAGGGGTTGCGCTGTTACAAGCTGGGATTGAGTTGTGTCTGTGCCTTCCATGTTTACTTTTTGGTGCCCCAGGGCTCGGGTTCGTGCTGTTGCTGTAGTTTTTGATACGTTTTGTTCTACTTGCCGCCGTCCAGTTCTCCCTCTCAGCTCCCACCTTTTGGGTGTGCTGTTCCCTCTTTTCTGTGTAGGTTTCGTATGTTTTGATGTATTGTAAACCTCCATAATTGTTCTGCTGCTGTACATTCCCTGGTTAGCCTCTTCTTCGAGTGTCCTTCCGCATCTTTTCATTCTTGGCTCTGTTGCTGGATTTTGGGCTTCTCTGTTTTTTTTGGTTTACGCTTTTTCTCAATTGACCATTCCCATGGTTTACTCGCAGTGTCTTGGGAATTGGGACGTGTACTGGTGATCGGACGTTCCTGGACTTCTTCTAGCTGCATGATTGCACCGCCCTCCTCACAAGTAGTAATCTTCTGCTGTTTACCCTCCCACATAAATGAGAGGCCGAATGGGTGAGTCCATCTATATCGCATCTGTTTTGCTTGTAGTACCTTTGTAATTGGCTGCATCATTCTTCTTTTGAGGAGCGTGATGAGTGCCAGGTCTTGATACAGTTGAATATGGGAACTATTGATTGTGAGGTCATTGTGGAATCTTGCTGCTCTCAATATTTCTTCTTTCTGACCGTAGGACGTTACTGCTATTAGCACATCTCTGGGTCTTGCACCCGGGTCATTCCGTTTTTGGCCTATTCAATGTATACGATCAAAGCTGATTTGGTCTGATTGGGTTTCCAGCAGAAGGCTGCTGAAGCACAGTTGCATTGTATCTTTAAGGTCACAGTCCTGGATTGTTTAGGGGAGGCCTTTGACTCTGATGTTGGATCGTCTTGAGCGGTTTTCAAGGTCTTCTGCTTGTACTTCTAAGTTGGTTGTTGAGGTAGCCAACTGTTCCAGGAGGATACTGTTCTGGTTAGATTCTTCTGCAACAGTTGATAAGCCACTTTCGACTGTATCTACTCTGTTTCCCAAGTCCGTCATTTCTCTGCTTACTTCCTGGATGGAGGATTTCAATTCTTCTTTCATCTGTTCCAGCTGGTTGTGGAATGAGTTCGTGAGTTGGGCTTCCATCCCCTTCAGACAGTTTCAGGAGTTCCTCCTTATCTGACGACATTGTGGATGATATTGTTTCTGCTGTACGGTCAACCAGTAGGGGGGGTGACTACTCCTCTCGTCGGCTCTGACCCCAGCACTTTTCAATTTGGCCCACTTGAGTTTTGGCTTGGATTCTTGGGTCAATTCTGTTTCTAGGTTAAGACATGAAAAAATCCTTTAGATGCCAAGTCACCCACAATGCACAGGAGCTTTTCTCAATGCATTTTCAAAATGCCTCCGTCTACTATATGCCAGTACTCTACAAGTGTAAAAAACATGTTGATACTGATTGTGCCCACACATCCATTCTGGTGCACCTATATATGCCAGCACTCCCCTAAGAAAATACTCAGGTTTGCTTTGTACATAATGGCAGTAATGATACTATAACACGTGTTCATGCTGGCTCTGCCAATATATGTCAGTATCCCCATATAAGAACATGCTCCTGTTTGCTTTGTCTTAATGCCAGTACAAAAAGTCTTGCATGCCTACACACATTCATACATATATACAATCCTCACACACACACAAAAACTTTTTTTTCCTTAAATGTTTCCTGGACTCGCCAAGATGCTGCTGGTTCGTGACATGCGCACCACAGGCATCGCTCTCTGGATCATCTGGGCAATGAGTGGATTAGCTGGAGAGTGACCCCTGCTTCTCCGGATGAACACAGGCATCTACAAATGCCCACTCAGCAATGCTGAGTGGGCATTTTCAGATTTTAGGCGGGCCTTGCCTGCTCAGGCCCTACCATGTCTATGCCTCTGGTTTTCAGGTCTCTGTTGCTCAGGATTTGGAGAAGGTAGCATGTTCTATAGGTGAGTGCACTACATGTACTTGTTGAGGCCAACTGACTACTTTCAATTAAGTCAGAGAACAATCTTTTAGAGGAAGCCATCAGAACATAAGTTGTCTGTCAACTGGGCAAAAGTGTGGGAGGGTTGGAACGAGGAATTTTGGTTTCAATGCTAATATCTGGTGTATCCCAAGTTGCCTGCTGTTACCCCTTAAAGAGCACCTAGACTGGTCTGTTATATGAATCTTTCAGGCAACATAACTACATTTCTACATGCAGTCTTGTTCCTTAGTTCCTCGTTTCTTAGGTCTGAGGATCAACTCCTCCTTGTAATTCCTAGGATGAAGTACAGGTCCAGAGGAGATCGGTGTTTCTCAGTGACCGGACCCAGACTGTGGAATAGTCTCCCATTATATCTGAGACAAGCGAACTCCTTGATGAATTTCAGAGCAGGTCTCAAAACGTATCTTTTTAAATAAATCTATGATCCTGTATTACTTTCTGTCTGTGTGGTATTCAATTGACCCAGTTGGTCCTCTTGGCCCTCTGAGCTCTATTGCTTTGTTCCATCTGCGCCAGGATACGATTTGGTTTGTTGTGTGCACGTTTACAAATGTTTCAAAATTCAAAAAATTCAAAATTCAGTCTTGTGAAATGGTATAGTTTACATATGAAACACATGCAAGTGGTTTTAGGCGCGTCTTTAAAAAATGTTGATTCAAAAGTACTAAACCTCCTTTTCATCGTTACATCTCTGGGCATAACAGAGATAAAACATGTAACCACCTTCCGCAACCCATGTACCTCCAATACCTTGGGCTGGAACACCATTTAAAGATGGCAAAATATTAACTTAAAGTGCATGCCAGTGTTTATTTAAAATAGTGTTCTGAAAGTTACTTGAATTGTATTGTAGTTTTCATTTATATAGCACCTTTTACCATTATTATAGTCTCAATGCGCCGGTGGTGGGAACGCCCTTGGAGACGGAAAAAGGGAAGGGGGGTGAGTAAGTGGGAATAAGCTGGAAAAGTGCAAGAGAGCAGTGATGTGCTGCTGGCAGCCTCAGCCCGGTGGGTCCGTTGGCTGGGCTTGGGGTGTTTTATGGTCAGTAGTCGTAGTGTGCTGTTGTGCGAGTCTATGTGTGGTTTGTTTTGTTGTTGCAGTGTAGTGAAGTTTTTGCGGTTTGTTGTGTTGTAGGCTTGTGGTTGTGTTTGGTTAGAGTTTGGGAGGTGTATGCAGAGGGGTGAAATTGTTAGTGGATCGGTTAATTGGCATTGCCGTCTTTGCAATTATCTTTAGGTGTGAAGCTTGCTTATCTTCAATATCCTACCTAGATGTGAGGCAGGCTAGTGCTCACGATTCCATCAAAGTGTGACACTTGGTAACATTCACTGTTTCATTTAAGTGTGGCGCATGCTAAAATTTACATTTCTATCTAGATGCGATGCATGCTAAAGTTAAGAATTCAATCTACTTGTGGCACATGCTAACATTCACATTTCTATCTAGGTGCGACACAGGCTAAAGTTAAGCATTCCATCTAAGTTTGGTGCATGCCAACACTCACAATCCTATCTAGATGTGAAGCAGGCTAAAGTTTAGCATTCCATCCAAGTTTGGTACATGCCAACACTCACAATCCTATCTATATGCGAAGCAGGCTAAAGTTTAGCATTCCATCCAAGTTTGGTACATGCCAACACTCACAATCCTATCTATATGCGACGCAGGCTAAAGTTAAGAATTCCATCTAAATTGATATTGTGCGCATACTGAACCATCTCAATTCTTACCTTTACCATGGGAGGCCCACCTTATTTTTCATCCATGCGCGATACCCGTCCATCCCTCAAGACCTTCCAGTGCGATTATGGGCTAGTTCTTGATTGCCTACCCAGAGTAATGCACAAGTAACCCCCACCTGGCCTTCTGGCATGAGACATGGCCATGGCAAAATTCCATCCATGACAATTCCCTGCAGTACATCCCAATCTGTCCGAGTGCGATGGTGGTGTTGTTCTATCACAACCACTGAGTGTGATTTGCCTGTTTTCCTCATATACATGCCAGGTGCAGCGACTGATCAATCCTGTGGCATTTCATAGTGTGAAAAAGATATGAAGGACTTTGTTTCAGCTGATGGTGCTGGTGGGAACCGAGGTCAGGATTGGTGTTTGATAGTGTATGTGGTCCTTGGATCACTTTGAGCTACATTTATCAAGCCTTGTAATCTAACTTGGTGCTCAAAGTGCCTGCCAGTGTTTTTTTAAAGCAGTCTCCTTAAAGTTAGTGGCCCACAATTAGGAGTGAGCTGGTCTGGAAATAAGGTACTGCTAACAACATTAACTGGACCAGCTCAATCTGAGTCTGCTGGTAGGGACTGTGAATCACCGGCAGGCCTGACCTGCCGGTTGTTTAGACCCCTACTCGCAGATAATTCACTGAAGCACCAGCACTGTTACCAACGGTGCCAGTGCTTCAGTGTTCCCATTCCCACGGAGTCCTATTGGACTTCACAGAAATGGAAACTTGCCGTTCTGCTGCTTCCCGTAATATCCCGGTATTCGGGCTGCAGAAACGGTAAGCCAAGGTTGCCAGTAGGCAGCTGGCACCAACAACCTCATAATGAGGACCAATAACTTAATTGGAGCTGAAAAGACGCTATCGGTGTAATGAAAATGTCTTAACTAGGTTGCCTTCAGCCACACAATGTATAAACAGTATGCATGTCCTTCACCAAAGGCCTGTTAAAAACAAGCAGTGACAAAGCCAACATTGCTATCATATACCCAGGTACTCTCACAACTTTGCAGCTTCTACTGTCAATAGCCAGTTAATACCATTTCGGCAGTCCCAGGCAAGTGCCTTTCTCATGCCTACACAATAGCCAAAACTGTTGCCATTGCCAATGCTTGTTTTAATCTAAGGTGCAGACTGACTGAACATAGAAGCAGACTTTCCAAGGGCTGTGAGTATGGGAAAAATGCACCTTGGTTAGGCCATTTATATTGACTGACATTGAATGAGAATTGATTGAATTTGGATTAGGCAGGCTGCTATAATTTTCTACATACATGTAGCTTTGAATATATATATATATATATATATATATATATATATATATATATAGTGAAAGGGTTTGTACACTATCAGACAGAAAGTATACAGGCACACTATAATTTCTAACCAACAAAGCCTTCAGCTTTACGTACATGCTCATACTATGAAGAGCACATATGTATGCTACCTATTGAAGCTATATTTTTGTAAAAATAGAAAGCCTTTATATGATGTGTTTTTATAAATATTTGAACAAAGCATATGCAAAGGGCTTTTGTGTTGAGGGTACTAGATTGGCATTACATTCTACAGTGTGGCAACAGATTGTGAACATACCGACATCTGCCCTAAGAGTAATAACAAAATAGAGTGATGTAATTGTGGGATATGATCACATGTGTGGAGGGTAAAGAAACTGGTGGGAATGGTACCTGCATTTCCATTATATGAAACTTTCCTCCCTTTTGATGCCTTCGCCATGCCCATATCTTACTGGCCCTATCGTTTAAAATGTTTCCACAAGTCATAGCGGACTAGAGCATATGGCCCTTAGGAACTTGCATATGGAATGGATGGGATTACACCAGAGTAATTCTGAGTCCAAATAACAGAACCAGCTCAGGAAGATGGCAAAGTACTGTTTTATTAACAATTATGTAAAACAGGGAGGTTACAACGAACATCAACGGACGTATGCTGAGTCGCTCAATAACCTCTTCACACAATGTTTTTTATATGAAATATATGTCAGAGTGACGTCATACTATGTGGCAAAAGTGAAAAACCTATCAAGGGTTGGTATTGGTTAAGGGAGACATCTAAGTATACTTTTCTATAGGAGCTAGGATTGTTATTGGCTGCTCTTTATCAGGTGGAAAACCTATGCCTACCTCTAAAAACATGTAATTTCAGAAACATTAGATACACAGTTTTTCATTGGTCTTCAAACTATAAGATCCTTTGTTATATTGGCTAATACAATTAGTTGGCACGTTTGTGCATTGTCTGGAACATTCGGTTAATTTAGCAGCACGTAAGCTCAGACCCAAGTGCAATGAGATAGGGCATGAAACTACCCCACCAACCAATTAGCCCAGCATCTCTCATTGCCCATGCCTTTTGCCATAAAATTGTCTTTGCACTTAGCCTTGTAGAGCGTTCTCATCTTTGGGAATGCACGGGAGTGAGGGCACTTGCTATCGTGTCTGGGACTTCAAGTTCAAGCTCTAATTCCATCCTTGGATCACGTGACAGGAGACCACGATTTGCTCCATTCTGTAGGTTTTAAATGCTTTGAAGGAATTAAAACTTGGCATCCTTGGTGTTCTTTCTTGCACCTTAACAAGGGAAGACTAATCCTCTGCACGCTTGCTGCTTTGCAGAATAGATAGCTGACCTTGGTTGTTTCAGTCTTGACTTCAGGCCAGACAGCCTCTCCATGCAGCTCCATGAGCCTATTCTTGATGCGCCACAGTTTTCCATTCCCGCTTCATGGATTCTGGCTTACTAAATTCATGATACCAATGTCCAGTTTCTGTACAATGGTGGGTTCGCCTATATTCTATTCACTACTTATAGCTAGTTTCTAGGATGACTTAATCTACCTTACATTTCAGCGTTTGTATGTTCATTGAATGGTCGTTTTTTGTAGCACTTTGTGCATGTGTAATCTTTTTCTTTTAGAGTTGGAAGTTCACTTGATCCTTACTTCACCATTATCCCTTTAAGATCCATACATCATCTTTAGTCAGTGTTTCATGACACCGTGTACACTTCTTTATGATGTCATTAATGTATCCGTTTAGCTTCTTTTCATACTCCCTCTGGTTTTTCCTCCTGCAGGTTGTCATCACATCGAGGGTACATTCGGTAGGGTTGTCTCAATGGGTATCTTCTTTCAAACACTTGCTGCGGTATTGGTATTATGGCGGGTGTTAGGCACAGCACAGTCTTATGTTTCCAATACACGGGAGGCAGGGGGCGGGATCTCCTGCAGATGCACACAGCTCCTCTTCTACAGACTCTTGAGGGATTCCCCCCGTTTTCTTGGCAGAAAGAAATACTTGTTAGAGACATTAGGAACTAAGCCTGCACACCCAGGGAACTGCTGAGCTTATGACTTTTCATTTTGCTCTGGGTTAGTGTGTCAAGGACACCTGCCCTCCATTTTGTGAACTACACCAGTACTTACCAGTCGAGAAAATGAGCCCCTCATAGGGATCAGATGTGCATAAGAGGGTGTATGGCACAGGCCCCTCGCCTGAGGATGAAGAAACCAGAAGGCGTCAAACTCATCACCATGATCCGGTAGACGATTGACTCATGGTATTTAGGAGCCAGGGGAAATAGAAGACAGACTCTAAAGACAATAAAAGTAGTTATTTTGATATACAGGCGGTAGGAAGAACATGCCACAAGGCCTATGTAAGCCCCCTCAAAAATATGGGTCTAGCGTCTTGATGGGTTTAAGGGGAGCAGGGACGGGGTGAGGCGGTTTGTTTGGGTGTCAGAATTAGGATGGGATGCTGTCCATTTTCTTGCAGGAAACTGCTTTTAATAAACTTTTGCCTGTTCATTTTCTGAGAATGAAAACTGCTGTTTATCATCACGTTTACAGTAGTGTATACATAGAAATGTTTATCATGCAGGACATTTAGAAACATTTTTAAACATCAAACGCTGGTGTATATTTTCTGAATTCATATTGTAAAATACAGACATAGTGTGCTTAATTTTTCTAACAGCCTAACATGCCAGATAATCCTTACATACCAGATGAAGCATTTGTATGCTACCTATAGAAACTATATTTAAGCAAACATAGAAGGCTTATATATGATGTGTGTTTACAAATAGTTTAACAAAGCATATGTAAAAGGGTTTTGTATTTAAACTACCAGGTTGGCACTTCATTGGAGTTATGGCAATGGTGTCTATGCCAGATATACATGGATAATTAGGCAGGATCTTTGTAAACATTGTTTAATATCAAAAGCCGATAGTCTAACATATCAGATAATACTCACATGCCAGATAAGTGTTACTGTGCCAGAAGCATTTTTATGAAATGTAGCATGTATGAGAGATGTTTAAGATCCTCTTAGCATAAAACATTTATGCCGAGACTTTTACACCCAAGGCTGACAATCTTAAGTTCTGACATGATGAAATGTGACTAATCTAGAGGATGAAGATTTTAGAGCCATGCAGAGTCTAGCAAAGCCTGTCTAGAATCTATCTCACCAATTTACTTTTTGAATTTAAAAGGGTGGGTTTATAAGGTTTATCCTATCTTTTTAGTTATTATCCCACAAAGGAGGGCTTCTAACTACCCGTGAACCAGGCTAGACTAGTTGGATAGGCTTGGTTTCATGAAAATTATATCAGCACCCACTTCACTCTGCTCTCCTGGAATATACGGCTATGCTTGCTTTGCAGCATGCCTTCCTGGTCACGGTCTAAATGAACCATCTAGCAAGAATCCACAGAGCATCCTGGGATATACAGCCTGGCTCACTGTATGGCAATCTCCTCACTCCATCTTTCTTTCTTAATGCCCTCTTTACCCTCCCTCCATTTGCTCTCTGATGTGCTGTCTTTTATACATTTTTGCTGACTTGGATTACCTGAAGCTGTTGGTTCTATGTTGCACTCAAGGCTGCCAGAGACACATCAGCCATTTTGAAGTCAGGCAGAATCCCTTCCTTAAGCATCTATGCAGCTCCAGTATGCAAGCTATGCATCTTGGTCACCAAAACGTCTCTGCACGTCCTTTGGGATCCATGGTTGTGGGCAGCCTCTTGTTTCTAGATAGGACATTCTCGTGGTCGGGACCGACCCCATGCTGGTACCTCAGGCTGTCAATCAAGCTACGTACCACAGGCCAGAGACAGGCTCTTTCTGTGGTGACCATAAACGAGAAACCAGGTAATGTGCTAGGCAGGGTTGTTGCTAGGTCTGGAAAGGATCTGGGGCTATATGATGTATCTTGCTGTGGTATGACACAGGCAGGAATACTCAGGAACCGCACTAGAGCCAGTATTGTAGAAAAGGTAAGTCTTCTTTAATGTTACAGATTACAGTGGGAAAGTAAGATAGGAGATGAGGTGATGTGCTTCTGCTTCCCTTGGCTCTCTCCCTGCCAGTCCCTAACGGTCCTCTCTGGAATCCCTACACTCGCACCATTACAGGCCTCGCACCAACACTCCGAGCTCCACTACTCAATCACATAGTCACACAGCACAACATAGCATATATGATGCTAGGATACTACACATCCCCCTCCTTTGAAGAAAAGGAAAAGTATAAACATACATGTGTTAAAAGGAAACAACCCTCGAGGAACATTTCACCTTGTGTCCTGGTCTGCCCCCCAGGACCTCAGGGCTGCCACCCCCAAGCACATCCTGCTCTCTATGAGCAAAACACATCTAACTCACCTAACCAAACTATACAAAAGCTTTTCTCCTTCTGTAAGGGCCTGCCACGCCCAAACCCTGGACCTGTCACGTCCCGGCACAACCTCACCCTAATACAGGACACTCCCGTCGCTGTAATTAAAGCATACTCACTACATTCTATAAAATATCAAAGATAAAACACATGAGGAATAACTAAGGTCTGGATGAGACTCACCTAGCTTGTAACCATCCTAGCCAGTAACAACATCACCACCCCCTCTCCTCACAAATAACAGAAAGGAAAAATAAAGGATAGCCACTCACAACACAAAGATCACAAAAACACAACACAACCACAAAAGGCGTGGAGTGCAAAAGGCAAAGTGCACAGACACAACAGTGCAAACACAGGAACTTCTGGGACAAGTGTTGGAAAGATGAAAATGAAACAACTGCAGAATGTTCCCAAAAACTCAAATTGCACACCAAATAAGAAAAATGCAGTATATTGCTAAACATCAAATTTGCAAAAAAAATGAGTTTAGATGCACATGAGGTGAAAAGTTAAATGTGCAAATCCAAGCTCTCACAAAAATGTTTAGAATAATTATTAAAAACGGTTGTCAGTGTGGTTTAAACAACAAGTTTAAAACAGCAAGCTCCCCAAAAGAAAACCACCACACTAACATGACTCCAAAACTGTGCGCCGCTCCAAAACAAAATTATGATAGCCAAATCGCTACTCCTACTGAGGCCTCGTCTGGCATATAAGAAAATCCATTAACAGTGTAAAATTATCGACTGGCGAGCCACTACTCCTCTTGAGGCATCGCCTGGCGTCACAGAAAACCCATTAACACTGTAAAATTAACTCTCAAAACAGTAACCTCCACCGTGAGGAAACAAATTGTGCAAAAACCTACAAGCACCAAAATCTACTACATGGGCCCCGTGCCCTAAAACTCTAACGTAACAACTTGCGTAAAGACCTCCAACTACTTAATGGGCCCTTGCCCTGGCAACAACGCCACTACCTAGAACCAAAAGGTTTTAACTCTCTGGAGCACTCAAAAGTAAAGTGTCCAACCGCTGAAGGTTTTACAAACAGCAACCACACCTGGCCACAGTGCGGGAGCCAAAACCCCTTCATATGCATGCAACTCCAGAACAGACGCGTCACACAAGACACGTACACTACAACTACAAATGTGTCACACTACTCACGTGTACACACTACAACAACTACAAATGGGTCACACTACCCACGTGTACACACCAAAACATCCACTTCTCACTACATTGTAATACAATTGCAGAACCTGCTGCAAACTGTGCGCACTTTTGGGTCACAACCCAAAACTCCCAAACACACCCAAAGCTCCAATTGCATACAACAGCAAACTTCAACAAATAACCCGTACCGCAATTCCATGCTCCCACACATGCACTTCAAACTCACTCCAATAAACAAAGCATACATTTTACTACAAAATGCACATAAAAATCTCTACATTTCCCAAAACAGGAATGAGTTGCACCTTCAGCCATGGTGGTGATCAGTCACCATGCTGGGGCGCAATTCACAAGTTTACATTGTGAATCCCCAATGAACTGTAAAAACCAATATTGTGGACATAAAAATATTAAACTCCTTTACAATCATTGAATTATTCAAAAAAATACATCATGTGCTGCACATTAACACTCATGCATACCAAAATTTAAATTTCATCCACATTGCTTCATTTCTCCTCCACAAGCCCGTAGTACGGCATAAACTTCTAAAAATAAAACATTCATATCCCCATACATTTCATTACACTGTAGCATTAATTATAAATGTTAATCTGAAAGATAAACAACATGTTTCCTTCGAAATGCCTCCATAAAATGTTTTAACGTTTAACATCTCCTTTTTCCTTCGTTGACAGTCACATAACCGCAATCCCATCCTGCGTAGATGAAGGCCGCCCTCGTAACAGTACCTTAAAGCTTCCCCTGAAAGCTGCTGCTGCGGATGTCCAAAAACAAATGAATTGTCTTCTTTGCAGCACGGACGAAACTCAAAATCCGTCCGGAGCTCCAGCTCGCGCGTAACGTCACAACACACTGTCAGGATAACATTACGACCTTACCGCATGCAAACGGCAGTCACTGAGGCCGCTGCGACAGACAACTATCCCACTAGATCCAAAACTAGATCCAAAATTCCTTAAGCTTCCCGTTCCAACACCGCTGCAATCAGCGATACCATTTCTGTAAAGCAACGCTTCATCTGAAAGGAAACTCCAATACCCGCCCCAGCCGCTTCAGTCTCCTATTGGGCACCTTTATGTGCAAGCAAATGCTTCCGTGTACGTCATCACGCCGTTGTACGCCCGAAGGCCCTTTCCTCGAACGTCTTCCCCGAACTCTGTAGGCAAAGTCATGGCGCTGAGAACTTTTCACTGCATTCCAGCCCATCGGCAGTGGTGGAACGCAGGAGGGCAGATTTGGGCGCGCGCCACCCACAGCCCTCCAGGCAGCCTAAAATTCCTTAAATTTCACCCAGAATTGTCCATAGTGCCTGTGCCATGACCATGTGATACCCGTTCTCCTGCACATAAGGGTCGCGACGCCCAATGTCTGCATTTCTTCACTTCACGAAGCAAATGGTGCATCTACTCGAGTACGGCTCGGCTGCTGCACAATTTAAAGGCTGGTTTCCTCTCCTCTCCAGGCAACACAACAACTGGTTGCTCTACTCTCCGAGCAGCACAACTATTAGCAGGACTCCTCATGCCAATATCGTTTTCACTCCGGCTCGCATCCTGAAGCTCCCGTCTGGTTTGGACTGCTATAAAATGCTACTTTTGCCTGATGTTGCTGCCATCTCCGGTGCTTCTCCAGTTACAAACAGTCCAGTAAGGCAGCTCTTCACAACTCGTAACTAGCATCAGGCTCCTCTACCCTCCATGTACTATGGTCTCTGCCTCAACTTCTATGGACTCTGCTTTTAATCTGGTCCGACATCACCTCTGAGGCCTCACTTCTCCTTATCTGGATCTCCTTCTCCAATGTTGAACCGCTTCCCACTGTCCTTGGGGTTCTTTTTGCTCCTCGTCGCCAAATGATGTATCTTGGTGTGGCATGACACAGGCAGGAATACTCAGGAACCACACTAGAGCCAGTATTGTAGAAAAGGTAAGTCTTCTTTAACGTTACAGATTACAGTGGGAAAGTAAGATCGGAGATGAGGTGATGTGCTTCTGCTTCCCTTGGCTCTCTCCCTGCCAGTCCCTAACCGTCCTCTCTGGAATCCCTACACTCGCACCATTACAGGCCTCGCACCAACAGTCCGAGCTCCACTACTCAATCACATAGTCACACAGCACAACATAGCATATATGATGCTAGGATACTACACTATGCTAATGTCGGGTCTGTCAGGACTAGCTGTCAGGGCTAGCTGGCCTTTTTGTTGTAGTCCTGGATAGAAGCTCAGGGGCTACAACCAAAAGACCAGGGCTATAGCGCCCTATGCACCCCCAAGCAATGCCTCTGGTGTTAGGGTTCTAACATGGGGTCTCATTAAAGGTGTGAGTGTGGCAGTAGATTTGATTTCTTTCTCCATTTAGCTCACAAGGTTTGCTTATAGTCTGTTAGGCTGAGTTTGTCGGTCCACGGCACCGCCAAAGATCGCATGGATGAAGAAAGGGAGCTGGTTCCATCAACTATCCTATAAAGCAGTGCCCCCGCATCTTCCCTGCTCTGTGCTCCTACTGTACAACTATGCAGCATTTACAAAGCAGGAGGCAGGAGCTAGGCACTGGTGTGTGTGGCGGGGCTGATGGTGGCAACCAGTTGGGTGGAGCGAGCATTACAGCTATTGCTCCATCATCACTCCTCCTCTGCCGCCTACCTCTCAGGTGGGGGAAGCATCAGAGAGGCTGAGCATCTGCCATTAACCCCCCCCCCCACCCCCCCACACTGAGAGGAAGGCAGGAGGACGGGGTGGAAATGCACCTGATGAAAGAGACACCTCTCTGCTTGGTGTATCTCTGGCACTGCATTGGGGTTGTGGAGATGGAGAGTTTATTGAAATAAAAATGCCATCTAGCGTTCTATATGGAAATAAAACCCAGAACATTTAGGATAAATCGTACCAGGGGGCTAGAGAGAATTACAGGCCGGGGATACAGGGTGGTCACCGAAAGTTCACGATGATGGGTAAAGTTAAAGAAATACTAACATCTCACTGTTGACTTCGATGTTTCTGGGGCTGTACAGCGCCGAATATCACTCAGCTTAAAACCACATAAAATGACATCACAAGTGACTGCGTTTGCAGCTGGAGCCACACAAAAAAACAGACACAAGGCAGTGGTGCTCAAAGCCTATATGGATGAACTCACCAGAAATTCACTTTTTTTTATTTTTTATTACCCTCTCAGCTAGTCATTAACCACAACTTTAAAGGCTGTTTGCCATGCCACCCAGGCATTGCTTGTAATGTTTAACTAGGAAGATTATGGGTAATGTGAGCTTTGGTAGAGTGGTTCCTTGTGGCATAGGAGGCCCTGAGGTTATAATAAAGAATGAGCATGGCGGCAAAACAGAAATATAAGATGCTTTAAATTTCGCCACGCTATGTGAACGAGCGAGGTACACGTAAGGGGAGCTCCCACAGTATATGGGCACGTATTGCTTAACTGCAGTCCAGCCTGCACGCACTGGTTCTCACGCTTTTACAACGTTCAAATGAAACGTGCGCGCCACACGTCTGCTTCATATTATGATATCAACCAACCGAGCAATCATTTTCAGCTCCATTTAGATGACGGGCCCGCGGGCTATAAGTGGAAATGAAAGAAAGGCGAAACCGCCAGTCAGAGGCAGGAAGACTCCTTTCAGCAGGAGACTAATAAATGCGTGCAATGGCCCCTCTCGGACACCGTCCGAGTCTGTCTGGCAGATGGGAAGGATAGCGTGCCCGTCTGCGGGACTTTTCTTTGCTCAGCATGACGTAAGCAAACTCTATCAACGTGTGTCTGTCATCGGTATCTTCGCACTTAACCCCGTGAACATCAGAGGTATTCTAACCAGGGGGCGCGGGTCACGCGTGTGCTCAAGAGGACACAGGCACCTCCCCACCCGAAAAACAATCTCTTACAATGTTAATAACCTTTCAGCGCCACCGACCCATAATGTATTTATTTATTAAATTATAAAGCGCACACAGCAGCCTTCGGATGCTCGTGGAGAATAAGCAAACTCAAGCACGCGCTTTGAAAGGAGGGAACTGTGTTTTATTCCTCCTCCAGGTGACTTCCAATAGTTTATGGTGCATGCAGTTACTGACTAATATGTTGGGAATTTCAGTCGATCCCATTTGCATTTTGGAAGCCGCCATTGGTGTCTAATAGTGAACATTGGCTTCACTTGTCATTTTTCGTTTGGGCTATTAGGTGTTGCTTGCGACACCCATAAGCCAAAACTATTGCATTAGAGTACAGGTAGGGAGGAATGGCATATGAGGAGGGACACCCAGCCTCTAGGTGTTGTTTGGTTATTTGCCCACCCATTGACTGCCATGGCCATGCTGATTCCTATGGTCATTCCCATCCATTCCTGCCCATCCCCACCCAAAACACCTCCTCATGGGAACTCTTTGAGCTCACTTTGATAAAGCCTAACCATCAAACTCTGCACTCAAAGTGCCTGCCAGTGTTCAAAGCAGTCTTCTGAGAGTTAATTGCTTAATTGTAGTTGTAAACCCGCTGCTGGTGTAATACAAATGTCTTACTGACCTGCTTTCCGCCACTCGATTTATAAGTACTCTGCACGCCCTTCACTAAAGTCCTGCTAAAAACAAGCATTGGCAAAGCTAACACTTTTGGCTTGTGTATAAGAATTACAATGTTACCAGGCACTGCTATTGGATGCCCAGTTACTTGCACCATGTTGCACCTGCTACCACCAATGGCCAGTTAACACTGCTACGGCTGTTCTTGGCAAGTGCCTTTCCCATGCCTGCTCAAGAACTCAAACAGTTGGCATTACCAATGCTTATTTTATTATCAGCGGACATGGCAGAGCAGCCTTGCTTTCTGGGAGCGAGTACATTGGGCAGTGCTTTCAAGTACAGCCTGTGTTCTGATAAGGCTAGCGTGCACATTGCCTGGATGCCCGCTAAGACACCAACCGCTGTTTGTTTAAAAAAAAAGGAAACATACTTCGGTTTTCATCTGCTTTGCAGTCCCCTTTCTAGGACCGCCGAGTAATGAAGGCAGAAACAGACTAGTGTGGCTTGAACTTTGGAGCTATAGCAGTAAACAAGGGAGTGGGGTATGTTTTCGTTTACTTTTTTGAATCGCTGAGAAACATGTACTTTATTGTGTTAATAAGCATTTAATGAACCTTGGCATATCGTGCATCTGCTCTGGGTAAACCAGGCCGTGGTTTCGGTGGAAAGGGGAAAGGAAAGAGGATAAGAAAGCGGGAGTAGGATAGGCGTGAACAGACAAAAAACTGAAAGATACATGTACTTTGAGGGGAGGTAGTATGGTTACGGTAGTAGGGATGCATGTGTAATCGTTGCTAGTGGAGCAAACAAATATTGAGTGGGGAAAGACAGACTAAAACCTGTCCATGATGCCTACTCGTTTTCCGTGAGGACAGTTTCTAGTGCATGGACTACATGGTAATAAAGCAAGTCAGTGCATGGTTGATGTGCTCAAGTGGGCCCTTGAAGTGTGGCAGCTTCTTCACCAGATACAGGTTGTGAATGTTCTCCCCTCCCTCTTCCCTGATATATCAGAAGCATATCTGGGTGTGCCTAGCTGACTGAAAGAGGTGCCAGAGTCAAGAAACCCTCTTTCCCACCTGTTACAAGTGTACACGCCTCCTTCCCACATTTCTACATTTCTGGTTCTCCTCTAGATCTGCCCTTTGAGACATCTTCCTTATTGGCTCACATCTACTTGTCACTTCCCTCCCTTCATACTTATTCTTATCTCTATCCCAATTCTTTTTCTCTCCTCCTGTGCTCCTCAATGTCTTCAACCTTGGATTCTTTTCACCCTTCCTTCCTTTTTGTCCCCTTTCATAAAACTACACAATCTCTTCTTTGCAAACCCCATACAGACACTTAGGACAACTGCAACGATCATGGGGCAATCACAAGCTCCATCTGATCTCGACACTTTGACTTATTGCTATGATCTTGATCTGTTGCATGATAAGTGATTATATGATCAATCTCTTATCTATTATCTGTCTACTCATCCACTCCCTCTCTTTTCTCTCCTTAATACACATTGTTCTCCTCATTTTCCTGACCCTTCACTTAATTTCTACACTTTGTGCCTCAGACCTTTACTTCTAGGATGGATTGATATGCATTGATCTTTATTTTCAGGTTCTTGCCTCTGTTCTTCACTTGCTGCTTTATCATTTCCCTGTACACCTCTGTTTAATCATCTTTTTCTTGCTTTACCCTACTGTCTGAACATTCTCGAACACTTTTGCTTCAAGTGGCTAATCCTACTGCTTCTGATCCCTTCCTTCAACTCTTATCCCATTGGCTTCTTTTTCTTTCTTCCTCATGTAACTCCCCCTTATAATTCGTCATTGCCTGCTGGTATTTTTACTTGTTGTTTAAAGCATGCTATTATTCTACCTATTCACAAGCAGCCTTCACCTGATCGTACCCTTCAGTCTATCATCTCATCTCTTTTCTTCCCTTTCTTTCTAAACATTTGGAACATGCTGTTCACTCTCCGTTTTTTTCCCCTATCAGGAATCTAACTCTCTTCATTCTCTTCTGCAATCTGGGGCTCAGCCCCACTCACTCTATGGAGGGTGCTCTTTTACATATCATCAATTTCATCATGCAGACCAATCTTCTCTTCTTATTCTTCATGGCCTTTCTGCCATCTTTGATATGGTTTAACAGTCCTTTCTCTGTTCCTCTTTCTAACTTCCCTTGGACTCTGTGGTGTCGTTTCGTCCTGATTCTCATGTTGCCTTTCCAACTGCACATACGCTGCATCTTGGGATGGGGATTCTTCTTATTCCCTTTGCTTCAGCGTGCATAGGCTTTGTTCTTGGTCCTGTACTTTTTTTTTTATTTATACATTGTTCCTGTTTCTTCTATTATTCAGTAGTTTAGTTTTTCTGATTACTTCTATGCTGATGATTCTCAAACCTTTTTCTCGTTTTCCTCATTTTCTGATTCCCTTAATTAATCAATTTCTGCCTATCAGCCATTACGCTTTAGATGCTTTCTTACTCTCTTCATCTTAATCCTTCTAAAACCAAGGTTCTTTTTTTCCTGCCCATACACCTTAGGACTGCTCTCATCCTTCATCTATTTGCTTTCATCCAGACTCTGTCCACTTCTGCCCATACTTTAGGAACTATTTCTGGCTGGTCCCTTTCCTTTCCTCATCGCATATCCATTCCTACTGTGTCCTATTACTGGCAGCTCTACAATATTCATAGACTTAAACCTTTTTGTACCTTCTCGGCTACTAAAAATCACATTCTCGCAATGTTATTCTCACACCCTGACTCTTGTTCATCCTTCTCAGGGCACTGCCTGCCTATGCTCCTGCTTCACTTTAATCCATATTTAATCCTGCAAGTCACTTGCTCTGCCTGCTTCATCCCTGTTCCTCCATTGTCTCAGCTCTTGCCGCACTTCATTGACTTCCTTTTCCTGTCAGTCTTCAGTTCTGTTTCCTCTGCAGTTGTTTAAGGGTCTTTGCTCCCCTTTACCTTTTTTTCTCTGGTGTCATGTTATGCTCCTACTCTGACCCTAAAATATTCTGGCAGCACCTAGTCCTCCCTGTGCATAAATTTGTTTGTCCTCCTGGCCCTGAACCCTTGCAATGGTCTTCCGGTCTCTGTTCATTCTTGTTCTACTCGTTCTTCATGGTTTATCAGTTTTGTAAATGTTTTTGATTTCTGTAACTGTTTACTTAAATGTTGCACAGCGCTTTGGTGACAGACCTCTAAAAAAATAAAATCAATAAATAATCTGGGCATGTAAGGGTGAATGCAAGGAACACAAGAAGGGAAAGAGGAGGGGACCAAAGCATAATCTCGAGCCTCAAAGGTTCATACTCGTTTGGCAACTTGATAAGGGTTGAGAGTGACTGGTTACTGTTAGGTTATGTAAGTAAAGCGAAGTGATTGAATGGGAGTAGCCAATCAGAACTCCTCTAATTTAGGAGAATAGCTCCAAACTCCTTGTCCTGGCTCCGCGAGATAGGAGAAGCTCCTATATTTCATCACACAGAAGGTCACAGTAGGTGATGTAGATATAAGGGAGATATAAGTGGCCCAGGTAAGTGTCCTCCCCAAAGATGTAAGGGAGTCATTCCTACAATCCCAAACCACAAAGAACGCAAAGTTGGCACATCAATCCAAAGACAACACAATGGCTACATCTTAACAGCTATTATAAATATATGTGTTGGTTGACCTATACTAAAGAGTACAGACCTGTAATGGAGCATAAAAAATGAAAGCGGTTTTGCAATATAAGGAATATATGAATGTCTGCAGATGTGCAATGGAGCCGAAAGGATAAAGGAGATTATAACACATAAATAAGATAAATGTGGTTACTGTGTAAGTGCACGAGCTGGTGTGAAATTCATGAATCACTGAAACGTAAGTAGTAAGTCAGTCTACGGTGCTCCACGAACAAATAATTAAGCAATATAACCTGACCGTCGGGGGCATTACCGACTCAGGTAATGCCCCAGGGCCCATAGGTAAGGCCCAGAGCGAAGCAAGGGCTTTACCGAAGGCCCCAGGGCATTACCAGAGTCGGTAATGCCCCCGACGCAAGGGTTATATTGCTATTAGTACCCCGGCCCGCAAAAATTGCATGACCGGGGCACTAAAAGCTTTTTTTTTGTCCCGAAATGCTGTGGCGTTTCGGGAGAAAAAAAATAAGAAAATGGCCGCCGCCATGGAAAGGAAAAACTGAGTCCGTTTTCCCTTTCCATTGCGGCCATCGGGAGCGGACCCGCAGGAAACACAAGTGTTCCCAGCGCGTCCGCTCCCGAAAAAGGATAAAAAAGAAGGTAAGTGGGGTTGGGAGGGCAGGAGTGGGATGGGGGGGGAGAAAACAAAAAAGAAAAACTAAAAAACCTAC
The DNA here is from genome assembly GCF_040938575.1 of Ambystoma mexicanum. Classification (NCBI taxonomy): domain Eukaryota; kingdom Metazoa; phylum Chordata; class Amphibia; order Caudata; family Ambystomatidae; genus Ambystoma; species Ambystoma mexicanum. The sequence continues at coordinate 1,123,678,996 of NC_090937.1, read as the reverse complement.
CTGCGTCCCCGGTGAGGGACGAGGGAAGCCTCCAGCCGTGTGGAGGTGCGGAGCGGTGGTGGCCCCGCTCCAAGTCTCCACACGGCTGGAGGCTTCCCTCATCCCCCGACGGGGACGTAGGAACAAGAAGGTAAATTGGTGGGTGGTGGGAGGGAAGGGAATAAAAAAAAAGACTTACCCGAATCCCCGGCGGGGGGCGAAGGCAGCCTCTCAGCCGCGGGGAGGCTCGGAGCAGAGATGGCCCTGCTTCGAGCCTCCTCATTGGCTGAGGGGCTGCCATGCCCCCCGCCGGGGACAAAGGCCGTGAATCCTGACGGAGGGATTCCCGGCCGGGTTAGGACCCGGCGAGAGCCAATCAGAATGCGTGTTGCATTCTGCTTCGCTCTCGCCGGGTACTAATGATAATTAGGACCCATAGAGCTGTGCAGCAACACGTACAATGGGCCTGATTCCCAAAGCGATTGTCCCCAATGGAACCTCCCAGCTCAAGGTGACTGCACAATACTTGCACCCAAGCCTTTCAAAGACTTGATATTCAGAATTGCAAAAATGACTCTAGAACGACCTCACTCCATCAGGGAGCATGTTTTTTGGGGACCTTTGTTTTGAAGATTATGTGTTAGGTTTTGAATATGATGCAGGCTTTCTGGGCGCTGCCCTGTAGTTTCAGCGAGATTTGGGTGATTAGTTGTATTTATTCCTAGCCTTTGCCAAGGGATTATATGTCCCGAGTTCTGTCCCTAGGGGATAACAATCTTGCACACTTGCCAGTGCTGCTGTGTGATAGTAAAGCTGCCTGTCCCGAGTCATAGAAATGACTCTGCTTGGCTTTTTTTGATCACGTGTATGTTGTGTCTGAATTGAATTCAGACACGTCTTTTTGGAAATGTGTGTTTTAAACATGGTTGTCGGGGTGGAAGCCTAAGGACCTTAGGCCAAGTATAAAGCCAGGGGAGAAGGCTTGGAGTCTTCTGGCTGATAGCCAGGTGGTTGGCATTACAGTGGTCTAATATACAAGATTGAGAGATTGCCTGCAGAAAACATGTTCCTGAAAACGTGTTCCTTTGCCTTCAATGGTACTACTTGTTCATGTAAACAGCCACGTGCACATATCATTGGAAACCCGGTTGTTCGATTACTTAAGAGTAATAGATGAGTAGCTTTGAATTATTCATAACCTCTGGCAGCCACGCCATACACTATTACAGTCCATTGTTGCTCAGCCTACGGTTTCATTATAGAAAGGCGAAGAAAATAAGTAGCTTATCCTTGGTCCCACACTAATAGGGCAGTGCAGTCCGAAATGGCAGGGCACATCCCTTCTGCAAGCGACCATTGTATAAGCAACCACAGACCTGTGCTGGCCTCATTGGTGAGGTGTATGTTTTGGCATAATCGGATTTAGCATCACTGAAGAGTGTTTAATAGGAAGCTTTTAATTGTAATCACTGGCATGTGCCCAATCATTGTTTTTGGCCACCTGTCCATGCTCTTGCCTTGGTAACGCAGCTTTACAACATATAGCTGCCTCTATGGTATTTTCATTATTAGTCATCTGGGGAATTTTATGTAATCAGTCACCTCCTTTATGTGATGCAATATGTGGTAGAACAAAGGCCGGAATATACCATTTCCAGTATGACTTTACATAACCCAGAAAAACACTAGCACCATCCGCAGCTTTACAGTGGGTGGAGCAAGGGTAGCCATTGGTTGCTTTCTCTGGGTCTGTAGCGCTATCCCTCAAGAGCCCCATGATTGTTTTCTCATATCATATGCATACGATTATGTCATTCTTTGTGATCATGTCCGCCATGCTAACTGTGGCTGATCCTAAACTTGCTCCACCCCTTTGCCATTTCTGTCAAATTTAGATGGTCTGTCATATCGTCCCGGGAGGATAGCTCAGCGGCAATGTGCTCGCCTTGGAAACAAGATGACACGAAGCAACACAGGTTTGATCCCCGGGTCCACGCTTAGAAACCTCTGGGTATTATGCGTGCTATGAATGCGCAACTAAGACATATTCCTGTAACAGCGCCTCGATGCCCCAGGGCTGTGTGAGCACTTTAAAAATGCAAATAAATAAATAAAAAATATTATGCTGCCATTATGATGTTGGCATGGGAGACAGTCAATACATTTTCTCCTGTGTTTTCCATCTTCACCTCTAGCAGCAGTACTTCTGTCGTCGTTCTGTGCATAAGGATCACATGTTCTGGGTAATCTTTCATGTTTTAACCACAAACTATGTTATACATTATTTGTGTCTATTATTTGTTAGATTTGTAGTTGTGTTTTGACCTGTGCTTGTAATGTTTTGCTTTACTTATTCTCTTACACATTTACGTTTTGGTTTACTATGCACTTGCTGCTTTCATGGGCTTGTGAGGCAATTGAAATGGGCAGGTAAAACGAATATACATGTTCAATTGACTCCTAGTGGCTGTAGTGCAAATTAAACACTAATGTTAATGTATGAAGTCATCTGGCATGAATATTAATTACCACACTGTCTGTGGTGGACTCTTTCTGCATGCTGTAACTCTCCCAGCGATTGGCATAGCTTGCTAGTTTGTAAACTGACAATAGTGATTTTTAACATTCACTGAGAAAGTGTATCTAGAACTGGTACTAGGTTATGCTGAACTGTAGAATTAAGAGTAATGGAAGCAAGGCCGGTCTTACATCAGATTGCACCCCAGGCGGGAAGCATCGTTGGCGCCCCCCCACCACATTCATCGTAATGCACCCCTCCTCCCCCGACTGGCTCACGTCACTGCCAAACTACACCTCTGTTGTGCGACAAAACCCCTCCTCAATATGAATAAATAATTTCTATATAAATGAAGCTAGTTTCATTACATTGTAATTGAAGTACTTTAGAGAAGAATTCGAATGTGAAAATACAGCTGTTGCTGCCCAAGTAAATGTTTTTTCTGTCACCTGCTCTTAGGGAAGCAGTTTCAAACTGTCTGTACTGTACACTGCAGTGTGACCAGCAGCCTGCAGGGGTCTGAGGGCCCACTGGCCCTGTGTTGCAGCCAGGTGTTCTGTTCGTACCACCTCACATGTATTTCACAAGGGGCAATACTAGACTAACCATGTGAATAGTTTTCTGATAGTAGGTTATCATTCCAAGATGTGACAGATGGAAATGTGAGGAGAATGCGGTTTTACTTTGTTTCAGGTGGCGACAACAACTCCAGGCAGCGATAAACAGAGGCACTATCACAGCACTCGGGGTCTGCAGCGCTAGGCAAACACACCAAGACAAGCTGGTTCCCAAAATCTCCCAGAAACTGGCATATTATGTCGATGAGTATAACCTGGCTGACTGGCAGTACATGTTGCAAACTGTAGTCTCTGTGCCGTGCTTGATCTCCAGGCGCTTGGAATTCCCACCTCCCACTTGAGCTGGCATCCCTTCCTTATTGCCAACAAATGCCCAGTCCTTAATACAGGTCATACATAAAGTAAGAAATAGCCATCTTAAGACAACTGAGCATGCTAGAACGAGTGCAAATATTTTTAAAATAGATGGGATAACAGACACGGACAACATAATGATAAACTATACAATGACGCCAACCGATTTAGCCGCTCCCATCATGCCGAGTATAAAGCTTATTAAACGTAGCCCCTATACGCAAGACAATATCACCACTGCCCCTATATGCCGAGTAAACCTCATCAAAAGAATGCAAGTAAGTAGAGGTATCACACATTTTCATAGTTCGACAACATCTGCAGTTCAGTGACCTAGTCCACCTGGGTGCCTAAAAAGATACCGCTTTTTAATGTCACACACTTTAAGGGATTATGCATTGCCTATTCTACATTTTCGGCATTTTACACAAATGTGCATTATTTTTTTGTAACACAGGCAGAAATTAATAATGTGGAATACGCAGTTTAGCTACCTGTAGTGGGATTACTTTTCAAAAGGAGCTCTATAAGAACAGAGGGATAATAATGATGACTTGGTGCCATACCTGCCTAACCTCCGGATTCTCCGGAGACTCAGGAATTTTAACCATTTCTCCGGGTCACCAGGAAAGACCCTGGAATATCATGAATTTTGGGCAGGGACAGCTTTCACTGATTACTTTTTTTTGTGGTTTGTTATGCTTGCAGGACTGCACTGCCATGGACTCCCTGCCCGAGTGTGGCTTTGTCTCTGCAGTAATGACTTTAACGTTTCCAGCACATTGGCAAAAAGAATGCAGGTGAAGCAAAATAACGCGCGTTTATTTTGCTTCAACTTTCATTATTTTTTGCAGACTTTTAATGCAAACGCGCGTTTCTTTTGCTTTCTTTTTGCCCAGGTTAGGGTGGACTCCGCCCCATTGAACCACAGCCATCAGGTTTTCCAGTCTGGACAACTCACCACTGCACTACACTACACTGCCACGGACTCCCTGCCTGAGTGTAGCTTTGTCTCTGCAGTAATGACAGGAACGCTTCACGCATTGGCAAAAAGAATGCAGGTGAAGCAAAATAACACGCGTTTATTTTGCTTCACCTTTCATTCTTTTTTGCCGACTTTCAATGCGAATGCGCGTTTATTTTGCTTTCTTTCTTTTTGCCCAGGTTAGGGTGGAGTCGGCCCCATTGAACCACAGCCATCAGGTTTGCAGTCTGGACAACTCACCACTGCACTATATAACCTGATGAAAAACAACTAAGGTGAAATGTCCAATTTCGGTACTGCAAAATTCAGGAAAAACCTTTGTATGCATAAATCTCAGGAATTTTGATTTTCAAATGTAGGCAGGCATGCTTGATGCACTGCTCGACGTAGCGTTTCACGCTGGAATCCAGCGGCTTGATTCCAATTGCTCTAATAATGGACGTCTCTGTTATTACACACTCGTGCTACTAGTGCACTTTGACAGAGATTGTTTGCCAATCTCTGTCAAAGTGCACTAGAGCAGTGGGGAACTCGCGGACAAACACGAGTCGGCCCAAACACTTACCTGATGTGCTGCTGCTGCATCCACCAGTCGCTCCTCTTTTCCGAATTGCGGGTGTGCCAGCCAGCCCCAATCATCAATCTATCAGTGTGCGCTCGCACATAGCCTGAGCGCACGCCGCACGTGCGGTGCGCCCACGGGCCTGGCTAGCGCCAGCGGGGCCCGGGGCCGGGGATTTGAAGCAACTAGCAACAAACAAATGTTGCTAATTTATTTGTCAATTGCTGCCCTGCCCTGCCTGAGGGCAAAGGCAGCCTGAAGCAGCAGTAATAGTTGTTTGATGTGTGAGTGACATAAAAATGATTCTGAATAGGCCTGGCTGGTGCGTGTGGCCTGACTTTCAGGACTCCGAGCACCGCCGCACGGTGCCCCCTACAGGCTGACTAACGTCAGGCAGCCGCCTGAGCTAACTGACACAAAGACCAGCCCTGAATGGAAGTAACTTTGATTCTAAAATATTCAAAATAGCAGATTCAAGCAAGGGCATCATCAAATAACGCCTGGATAGATCTGGAGAAATAGCAATTTTCCTCACCCTCTTTCCAGAAGTTCCTGAAATGTGGAAACATTTTGGCTCGTCCAATCAGAGACAAGGTGCATCCATTTCTTGTGTGGTAATTGGTCGTTTACTTCTACTAGATGAGTCGTTGATGGACCTCTGGAACAAAGAAGAGTGCATGTGAACACAAGACATTCCAGAAATATATTCACACAGTTTAATAATGCATTACATTTTATTTTATCATGAGACGGTGTGCTCAGAAACTAAGGGAAAGCACAATATCATGTTATGGTCAATTAAATAAGTGACATTCCAAGTAGGAAGAAACTAATTGATGTAACAGACTGAAAACCTAGCCATATTCATATCTAAATATTAGCAATGTAAATATTAAATACATGCATACACACACAATGGGTAAAAGCCACAAACAAATTCAGGTCTACAAACATTGGGAACGCCTACATTGGGTTGAACCTATTTTGAAACAATAAACGTACATTTCAACCAACATTGTCGGATTCCCAAACTCCCCTTCATTTTTAAATTGTTTTCTCTTTGGATATTGCTGTTGCATGTATGCTAGTTTGTACTTAGCATAGTTATTGTTTGGTGTAAAATGTAGTATGAAGATGGTATTAAGAGTCTCTGTTACTTTGAGAGCATTTTTGTGCAACTGTCAGTGTATTTTTTTATTTAATTTAATATGAGTAGAATGATTGTTTAAATTGTACAAGTGAGTTTTCTGACTCTATTTTATGTCCGTATTGTATTGTTTGTTTGCTATGTATCTTGGCATGTTGATGGTTTATGTGGTTAATATATATATATATGTTATGATGTTACTTTTTGACGTGTTATTTGTGAGGGTACGTTAAGGTTCTGATATTTTTGGTTTTATTTTATATCGAACATTTAATAATAGTCTAAGCATTAACAATGGCATTCCCAACTTTTGTTGACTGTAACTTTCGATACGTAGTAATTGTAACTTACAAAAAAACCCATTGATTTCTTTATTTTTTAAGAGAGTATTGCATGATTTCTATAGTGGTTAACATATTTGTGTTTTGTGCAGGGAGTCATTTTTCTCTGTAAATAATGTTCATTTCACTGTATATTTAAATGTGTTATTGTTCATCCAACCCTATCGCATATATATATATATATATATATATATATATATATATATATATATATATATATATATATATATATATAGTGCCCTTACTATGTGTTGCATGCAGCGTGACATCGGGCCTCATTACGACCCAGGCGGATTTCGCGGTGCTAAATGCACCGCGAAGCATGGCGGAAAGCCGCCGATAGCGCCATGGGGGTTGGCGGATTTACCGCCCCATTCCGACCTCGGCGGAGCGGTAAATCCCCAATCCCCATTCTGCCCTTCCCCATTCCCATTTTTGCCCCATAGGGTATAATGGGAGTGGGGAAGGAGTTAATTACGCCACCGTAAAATACGGTGGCGTAATTAACAACGAGGTCCCGTAGCGCCATGGTTTTCTCCGGCTGGTAAAACCAGGCGGAGAAAACCTCCATGGCGCTACGGGAACTCGTAGTATGGCGGAGAGGTACGCCATGCACTACGCTGGCGTAATACCCTCTCCGCCAGGGTCCTAATGAGGCCCATCGTGTGGATTTCATGAATTCTTTTTCACTTTGCATTATATGTTTCATTTCGTTTTGCTCCTCCAACCTTTCAGTGCATGTACAGCAGCCCTATTCTATGCTGAGAGAGCACTTCGTCCGGCATGATTTACAGAATACTTTTCATTTAATGGAATATATGTATATTTTTATTTTTGCATGTTGTGTTGCCATATCGCACATTGGCTGAGGCTGATCACTGTGTGCATTTTGCTGAATGTTTTCATTTTATCCCTCTGAATCTACTGCAAATGTATGGAATATCTACTGGACTTTGCCTGTTGCCAATAACCATATGTGTTTCATGCAACATTTAATGTGCAGAATGTTCTAAATTGAATTACTTTCCGCCGACCCTGATGTGCCTGAATAGTGCATGTTCAGTGCAGTCGATCATATTGTCCGTTTCACAGGAAAGGCTTCACACAATGTTTTTCATTTTGTTTTGTCTACCTGATCCCACTGAGAATGTATTTTGGATTATTAATGAATTCGGTGACACCCTATCGAAGGGAGTTTAGGAACCCACCGCAAACATTTGCACATGCAATATTTGCCTTTTGGGTTTGTGATTTTGGCCTCGGACAACCCTCAATTTTATAATTTTGTGTGTCATGACCCCACCCTTTTGATTTGAGATAGAAAGCAAGCTGGTTTTCAATGGCGATTTCCTTTATTAAATTGCATCAAGATAATGTGACATTGCATTACAACAGGGCTGTACCAGTTTCTCAATCTAAACCAGTCTAACGTTCAATTATACTCTAAATGTAGGCAGACAAATTGAAATTAATTAGATTTTTTGTGAAACATTAATAACCACTTGAATCAGTGAATTATGCTACTTTAAACCCACACCCACCCCGACAACAAAAAGGTAAATCAGTTTCAGAAAGAGGTATAAAACAAAACATAACAGTTATAGTTCAAATTTAAAAACAGTCCTCAACTCTGGGGCTTATTAGGCCCAATCTATTATAAACTAATTGTTCATTGCATGGGTAAAGACACTACTTGACTTCAAACTCTAGGATGTCCGATTTGTTGTAAATAATTATAAAGACTTGGATTTCTCAGGGTTTCTATTTACTTTGGAATACTAGGACAACGGGGCCTCACTCGTTATTTTCAAAAAATCAGGTCCACCACCACAATACCTCTGTTCAATGTGGTCTCTAAATTACTTTCTTAAATGACTGTAGCAGACGTCGAGCATATAACCTGTTCCACATTCAATTTGAGGTGTCTAAAGCTTCCAGAGATCCAACATCGCAGGGAATGCTTTAACATGATGATGTTGACAAGAGTTTAAGTTTTAATTCTAAAACACAAAACACCTTGTGTTATGTTCCCTTTTTAAGTGATATAACCTTTAAATAGGGCTCCCAAAATACTTTTAAATGCTATCTTGGATTTGCTGCTGACTGCTTTTCAGTATAATCACGTGTTTTGTAATTTGCACCTCTAGCATCCATGCCATTGTGTTTAACTGCTGACAGTAAATTGCAAAAGAGGGACCAGTAGTTACAGGAGAAGGCACTCCATCTGTTTTATCCCTGAGTTGCTATTACATTTATAAGGCAAACCTATGATTTGTTTTTAAGTGGCTGTTAGGGAGAATTCTTTGTTTAGGCTGAATTTCCTAACCTAGTGAATCCCCCAGCAGCTTTGCTGGATTTTTGGGGTTTATTATTTTCTCCTGCCAAGAGTGAGACTCTTTTACCTTCACTCTTGGGCATGATTTGAGTGTGTTTCTTTGACTCTAGATGTGTTTAATGGGCTATGGGGTCTTTTACTCCATAGGGCTTCATGTGTTTTTGTGATGTGTGTTACACAGCACCCTTAGTGCAGTAACACAGGGGTGTCATAGTGACCCCCCAGTTAAGACTCCATACCCTGGGACTGACTACTGTCTCCCAGGGCATGTAAAGTCACCATTGACTTTACTAGTCTTGAATTCTGAACAGAACCAGTACAAACCATCATATTGTGGACGTACTGGCTGGGGCAATTCGATTGCCCCGGGGTCTGTTAGTCGAGGGGGCACGTCTCCGTCCCCCCTGATCGAGTTTTGGCTGGTGGCAGTGGATACTACTTTTTATATTCAACCGCGAATATTTCTCTATGGGATTTTCCCATTGTTCGAGGCTACTATCTTTATTTAATTACGATAGCCTCGAACATACCGCCAGTTTATTTAATTATTATGAATTCTCCGGTTGGTATTTTTTGCCAAAACTCGGTTCTAAAATGGCGTTTGTGTTCTCTTCTGTGACTCCAACCCAAGTCGAGCCCTTTGTTCCACTTTTTGGCGGGCTTCTCCACAGAAGCCCTCCAAAGTGGTGCCACTCTGTCTGGGGTACTTAGGAGGGGTGGAGGGGGATTTAGGCACCCTCGACTGAGTTGCCTAGGCAACTCAAGTCGCACTCCGTCCTGATTGTACCAAGTGGTGAGCCGGCCGGCTCACCACTTAGCATGTTTGAGTGACAGCTAGGCTGAGTGAATGGGGGTTTCTGCATAAAAGCAGGGCTTTGGGGACTGGAACTTCAGAAGTCGCCACAGGACCTAAGAATCTGAAGAGGGAGAAGCTGAGCCGACCCGACACGACGACACCACCGGTGGAGCCCTGCTGGACCGTCTCACCACTTTTCCCAACGACAGAGGAGATCTCCCACCGGAGAGTCTTCTTCCTTTGACTGGTGGGGATAACCAGTTTCACCGTCTTTTCCCCTTCCCAATGCATCTCGTGGCCGCCTTGCCTGTGCCAAGCCCCCCGACAACCGGAATACCACTTTTTACCACGACCGCGAAATAAAGGGTAATACCTTTAACCGGAAAACTCTGCGGCTGGTTTCTTCCCTGGCAGTGCAACGACCTTCATCTTTCCTCCAAGTTGAGATCTTCTCTTCCCCTGGACGACGACGAGACTTGCACCCGCTGCCAGGAACAACTGCCACCGCTGGAGGATCCTTCCCACTTAAGGTACCGTGTTCCGCCTGGCTTCCCTTGCCACCGACTGTACGGGGTAGATTTAGCCCCCGGCTTTCGAACCTGGGTTAGCCTGGGACGCCCCGGCTAAACTTTTCTGAGCCTCTCTAAACTCTTTTCGAACTCTCTGCAAGACTTTCTAAGCCTAGTGTAACTGTGTGATCTTGGGCGCATTTGTGCTCTGCTCTCTCTAAGAGTGGGCCCAGCCTATGGATTTTGGCTCACAAGTGACTTTTGCTCTTCTGCCTTGCTAAAAGTGTTCCTAAATCTTAGAGTGGTGTATCTTTCCATATTCTGTCTTTTTCCCTCCCTTCTTCATAAACTTATTGGAGTGCCATCTATAGTTAAGCACTCACCTCTGTATGGAAATAAGTGGTGTTAACTAAGACTTATCTGATAAGGAATAAGGGTTGTATATATTATAATAGTAACTGTGTTTAGAGTGTTTTACAATAAGAGTGCCGAAGTGTTTCAAACAGTGTGTTTTTAAATAAATAATGATATACTTTGATACCAAAGCTCTGGTCAGGGTTTGCTTGTATTATTGTGTCTGAGTGCCTATTGTGTATACTTTGCATACTGCCTAACTCTTCTTGAGGGAAGTCTGACTGCTCAGCCACAGCTACCAGGTAGATCTGGGTGGTACAGACTGCTACCAAGTGGGTTTACTGCTAACACCTGTAGTCCTAAATCTTTTGCAGTGTTCCCAAAGAGAACTGCACAGGTTTCTGCCTAACAGTGGCTCCTTAAGTAACCTCAGTGAGGGTCTTTTATAATGTTTATTTAGCCTGGGGTGAGGAAGGGTTGGCAAAACAACTATAGGCTCAATTATGGGCACAGTCATTAAACTTGCTATGACTGTGTTAGAAGGAGGGCAGGGCACTGATAGGGTGCAACACCCTATTTATCGAAGTTTGAAATCGAACGATTTTTCCCAGAGTGAAAACGTATTTTGCATTTCCACTCTCTAGAGCAGATATTTTATAATCCACACTTCTTACCAGCTTAGTAATGCATGCTTACGAAAATATGTATTTCTTCAGATCCGGGCAGTAATAGTATTAGTGCTACTCCCTGTGTCACTGTTGTACTGATACCACTGATCCAAAGATATCAGTGGATATCCCACTTTGTGGGTGGAAGAAGGGTCCAGGCTCCTGTTTGTCCATTGGGAACCCTTTTTTGTTGGGCATATTTGTACTCACTTTTTTTGTTGAGAGCATTTGCTTGTTTTCAGGGTATGATCATTGCTGTGGTGTTTTTTTTATGTGTAGGGCTAGCTATGTGTAGGGGTGTCCTGAACTTCAGCTTTGAATAATTATTCAGCCAAAGATCGGCTAAAAATACAATATTTATAAATAATAATAATTGGTTAGACCATTTGAAACTGAATACTAGCAAACCCACCAGGAGATGAGAAGGAAAACAAACTTTGAGGTTAAGTAAGCTTTAGCTGACAGCTATTTTGTGTCATTGTGTGTCATAGAGAGAAGTGGGCTGACCGGAGAGAGGGATCTAAGCAAGAACAAATACAAATCAATTGTACCTTTCTCGTTGGAGTTTTACAAGATCAATTTATCAAACATATAACATGTATGCATAATACTTTGTTTCTAATCTCAAATTTGTTCTGTTTTTATTCTTGTATTCAAATATGTTGGGACAGTTTGCTATTTACTGAAATCTTGAAATACAGTCAATGTGAGGTCAGCATGAAAAACAGCTCAATCCTTCACAATCCATCCCACAATACTGTTAGATCCAGCAATGCACCACGGTGCACCCAACACAACACCACCACAGCCTGCAGTCCCTTCTATGACGATAGTTGTCAGAAATATAGATTGGTGGAAAGCATTTGCTTTCTTACTGGGGTATAATAAAAACACGAGGATTACCAAATGTCTGCTTGAGCTTGGGATGGCTGGTCAAAATAACAACAAAGTCTGTCCCAGCCCTACCCACCATTCAGGAGCATTGCTTTGTCAGGAATGACACATATTTTGCATTTCTCGAAAAAAGCGTGAGATATGTTGAATCTTTTAAATAAAGTAAACCACTGGCACATCATTTGCTTTACACTGTATTGTGTGATATAACTGGGTGCATAGGTCACTGGACTACTGCCCCTGTTAAAGAACATGTGTGTATAACCTGAAAGTCACAGGTCCACATTCAAGAGCAGCTGACCTAGCCTTTCATCCTTCCTAGGTCAATAAAATTAGTACAATTTATTTGTATAATAGCAGAACCTTTTAACAAAAGCACTGTGAAACTGCAAAACTTTTAGTGTCCATAATTGTAAACCATTAAATTCCTTTATTAATTGGATAGAGGGTAAAGGTTGTTATAGGACATCGGCTTTATTTTGTTTACTTCATAGTAGCTAGGCTACGAATTACTATGAAAAAAACTCCTCAACAGAGATGACAATGATCCAAAGTCACATTAGAATGGCTAATACATTTCCTGTTCGCCACATATTAAGTGGGCTCATCGGCCCTTGGAAATAAGGTTTGAGAGGGCTCTGGGACAGAAACCGAGACCTGAATCCGCTAGTAGGGAGGTGAAGGGATGAGAATTATCTGTTTTAAACAGAACCTTGTGTCTACATTTTGTTCTAGATAATACATTGTTTCTGGCTTGTATGGTTAAATATATACATTGTTTATATTCTGCTCGGATGAAAATAAAGATGAATACGCAAGACACTGTGCACACATTTAAAGAAGTGCTTTAATTTCTTTCATACAGTGTGTTAATCATATTTGGAACTTTTCTTTATTTTAACAAAGGCAACAATTCAGACGCACTGCTGAAAAGTAAATATAATATTTGGTACACCCCAAATTATTAGTAACTGCTGACGCTGATCTGTTCCAGCTGCATGTGATAATGTCGCTGTGAAAAAGGCACCAGGTAGGTGACCTATTTTTCCTGACCCCCAAAATTCTTGCCCCAAATATTCTAGGGGGGTATATTTATATATTATTACCTCCAATCCAGAAATATTCGGGCAATGTGTTTGATTGTTTGGAGAGTGCATTTTTAGGGAAATGTCGTCACCTGGGGCCCGATTCAGAGGTGCATGCTAAAATGGAAAAGTGCTGTGAGACACCTTTTCATTAAGACATGCATTCCGATGTATTACGGCATGGCAACAACCTTGCCAACCACTGCACATGCAAGGGGCTGGCAAGGACTGCTTTCAGAGGCCGGAACACCCTTCCTGAACCAGCCAAAAGATGCTTAGATTAACGGTACCCTTGGAGGTGCCGTTAAAGCCCACAGCACACATTCTCCCATCATGTACATAGCATTTCTCCGTCTGCAGAACCACTTTTCTAGTTCAATGAAAGTTTAAGAAAACTTTCTTGAATTAGAAAAGTGACAGTCTTTTGAGAAATGCTCGCTAAGCCACTGGAGCACGTTTCCCCTGAAAAGATAGATTTTTGCACTTTTTGCTTATAGAAAGCACAACATTTCCCCTCCAATAGATCCACCCATGATGGTGCTGGAAATTGGAGGGGAGAATGTCGGCTTTCCACGCTATATCTCGCATGGGCTCTGAATCAGGACCCTGGTGTCCATTTTCACAGCAACATTATCACTGGATATGTCTGTTCCAAGGCAATTTCATGTTGATGCTAAGCAGTGGCACAGTAATTCTGATTATCATACCTGTGACACAGCAATTCTGATGCAAGTATTCACCTGGCATAAATATTGAGAGGCATGCTGTCCTGGTCCGTGGACTATTTCAATCTAGAGGTTCCGGAATTTTTCCAGTCATGAATTATGTATGATAAGCGTTATTTGCTCTTTTATTTGTCCTTTTTAAAACATTCTCTTTTTTCCTAGTATTGCTTCTGACCAGCATTTGCCAATCGGCAAATTAAATCGGCAACTAAATCCATTGTTATACAGAGCATGCAATGCTTTATTTGTATATCGACATGTATTCTTTGTTGCACAGAAGTACTTTAATAGGTACTCTGACAGATCTTGAAGTCTTACGGCATGTTTACAGAGCGTTTTTCAGTGGAACCTTCCCATTCAAAAAGGCTTTTGTAAATCAGGCTCTTAGTTTGGTTACCAAGCTCACTTATATACATATATGAATATAACAGTAAATATAAGAAAGAAACAGCAGTGCTAGGTACATGCGCCCTGCTGGCTGTGGCCAACAGGGCACGTCAAGAGGGTAGCTGCACCGAAGGCACCATGCCATAACAGGCGGTGCAGAAACGGCCACTCTGAAAGGAGGCACACGCTTTGTGGAACCCTACCAGGCCGACTCTTTCACAGCTCTGCTTTCCAAACGCTCTCCTTTCTTCCTATCTGTTTGAACTTCCATACCAAGCAAACTCCACCTATAAGGTGAAGGTGAATACAGCTTATTCCTATTGGTCAGTGCATTCAGTTTTTTCTAGATCCAAGGAAAATGACACATCTAACACCCACTTCTTTCCTGTTGGATCTTTCACATAAGAAGGCTAGGAAGTAGTAGGAATAATAGTGTCCGTCTTAGGTTCCACTTTAATTTCCTTCTAGGGCCCCCCCATTCAGCATCTGACATATCTGATTCACATACACTAAGCAGAATAATTCCACATTTTATAAATATAATTTCTGTGTAGCTCAGAGATTACAATATCACATTTTCATGGGTCTAACATTGTCTAGCACACAACGTTATGATTTTAATATTTAAGTTGCAATTCTAGTAATTTCAATATGCATAGATACAACATAATGTCACAAGAATGCACATGGTCTGATTTTTGTTGCAGAATATTGGGAGATGGATATCTGTCATTTGCGGTGTTTCTACATTTTAGCAGATTTAAACACCCATTTAAAATCATCATTTACCAAGTAATAAGCCATGGTTACGTTTCATTTCTCAAACAATTGTGTCTCTTTCATGTGTGCCAGGTGATTTGGGAGAGAGAAAGACAGATGTTCAGTTGGGGCAATAGGTTCTGTTCACTTCTGAATTATTTGGACTGTGGAAGGCTGTTAGCTTTGGACTTACTGCATTTACTGTCCTTGAGGTTAACTGAGTCGAATATATTCTGCTTGGCATTAATTACAAGATTTACCGGTCAAGAAAATAGATGGCAATCTGGGGAGAGCCATGGCACATTAGCTCATGTTATTTATGACAGTATCTGTTTTCCCTATGACTCTGACAATGGGGCCTTTCAATTCATATCCTTTGTGCCACTGTAATGAGTTGAAGGAACAGGAGGGAGATCTGTCCCTGGGGAGCTCCGATGTAGCCAAGCATCACAGCAAGCAGAGAACAATTGGGTGATGTCATAAAGGTTCTGGATGGGTTTGACTGACACTTGTTTGGTCCAATAGAGAGGGACTGGAGAGATGCAGGTTTATTTCTCTAACCTACCGGCTGGTTTGTTTTTGAATAGGAGATGGCGACTCAGGATGAAGAACAAAGCTATGAGTGGGCTTATTAGTGAATAACGTCGACACACACATTTTCAGAGTGACGAGTTGCACCCGTTGTGCCTGAGAAGTTAGCCCGTTGGCTGAGATACATTGTCCTGGCAGTAATGTGCACAGGTGGGGAGATCCCGTCTGCTAGAGACTGAAGCAGAAGGCTAGCTCCTCCTCCTGGCCCCCACCGTTGTGAGGGAGGAGTTCTCTGTCAGAGAGCCGAGGCCCAGGGGGCGGCGGGTAAGGCCCGAGATACGCGTCATTACGCGTAAGCGAACAGCTGTTGTGGGCCGGCTGCCGAGAAACTGACAGAAAAGGCGGAGTCCAAGTCAAGGCCTACCGGCGAACCCAATGAAGTAGGAGGCGGAGCCAAGCAAGAAAGGGAGTCACGGCGGAGCTTAAACGAAGTCCAAGCAGTAAGTGAAAATCAGAGAGAGGGAGTGAAAGCGTTTGTGTGGTCCAGAGTCTGGGTGAGGGACTTCTCTACAAATGAAGAGAGACTGTAGATCTCTAACTCACGTCGGACACACGGTACTCCAAACATTTTGTACCTAGTGTATGAAGCACTGGAGTGTAGTACCCTTGGTTATAAATACAGAAGTTCGAGTCTGTCCGGGAGAGGGAAGGAGTCCACGTATCTAAGGACCTGTTCTGCTATAAGATTCTTATAAGAATAAAAGTCAATAGGAACAGAGAAATCCTGGTAAAGGGAGAAAGAGGATTTTTAAGTTACTTTTGAGAGACCCTATTTCACAAGTAGAATATCATAAGAGGGTCACGAAATAAGGCCCCAACTCGCCTGGAAGTGAGCCAGAGAGACCGCCTGAGGGGAAAACGAACTGCCTACAGAACTCCGCTACTGCACAGCTGTTCTCTCCGTGAAAAGTTTTGTTATAAGCAAAGAAATAAATACTTAAGAAGTAATAACAGTCTATCTTGTGGTTTGTCCCACCCAGTGGATCTTGACATTTGATGGCAGCGGTGGGATAAACCAGAACACCATGGAGGAACTGATAAAAACCCTTACTGAATGGCAACAGTTATTACAGCAGGCACTCCAACTGCAAGGTCAGCAGACTCAGGCCGACCGACCGACCGACAAGCTTTCCAACAAGCCTTGCAACTCCATCAAGCCCAGCTAATTTAAGCTACGAGTCTGAGAAGTCATGCCCAAGTGCCAGCTTCGGTACTACAGAGGGTTCACGGCAGGTGAAGCCTGGCACATTTCTTCGTAAACTTCGAGAGAATCGCCAGCAATGCCCAGTGGCCTGCAGAGAGGTGGTGCCATTATATTGCTCCCCTGATGACGGGGGAGATGCAGAGCGCTTACCAGGCAGCTAACCCAACAGGAGACACCACCTATGGGGACATGAAGTGTGTCGTACTAGAGAGACTCGGCCATGACGAGGAGGCTTACAGGATCAAGTTTCGGGAGATCAGGCTATTGCCAGAAGAAACACCCAGACAACTCTATGACAGGGTGAAGGAGTTAGGAGATAAATGGTTACAGACCACAACATCCACTGCCCATGAGATGTCAGAGAAAATAGTATTGGAGCAGTTCCTAGAGGCACTACCTCTACCGATACAGCGTTGGGTCCGACAACACCATACACCCACTTTGGTCGAAGCCGTAAATATTGCCTCCGTCTATCAGAAGGCAGGCCAAGGAAAGCTGCTGACCTACCAAACAGGCCAAAAGGGAATAAGTGGTTTGAAGTATCCTGAGCCAGTGATGACAGGGAGCAGGAACCAGGCTGACTCAGGTAAGTGTAAAAGGAAACAGGTTTTATTCTTCTTGGTTACATAGCATAGTCAATGAAAGGTAGGAGAGTAGGTAATAAGCCTCTGCCCTGGTTCCAAGTCAATCTCCCAATCCCAACCAACACTCTCTAGAATCCTCAGGCCGCCCACACTCCAAGCTCCACTTCAACATTCTATGAGGCCCTTGCATACATCAGCTATTCACCACAAACATACCAGGACACCACACACCCCCCCTCCTTAACAAACAAACTAAGAAACAGAATACCCTCACCATCATGTTAGGATCACAATCAAAACAAACAAAAACACCTACTACCCCGGCCTGCCACACCGCGGTCTCAGTGCTGCCACCACCGAGCGCATACCTTGCCACATGGACAATAAAAACTAAACTACCATAATATACCCTCCCAACATACCACCTTTTGCCAGAACTGCCACTCCTGGTCTCAAGTCTGCCACACTTGAGCAATAACCATGTCCCAAGCGAGACCAGCATACCTTCCAAATATAGTGTAACCAACACGTACACAATTGGCCTAAACAAAATCCCAACATGTCAGCAACAACAATCTTACAGTATCCAAAGCAAATACACCTCAACACCTTATCCCTTCTCCCTTAAAAGAAACATGGAAAAGGATGAAATAAAAGCAAGGAGACTAACTGGACAAAGACCACATAAACTACAACACAACCACAAAAGACGTGGTGCGTAAAATGTGCACTACCACTACTACTACCGTGCAAAACTTCAACCCAAGCACCAAAAAAATTGTAAAATTGTGGCACTTGCTGAAAGTTCCCACTACAAAAACACTAAAACATTAGTGTAAGCACACAGAAAGTGGAAAAATGTAGTTCTTCTCCGATGTTAAAATTGTTTGACAATAGAAAATTTTATAAATACATAGTGCCCCCAGTGACACACAAAACTAAACTCTACCGTATGTGTGTCCAACTCGCAGTAACTTCAGCCTAACTATGTACTCAACTTGCAGTAAGTCAACCTAACTAGGCATTCTAAGAAGAAAAAATATCTCACATTAACTGTACTACCTGACACCACAGACTTTAGGAATCTAACTACTGACTCTTAAACCCAGAACTATAACCTTCTATAGGAGACAAAAAATAAACACTAACCAATTTAGTGTAGAGCCTACTCCTATGACTTCACACGTACTACTTACGCCTACTGGTCTCTTACTATAGTGTCCTTCTATAGGAACTTCTTTCCTATCTCCAAAAAATATATAAAACACAACTTTTCTGTTGCGTTCTAACTCCAATCACCGGTCTCCCTAGGGTCTATATAAGGCATCACACCTGGCCAGCATGCGATCCTCACCCTGTACTACATGCGTGCTACCTCTCATATGCCTTACTCCCAAAGTACATACTTTCAATTGCATACTCCCATTGCAATCTCACTCCTTCAAACGTGTTACCTCATACACGCCTACTACTCCTAACGTATGTTACCACATACCTCCGTTGCATGTTCTCAATGCACTCTCAACTCCAGATACATACTATTAATGCAACCACAGCTCACGTGCAAATTCACTAAATTGCATTAGACATATATTATGCACACAATAATTGCCCACTATAACCTACTATAAAGAAATGATAGACACTAACAGACATGGTGTTGATCAGGCACCATTGTGGAAGTGTGTCCTCTAAAACAAAATAATTTTAATTTTTGAAAACAAACCCTCATTTTGTAATCATATGTAAAAATTAAGTTTCACTTCTCCTGTAACTGCATCAGAAACTTCTGTGGACATTAACATCTTTAAAGCAAATTCAAGCATAATTGTTTTGCTAAAACTTCACATAAAACTTCATTTTAGAAATATTGTTCGAACCCACTTCAACCTGCGCATATTCAACAACATATCCCTTATATATGCCGCACCATAGTTCCCCGTCTCCGTGTTCGGAGAAAATATTAGAAATTGTGCATGTATTTTCAAAACTAGACTATTTGTATTTCGACACCCTTCCCCTTCAGTAACATCCTATACCTCACAACTCGCCATGCTCCATTCCCAGCATTCAAGCGACAACAGTGCTCCAACATGCAATAATTCCATTCTTAGTTTTGACCTCTATGGTCCCCATAAACTAGTCATCGTCTTTTTCAAAACAAAACACTTCTCTTGAAATCATACAGCCAAAATCCTTCCATGGCCGTTGCATCAATCATCAAAAAAACGTACATAACGTCAATTTAAAAGAACAAAAGTTCTGTCATCAACCTTGTAGCATGGTGACATCAGCTGCATGGATGTGGAATCTACAAGGATTCCAGAAGGAGAATGAGGAGGAGGAAGGAGAACATTGGCGAGACAGTTGGAGATACTGAAGTACCTCCATTCAGAGACTCCTCATTTATATCCCCTTTAAATATTTATCTAAATACCCATTTCTTTATGTAAACCTACCAAATAAACCCCAGTTATATATATATATTCAGCCTCAGCCCCTTTGTGATGCCACATTTGGTGATGAGGAAATGAAACAGCAACTACGGTAGTGAGGAGAAGAAACTGAAGCCTGCAGGTGAGCGTGAACCCTGAACCCTGCCCATCCCCCCCCTCCGTGCATGAGTAAGGGCAATCAGCAAGCGAGCAAGTCGCTGTGTTTGTCACATATGCGTGGCGAAACTCACTGTTGCAGTTGGGGGTAAGCGCGAGCGCTCTAAGCAGCATATTGAACATAAACACTGCCCCGAGCTGATCGCGAGCTCGCAGTGTGAAGGGAAGCGAAGCGCTTTCAAGAAAAGGACCCGCAACGTCATGACGTACGTTGCGTGTGGGCGGCCATCTTAAATTTGATCAAGAATACAGTTGCATCTACGGCGACCGTAGTAACAAGGCCCAAGGCTTCAAGGACAGATTATGACCGTCTGAAAGAATTAAATGGAACAAATTTAATTTATGACTGCTGAACGGTGGCAGTGCCAATTTAGACTATAAAAAAAAATATATATATATATATATTATTTTTGCGAATGAGGATCGAGTGATCCGCTCCTACTCGTCCCAGTACATGGACAGTGTAAGAGATAGTACTGGATGTGAAATTAAGGGACTATTACAGTGAAGTGCAAACCATTCACAGGCAACAACACATATTGGAGAAGTTGTGCACCAATCATAAGAGAAAGTGGCTGCACAGGAAATAAGGGAATAGTACAGTGAAGTGCAAAGGAGTCTGCGGTAATCATTACCTATAGAGGGGCAGGTGACCAGTCCGCAGCTGGAGACATGTCGATGCACACTATTCCACCACCAACCATGTTTCTGCTGGAGGATGGGGAACCGAACTTACCATGGAAGAGATGGTTGAAGTCGTTTGAGCACTATGCCTCAGTGGTTTGTGGAGCAAACTACAGTGTAGAGAGGAGGAAAGCACTGTTACTCCACTGTTTGGGACCAGCGGGACAAGAAAAGTTTGAGGACTTGCCCAATTTACCTGATGGTGAATGGGATATGAATGAGTATGAAAAGTGTATTGCTAAGATGAATAAACACTATGAAAAGAAGTTGAGTACGATTTTGGAAAGATATAAGTTTGGCAAGAGGTCACAGGAAAGTGGAGAAAGCGTGGAGCAGTTCATAACGGTCCTTATTTAAATTAGCGAAGAATTGCAAGTTCGGACCACAACTTGATGAGAGACTTAGAGATCAATTTATGTTGGAGTGCAATAGTGCTAAGATCAGGGAGAGACTATGGGGAGAAGATGATCCTGATCTAGATACGGTACTCCGGATAGCCAAGGAGGTGGAGCATATGGAGAATTGTGTAAAGACACTGGAAGAAAGAGTGAAAACTTCTACAGTGAAATCGGAAAGTTTTGTCAATGCAATTCAAATGACAAAAGCTGACGAATCCAACAATCAAAGTGCTGTGGTGAGACGGAAAGAGGAACCTAGAGCACAAGGTACTTACAAATATGGTGGTGATATGAAAAGCAGAGGATTTGCACGTGGATATGGAAGCTATAACAGAGGACGTTTTGTCAATAATAGACGTTCCCAAATGAATCAGAGAGGTAGAGGAAGAATCAGGACTTGTTTCAGGTGCGACAGTGCGACACACTGGGCTAACAGTCTTGATTGTCCAGCTATCCACATCATTTGCAAAAACTGTAATGGCAAGGGCCATATGGCTAAATGTTGCAGGATAGATAAAGCAAACATGAACTGGATTGGTGGTGCAGAAGAAAATGAGGAAGAAGAGTGTGTATTTGCTGTCAGTAGCACAGTGGACGGAGTAGAGTTGGAAAGTCCGAAGACCATTATTATGATAAATAATAAGCCGGTAAGAATGATGACTGATTCAGGAGCAAAATACACGTTATTACCTGAAAAAATATGGAGGAGAATTGGACCAAGATGGCTGAATGAATCGGATATTAAGCCAAATGCCTATGGAGGTATCAAGATAGACATTGTTGGATGGTTTGAAGCGGAATTGGCCTTCGAAAATAGGTCTGCAAAAGCTAAGGTGTATGTAACAAGAAGAGGAGAAACACCTCTGCTCAGCTGGATGCACCAGGCATGGCTGAAGGTCAAGTTGGATGCCAGTGCCGAGGAGTCTGTTTATGCAATTGAATCCAGTGAGATGTCTACAGAAGCAGTAAAGAAGGAGGTGTTCAAAGATGAAATAGGGTGTGCAAAAGGGATTACGCATAAAATACAGCTCAAAAAGGATTGTACCCCAGTAGCACAGAGACTTAGAAATGTGCCATTGGCAATGAGAGATGAGGTCAAAAGTGAACTGAAAAAGCTGGTGGAAGAAGGTATGATAGAGAAGATTGATGCTTCAGAGTGGGTGTCACCGCTTGTTGTGGTGAGGAAAAGTTTGGGGAAAGTAAGGGTATGCATCGACCTCAGAGAGTTGAACAAGTGCATTATTCCCGAGAGGCACCCACTTCCTAACATCCAGGAATTGTTATCAACGATGGGACCGGTGAAAGTGTTTTCGACTCTGGACCTCACTTCAGCGCATCATCAAATTCGTTTGCACAAGCATTCGAGACATTTGACAGCATTCATAACTCCGGAGGGTTTATACCAGTATAAGAGAATGCCGTTTGGCCTTATATCAGCAGCATCTGTATTTCAGAAGACCATGCATCACATTTTCGATGGTGATAAAGGCATTATATTTTTTTTAAGATGATATTCTCCGGAGATCAAATGGAAGATGACAGGATTTTGGATGGAGCATTAAGAAAGTTGCATAAAATGGGCACGACATTGAGTAAAGAGAAATCTAAGATTTACAGAGAAAAAATTGAGTATTTAGGTCATGTAATTTCGGAGCAGGGAATTGCACCCAAGCCGTATTTGTTGACTGCAATTAATGATTTGGCCCAGCTGAGGAGCAACAAGGAAGAACTAAGAACCTTCTTGGGAATGGCTGAGTATTACTCTAAATATGTCAGGAAGTTTGCTGATCACACTGCTGCGTTGAGGGATCTCACCAGGATGAATGTTAAATATGAGTGGAATGAAGAGTGTGAGAGAGATTTTGAATACATAAAGAATGCTCTCACAACTGCACCGGCACGGAAGAATTTTATAAGGGGGCAGCGAACAGTAATCACGACAGATGTCAGCAATGTGGGTCTAGGTGCGGTGTTGGCACAGGTGCGTAATGGAGAGGAGAAGATAATTGCGTTTGCTACAAGATTATTAAAAGGAGCAGAAAAGTCGTATGCGACTATTGAAAAAGAGGCCCTAGCCATTGTCTGGGCAGTGGATAAGTACAGGAGCTTTGTTTGGGGAACGCAATTTGAAGTAAATACAGACCATAAGCCACTTGTAGAACTATTTATGAACAAAGGATTGGACAAAGTGTCGGCAAGGAAACAGAGATGGGTACATATGATGCAGGAGTTCAATGTGGTGGTTAAGTATATTCCAGGAGTCAGGAATTATGCTGCAGACTGTTTATCTAGACTTACGAATACCCAAGAGGAAAACAAAAGTGATTGTGAAGAGAACCAACAGGAAATGATATGTGTTGTACAGGACACAGCTGTTACTAAGGAGGAGTGGTTTGAAGGAATGAGTAAAGATGCCAAGTTACAATTTGTGATGGAAAACATACACAGAAGACAAGTACCGCTCAACAAGATCAAGGAAGTGGATCTACAAGGACTGTGGAGTGTTAGGGATGAATTAAGTGTGCAAAATGGATATTTGCTCAGAGGAGATAGATTGATTACACCTGAAAATTTGAGAAAGAAGATTATTGATCTGGGTCATGAAGGCCACCAAGGTATGTCCAAAACCAAATCCAGGATAAGAAATACATACTGGTGGCCAGGATGTGATGCAGAGATCGAGAGAGTCACAAGAAACTGTATCCTTTGTAGTAAATCGGATAAGGGGTGTGTGAGCAATGAGTACACGATGGTCATGACTGATGTGCCGAACAGACCATGGTTGAAAGTTGGAATGGACATTATGGGTCCTATATGGAGTGAGGGCAGTCAAACGTTTTGTGTGGTTATGATTGACATTCTAACGAGATGGGCAGAAGTGAAGATGATGTCGAGTGTCACGACTAAAAATATTATCAGTTTCATAGAAGAGGTATGTGGTCGGGAAGGATATCCGGGAGTTATCCTATCTGACAGTGGTCCACAATTTGTTTCGAGAGAGATGGAGGATTATCTAGAAAAGAAGTCGATCAAACATGTTACTAGTGCGATCTATCATCCACAGACAAATGGTGTAGTAGAAAGGTACAACAGGATTCTGAAAGATGCTATTAGATGGGCATGGGCCAATGGAGTGTGCTGGAAAGAAGCAGTTAGGAATGTCATTATGGCACACATGTTCACTCCACATAGTTCTACTGGTGTATCACCATTTGAATTAAGCAGAGGTAGAAAAGCCATCACTAAATTGTGTCCTGGATGGATGAGTGAGGTGGTAAAAATGGGAGTGGTAACCAGTAATGCGGTTGATATGATTAGACAGAGACAAAGTAGGAATAAGGCATGGCATGACAAGAAATGATTCAGAGGTAATGAGGCATTGGAAGTAGGTAGTTGTGTGAGAGTGAAGTTGCCAGAAGTTCTGAGAGTGAAAGGTATTAAGTGGTCAGATCCCATTCAAGTGATTGAGGTGTTCAAACATGCGGTGCGAACCAGTGATGGAAGGGTTTGGAATAACGGTAGAGTTATGGAAGTGAATAGATTAGTCAATGGTGAGAGTATGGATAAAAGTGATGTAGTTGAGAAAAGAGAGAAACAGAAAACTTCCTTACTAGATAATTCCATACATGTTCCAACGGTTATGAAGACATATGTATCAAGGTTTGGAAGAAGGTACCAGAGACCGATGTACTTAACTGACTACGGAGAGTAGCGTCTTCTTCAGAAAGAAGAGGGATGTGTAGCATGGTGACATCAGCTGCATGGATGTGGAATCCACAAGGATTCCAGAAGGAGAATGCGGAGGAGGAAGGAGAACATTGGAGAGACAGTTGGAGATACTGAAGTACCTCCCTTCAGAGACTCCTCATTTTTATCCCCTTTAAATATCTATCTAAATACCCATTTCTTTATGTAAACCTACCAAATAAACCCCAGTTATATATATATTCAGCCTCAGCCCTTTTATGATGCCACAAACCTCTATAAAGCTGGCAATAAATTAAAAGCACCTCTACTCTGTGCTGCCATGTCCCTTATAGTCAGACCGCTTGAACCAAAAACACATGGAAAAGAGAAAAAAAAAAATTTGCCTCGATGCCGCTTCTTACTTCAATGCATGTAGTCTTGAAAGTACTTGAAACTTCCATGAATGCTCCACTCTAAGCTGGTGCTGCAACCGGCATAAACGTTCTGCAAACATCAACACTTAACTTTGTTCCATTGCGCAAAGTGTACCTCGAAATAAAAACAGTAACCAGCAGTACATCAAAAACTTCACAGGGGGGCTTTTCAGTTTGCAGGATACCATTAAAACCACGGTTGTACATCCTAATTGTGAAAGTTCACGAGATGCGATGAAAGCTTTCCACATACCTAGACTTCTTTAATTCAGCTTCTGCATGTCCCGGTTCAAAACTGCTACTTCATCTGCTTCCATCCGCATCAATCAAACTCCATTACCGCAACGCAAGGAAAGTTCATGACTCCGTTATTGGAAGCACAGGCTCACTAGTTCCTGGTTTGTCATCACGCTTTAAGCACGTTTAGGGGGCCATTCCTCTAATGGTGGCTTTTTCCTCTGCAGCTCTGAACAAAGGTGCAGGGCAGACTCCATACGGCCAAGCTGGAACGCAGGGGTTCAACTGGGCGCGCGCCACCCAGGACCCCTTGGGACCCTCCAGAACCGCCCAAAAATATTGCACCCTTTTTTTTTTCTTTTTTTTTGGCATTACCTCACGGCAATGCTCCAACTCCGGACTACATGTCCCATCAGCCCTTTCATCATAGGGACGCAACAGCGATCGGATCCAAAACTTGCTGGCTGTACATTAGTGGTAACTTCCTCATACCACATGGCCACAAACCTTCCAACAAGGTCCGCAATTCTTTCTGCCCCATGGATGGGTTACAGGCCTCTCCTGCATTCTACCTGATGCCATGGCCTCCTGCCAGCCAATACGATGCTATGGTGATCACTTTCCTTGACACCAGCTGCATTTTCCTCCATTAACTCACCAGAAGAGTGTTTCCTTAAACTGGTACATCTTCTCCTTAGCTTGACTCTCCCAATCCAAGACATCCTCATCGCCAAATTAAGTATCCTGAGCCAGTGATGACAGGGAGCAGGAACCAGGCTGACTCAGGTAAGTGTAAAAGGAAACAGGTTTTATTCTTCTTGGTTACATAGCATAGTCAATGAAAGGTAGGAGAGTAGGTAATAAGCCTCTGCCCTGGTTCCCAGTCAATCTCCCAATCCCAACCGACACTCTCTAGAATCCTCAGGCCGCCCACACTCCAAGCTCCACTTCAACATTCTATGAGGCCCTTGCATACACTCAGCCATTCACCACAATCATACCAGGATACCACATGGTTCTTACGGAATTGGGGCCAGACCTCCCAGTAGTCAAAGTTGGCTGAACTCAATGATCCGTAAGCCAGACTGGGAGAATCAAAAGGTTTGCCCCTCTAGTGAAGGGTTCCCAACCACGTCTATGTCCAGACCCCCAAGCCTCAGCATACGAGGTCTGCAATGTTTTGAATGTGCAGAATGGGGCCATCTAGCTTGCCTCTGTCCAAAGAGAGGCAAGACGGAGCCTATGGATGTGGGGGTACTAGAAATAGCTAAGGAGAACAATCAATGTGACATAACCACCGGAGCAAAATCAAGATACGCCTACGTGTTTGATGTGGAAGTGGACGGCTGCCCTACCAGGGCTCTGATAGACTCTGGGAGCATCCAGACCGCGTCAACCCGGAACTGGTAGGTGGTATGCCAGAGACGTATGAAATTATCCCGATTCGCTGTATGCATGGTGACGTTAAAAGTTAGCCAGTCAAGGAGATAAAGTTAAAGCTTTCTGAGGAAAAAATGGAGGTGCGAGCAGCTGTGATGCCGGTTCTCCCGGAGCCCCTATTGGTTGGATCCGACGTACCTGACCTACCACGCATTATTAAGAGAATTGAGAGGTAATGGTTGGAGGATACGCCCTTCCACGACCAAGACATTGCCCCGAGCTCCAGCAAGTGTAGGAAGAGCCACTTGGAGAAGCAGAAGGAGAAACGGGAGTGGACCGAAAGAAATATGTGCCCAGCTACAGTGGATTGGAGAATTGAAGATCAGGGGGACAGTTTCCGCATGGCATAAGAACTTGATCCTCTATTGAAACACTCTAGAGCCTCAGTCGGGGAGAAGCCCTGTGGGAAAACCCCTTATTTCATTAAAGACCAGGGATTATACTACCGTGTTACAACAGGACAATGGGAAGAGACTATTTGACAACTTCTAGTCCCTAGCAAGTATAGTAGATCAGCATTGGAAGTTGCACATTTACAAATATGGGAAGGCCATCTAGGAGTCGAAAAGACTACTCAATAGATCCTCACAAGGGTTTTTTTTGGCCGGGGGTGTATTGCCAAATAGCACGCTTCAGCCAACAGTGTCTGGAATGCCAAAAAAAGAATAAAGCCAGTATCGCAAAGGTGCCTCTACAAAACATGCCCCTGATATTGGAACCATTTCATAGGATTGGAATGGACATAGTCGGACCGCTAGACCCTTCCAGCAAAGGTCATAAGTATTTGCTGGTGATTGTGGACTATGCAACAAGGTATCCAGAAGCATTCCCCTTGCGCACTACTAATGCGCAGCAAATCTGTGATGTCTTAGTTCCTTTTATTGCAAGGGTCGGTATCCCTAAGGAGATCATAATGGACAGGGGTACCAATTTTATGTCCGCAATATTAAAACAAGTGTGTGAAACTCTCCATATAGACCAAATTAAGACGGCGGTATACCACCCACAAACGGATGGGTTGGTAGAAAGATACAACCAAACCATCAACAGATGCTGAGGAAGACAATGATACCTGGAGATCGTAATTGGGATCGGCTGATTCCTTGGATCCTGATGACGTTAAATACTCCGCAATCTTCCACTCGCTTTTCCCCGTTCAAACTTTTATTCGGCAGACTAGTAAGAACCCTTTTGAATATCTTAAAAGAAGGTTGGGAGGAACAACCTAACCCGGAAATAACCCTCACCGAGTATGCTATACAGTTGAAAGAGAGGGTAAAAAAAGCTTCAGGCAGTGGCGCAAAGTCACCTCTTAAAAGCTCAAGCTAACCAAGTATACTATTATAATCTGAAAACACAAATGTGAAGCTTCCAGGTAGGAGATCAGGTTCTCGTCCTTCTACCTACCACTGAGAACAAAATGCTGGCTTCATGGAGAGGACCTTATACCATCGAGGAACTCCTAGGCCCAGTAACATATCGGGTTCGTCAACCAGGAAGAAAGGTACAGCTCAATACTTATCATATCAACATGTTGAAGAAGTGGGTGGACCCCTTACCTACAATTGCTATGATAAACGTGGAGGAGATGTCAGAAGAATGTATCCCAACCCCGGGAGAGAAGGCGGGAAAAGAAGCCTTGAACATAAATTCCGAATTGAGTTCAAATCAAAGGAATGAGCTTTCCGCATTAGTGGATAAGTATGCAGAGATCTTTTCCTCGATTCCCGGAAGAACAATGTTAATTTGTCATCATGTGCAAACTCCCCCAGGAATTAAGGTGAGGCTCCGTCCATATAGAATTCCGGAAGCAAGGGTCCAAGCAGTTAATCAAGAAGTGCAAGAGATGCTTAGATTGGGGGTAATAGAGCCATCCTATAGTGAAAGGTGTTCCCCTCTGGTCCTGGTCCCCAAACCAGATGGGACTTCGCGATTTTGTATGGATTTTATAAAGCTTAATGAGGTATCAAAATTTGACACATATCCCATGCCCCGTATTGAAGACCTTCTGGAGAAGCTAGGGAAAGCAAGATTCCTAACGACAATAGATCTGACGAACGGCTATTGGCAAATCACTTTAAATCCAGCAGACAAAGAGAAGACTGCATTTGCTTCCCCCACCGGCCTGTACCAGTTTACTGTTCTGCCGTTTGGGCTTCATGGAGCTCCGGCTACTTTCCAATGATTGATGAACTTTCTAATCAAGGGGCATGAGGATTATGTTGGAGCATACCTGGATGACATCATTGTATAAAGTCAGAGTTGGCCGGAGCATCTACGTCATCTAGAAGCCATTTTACAAACTTTGAAAAATGCAGGGTTGCACATTAACCCAAAGAAGACCCACCTAGCGAACTACCATACCAAATACCTTGGTTACCTGGTGGGACAAGGATCGATTAAGCCTCAGCAAGAGAAACTAGAAGCGATACAACGCTTACAATTTCCAGCTAATGCTAGACAAGTGAGGACATTTCTAGGTTTTGTGGGGTACTATAGACGGTTCATTCCACATTTTTCAACAATTGCAGCTCCATTGACAGATCTATTGAAGGCATCCACTCCCCACCAGAGGAATTGGAGTTCTGAAAAAACAGAAAAAGCTTTTAATCTACTCAAGAGTGCCCTTTCTAATGAGGCAGTGTTGCAATGTCCTGATTTTGAGATGCCCTTTTTCTTACATACGGATGCCTCGGGTTATGGATATGGGGCCGTTTTATTCCAGAATAAAGGAAAAAAAGAAAGACCAATTTTGTTTATCAGCCGTAAGATTTTACCTCATGAAATGGGGTATGCTACGATTGAGAAGGAGTGTCTGGCGGTAAAATGTTCAATAGAAGCCCTAAGATACTATTTACTAGGAAGGCAATTCACATTAGTTACGGACCATGCTCCCTTGGTGTGGCTCTCCAGAAATAAAGATAAAGTTTTAAGGTGGTTTTTGTCCTTACAACCATATTCATTTCAAACTGTACATCGCCCTGGACGTGGGATGGGACAAGCTGACTTTTTATCCAGGATTCATGCTCTTCCCGAACGTAAGAGCTCAGGAGGAGAGGTCTGTAATGAGTTGAAGGAACAGGAGGGAGAACTGTCCCTGGGGAGCTCCGGTGTAGCTAAGCATCACGGCAAGCAGAGAACAATTGGGTGATGTCATAAAGGTTCTGGATGGGTTTGACTTGACACTTGTTTGGTCCAATAGAGAGGGACTGGAGAGATGCAGGTTTATTTCTCTAATCTACCGGCTGGTTTGTTTTTGAATAGGAGATGGCGACTCAGGATGAAGAACAAAGCTACGAGTGTACTTATTAGTGAATAACGTCGACGCACACATTTTCAGAGTGATGAGTTGCACCCGTTGTGCCTGAGAAGTTAGCTCGTTGGCTGAGATACACTGTCCTGGGGAGTTTCTAGGTTCATGAAGTTAAGACCCGATCTACAGCAGAGGAGGCAGTAATGTGCAAAGCTGGGGAGATTCCGTCTGCTAGAGACTGAAGCGGAAGGCTTGCTCCTCCTCCTGGCCCTCACCGTTGCGAGGGAGGAGTACTCTGTCAGAGAGCCGAGGGCAGGGGCCGGCGGGGAAGACCCGAGATACGAGTCGTTATGCGTAAGTGAACAGCTGTTGTGGGCCGGCTGCTGAGAAACTGACAGAAGAGGTGGAGTACAAGTCAAGGCCTACCAGCAAACCCAGTGAAGTAGGAGGCGGAGCCAAGTCTTCGTTTGACCATGCTACAATGAAGGGAGACACGGCAGAGCTTAAACGAAGTCCAAGCAGTAAGTGAAAATCAGAGAGAGGGAGTGAAAGCGTCCGTGTGGTCCAGAGTCTGGGCGAGGGACTTCTCTACAAATGAAAGAGGGACTGTAGATTTCTAACTCACGTCGGACACACGGTACTCCGAACGGTTTGTACCTAGCGTATGAAGCACTGGAGTGTAGTCCCCTTGGTTATAAATACAGAAGTTCGAGTCTGTCCGGGAGAGGGAAGGAGTCCACGAATCCAAGGACCTGTTCTGCCATAAGACTCTTATAAGAATAAAAGTCAATAGGAACAGAGAAATCCTGGTAAAGGGAGAAAGAGGATTTTTAAGTTACTTGTGAGAGACCCTATTTCACAAGTAGAATACTTGTCACGAAATAAGGCCCCAACTCATCTGAAAGTGAGCCAGAGAGACCGCCTGAGGGGAAAACGAACTGCCTACGGAACTCCGCTACTGCACAGCTGTTCTCTCTGTGAAAAGTTTTGTTATAAGCAAAGAAATAAATACTTAAGAAATAATAACTGTCTATCTTGTGGTTTGTTCCACCCAGTAGATCTGACAGCCACTCAAGCCATTCTGCAGCACAGAGGCTTTAACACATCTGTTTGCTTTGAAAATAAACATGGTTTCATACTTTTCAATGCATTTTATATGGTGTGGAGAAATAAATCCTATAAGCACGGTGGCCCTACTTTATGTTCAGTGTGGCCGATAATTTTTAGCATTTGGCTAAATATGCTTTTATTCTGTTGAATGTTTTTAATTTCTATGTATGTTTCTCGTTTCTTTTTATCCCCCTGTTCTTTGACAGCAGTCATTTTGGGCAAGAATACACCAATGAATGTTCATCAAATTTGGCAAGTGTATCCAGATTTGGTCAGATCAGTTGCATGCCAAATTTCTTGAACTTTCATGAATGAGATTTAGCAGGTGCTGAAAGCTATACCCCCTTAACTCCGAGCCACCCCATAGCACTGCCCATGAGCACACTGATGGCAGAATATATGGGATCACTTATGTTCTCCTCAATGGCATCACTGTATTCCAGAACACTCTGATGATATGACAAATGACATTCCTTATGGCATCCCGTATGTCAGTGCGTTTGGCATCTCTTGACATCATCACTGGAAGCACACTGATGTCATTCACAATTTCTGTTGTCATCACTTATGATGCCCACTGGTAGTGCAAATTACAGCTGAAAGTCAGAGATGCAATGTTAAAATAAAATACAAACTATTTTTTAATTATTTAGTATTATACAGTTAAATTAATAACCTTTAAGACATACATCAAACATCTTAGACAAGTAGGGCCTTTCATTTCAGCAAATTCTTTTTTTTCATGCTTCGATGTCAACAATGATTTCATACATTTCTTTCCAGACTTTCACCATAAAAATTATCGTTCCCTCATGATTCCCAGACATAAATATGCCCCTCAGATGGTTTGTGCAAATGCCCAAATCAAGACCCGAGGCTTGGATAGTTTTATGTTGAAATGACTTAATTGCATGGCAATCACAAAGGAGGTGTCGGACAGATTCAAGTACCAGTTCACCACAGTACCGGCAAAGTCTGTGTACTCTGTCAACTTTAAGCCAGTGCACAGTAATCTCAAGCATTTTAGCTACATTGAAATTGAAGCGTAGATAGTCCCAAATGTAATGATTGCCAATACATTTCTACATATAGACAGGAGCCAGGCTTCGTTTCATGATGTATGGAAAGACTTTTTCTACAGTGGATTTCGAGGATAGGTTAACTACCATCTGATCCAGATTGAAGGACTCAAGCGTTACTCTCATGGCTTTCTTGAACTGGTTAATGGGCATTTCAAGGGACGCCCGTGGGATCTCTGGAGCCATAGATCACCGAGTTTTATAAGTGATCGTAGGGTTGATGTTATCAGAAAAGGCCTTTTTGAAGAAAGTGCCTCATACGTCACCCCCATAGGAGTATTTCTGGGTGCGTGAGTTCACTTCCAATGCAATGTGAGGCAAGCAACATTATTCGTTTGGATAACAGTAGTAGGGCAAACTCCCAAAACGCATTTCAGATGAAACATACTGCAGAAGTCTTAGTATACGTTTGAGAGAAGTCATCTCACTGCTAGAGACTGCATCCAGGGACCGAAGAGTCCATACCTCGGCAGCGTAACAGATGATTGGAGCAATTTTCATGGAGTACAGTTTGATCAAGAACCCCACAGAGTATCCTCCACCTTTAGAAGCAAGTAAGCAAATGGCACCGGTTTTTTGGGCGCAACACACTAAGATTGTTCACATGGGAGGAGGGTACTAGTTTTGATTCAAATACAACACCCAAGCAGATACATTGGTTGACCAATTCGATCTGAACTCCCATAAGGTTCCAAGCAACATAAGCCACCTTTTTGCATGGGTGCTTGAACACCATAATTGTGGTTTTGTTTGAGTTAACTTTAAGAGACTTGCCCCTTGAGAATAGATGAAGGTTATCCAATGCGGTTTGAAGGCCACCTGGGGTGAGATCATGCACGACAATGTCATCAGCATAACAAAACCACTGTGCGGCTTAGTGTCCCAGTTTTTAGTGGTGAACAATGTGGATCAGTCATGGCCAACCCCATGTCGGACAGATACAAATTAAATAGCAGGACAGCCAGTACGCAGCCTTGTTTAAGACCCATTTTAGTGCCAATTCAGCAGGAAGTGCTGCTGTTGCTCTCCAACCAGACCTTGACCCGTGTCTTGTCATGCAATAGCATGATCATCTTCAATAAACCAGGAGGAATCACCCATCTGAGCAGTTTCCCCCATAGCTCTGCACGATTAACTGTATCAAATGCAGCACTGTAGTCCACAAATGCTGCATAAATAGGGCTCTGGCGGGCTTCAATGACTCCTGGATTATGGTAGTAACGGCTAGCACATTGACTGAGGTGCAGCAGCCTTTTCTAAACCCAGTTTGGTTCCAGGGAATATTAGCTGTCTCTGCCCAGTTGGTTAGATCCTCGAGCAGAAGCCTAACAAAGATCTTAGCAGGCACATCTAGCATTACCAATAGTCGATAGTTACGGGGGTCCATATGGGAGCCGTTCTTTAGGACCGGGATCAAAATGCTGTTGTGCCAAGATCGAGGAAGGGTTTGAGTGGCAGCAATACAACAGAAGAGATGATGTAATACATTAGCCCACAGTCCAGCATCCGATTGTATCAAAAGATTACAGAGACCGTCCGGGCCAGGGGCACTAGATGACTTGCTGTTATTGATCAGTCGGGCCACGTCTTCTTTGGTCTTTGTGTATTCCCAGGTTCCCACCAATGGGGAGATAGAAAACGAGGTCGGATTGGCGCTTCCAACATGTCATTGATGAAGTTGATCCAGTCTGACTCAGAGACACCATTTATGAAGGAAGTAGGTTTATTCTTGTTATTTTTGATCTGCTAGATTAATTTGTTAAGGTGGTATAGACAGGATTCCTCCATTTCTGACAGTCTTTAAATTGGCGATGGTGCCGCAGCCACTGGAAATAGGTTGCCCTTATTGTTTTCTGACGAGAGGCATTTTCGTTTTGGTCCATGGCCTGGAGAGCCAGACCACGTACATCTTTGTGCATTGCCCTTATTTTGTCCCTAATTAATTTATTGTAACTGTGCATATGAGATTTATTTTAGCCAGTGGCTTGGTAACAGAATTAGGAAAAATACTCTTATGGATAAGACACATTCCTCATATTTTGCCATGAGGGAGAGACTATGATGCTGAACCAGGTTATGAGAGTGGTTAATGCGAGCTGTGTGGAATTTTCAAATACCACATGTGCAATTGCGGAAAAAGACTCGAGTTTCGTAGAGGACCATTTTATTTGGTTCAAAGCATTATTAAGCAAGGAAATCCCTGTACTGAAGACCTCATATTTGCTGGGTTCTATGTCTAGACTTATAACAATGGGCATGTGGTCACTCTCATGGCGGGGGATTACGGCCAGATCCATTATCAGATGTGCGTTAACTGCAAAGACGTAGTCAACCGTGCTAGAGTTGGTAACCATGGACCGCGTGAACTGAGGTGGATAGTCAGAAGGCCAGGTTCCATTCAACATGACACACGCTCTGGAGGAAAGCAAGGTTGCCGATTTAATTCCCCAAGCACATGAGCGGTCAAGCTATGCCCATTTATTCCCCAAACATATGGGCTGACAAGCCTGCTTTCAGCCCTCGAGGCAGAATGATGGGCTTCATTAGACACAGCCTTTGGTTTAATTGGCTCAAAATTCGAGAATTAAAGTCACCACTCAGTATGATGGGCATGGTGTAAGGGATTGATTCCAGCCATTCCTCAAATTCTTTGAAAACCTCAGCGTGTGATGACGAATAGGGAGGATCATATACAGTAACCATTAGAATTTCGGTTAATTTAGGAGTTTCAACAATGATCATCCTGCCTGCAAGAATATTCAGAGTCACATGGGACTTCTGTGAAGTGTGACAGCTTTTTTGTGTCCAGAAGTGAACCACCCTTCAGTCATATTTTCTTCCTGTTGACGCTAGCTTTTGAATTATATCCCACCCATTGAGCACAAAGGGATTGACAAGCTAAGTTTCCTGTAAGGCAATTGAATTAAAGCAGTCAGTCAATGTGATCAAGCAGGCCATCCTGTTCGTAGAGGTGGGAATGGTCGCTAATATTCCAACTAAATGATAGAAAAGAGTGATTAGGGACACTGGAACCAGCGTTGTTGTACTAGGCCAGCAAGTCATTCCCAGTTTTTGGCATTATGATTTACACTGGACCTAACACTCCCTGGGCCTTTTGGGGCTGAAAAGGGGCCAACAGTGACAGCAGGCAGAGATGGTACATAGCGAGAAGCTGGAATGGTGGACATAGTGCTACCAACATAGACGGTCTGTGAGGGAACTCTTTTACAATGATGAACAAAGCATTCATATCCTGCTAGTAAGAACAACGATGAGTGTTCAGCGGCATAATTGGCCATCCCATCAGGAGTAAAGTAGACCAGAGAAGTGACAGATGGTGCATCTTAACAATGATGCAACCTTTTGTTGTCATCGGGGCAGATAATACGTAAGGGGATAATGGATTGAAACAGCTCTACAACTTGTGCTCGGTTTAGATAATCATGTGAGTCCTTCCTGAAAAGACTGCAGATTTGTAAGGCCTTTACTGTATTCATAGGCAGGAGTCGGGCATCAATAGCCCGGCTGGCATAGGGCAGGTGGAGGGATAGGCAGGTGTAGCAATTGACGTTTCAGTGTCATGATCAGTATGATGGATTGCATCAGCAACTGGCACAGGCGCTGAATCAGAAGTGGAGGTAGTTCCTGACTGGCCAGAGAAGGACGAGACAGGAGCAATCATTGGGCTTCATTACAACCCAGGCGTTAAGGGTTTAACGGCACCGTCGGCGCCGCTAACCCTTAACGCCTGATTACCATTTTAACGACTGCTTTTAGCAGGCGTTAAAATGCAAGGCGCTAACCCGCCTTGGTGCTAATTACGGCACCGTAATTTACGGTGCCGTAATTAGCGCCTTCCCAACTCCCATTATGCCCTATGGGACAAAAATGGGGAAGGGTAAATGGGGAATGGGGATTTACTGCCCCACTCACCTTGGAATGGGGCGGTAAATCCGCCATCCACCATGGTGTAAACTGAGTTTACACCATGGTGGTAAAGTAGGGAACTTACCGCCTGGGTTGTAATGAGGCCCATTGTGTCGGGGAAGTTAAAGAGAAGTTTCAAATTGTAAACAAGGGTCAGATCACGCTGTCTCTTTCTGCCATCTTGCCCCTTCTTTTGTCGGATGATACGTGCCACCTGCTTCTTCTTACCCACATGTTGCAGCATGGAAGGAGAAGTTGTTGTGCTGGGTTTGTGGACCGGAGTGTTCACGTGCGTATCCTCAACGGCCGTGATTGTCTGAGAAATGCTGGAATTCATAATCGCAAAGGAAGTTTGTATGGCGCAGTTGGAGCAGAGTTTTCCTTTATGCGTAACTGAGGCGTTCAGTTCATTCTCTCTGGGGAGCAGCATAACCCCCTTCCCGGAAATCTTAGAAAGTGGTTGTGTAGATGTTTCAATAGGGATCTGATCATTGGACATGGTGGTTGACTTCCCATGTTGTTGGATACATGTGGGTCGGTTGTAACAGATTTACTGGAGGGGGCACTCCCTAAAACAGAATAAACCTCCATCGTGCCGACACTAGCAGTATGTTTGATTAAAAGATCGGAGGGCGCTTTTAAATTCACATGATCTTTAGTCCCATATTTTTTGGCTGACAGATGACTTTCCTTTTCTTCCATGTGGGCCCAGTTGCCGGAAGGCCGTTAGCCAAACAGGTAGCATTATCAAGCATAGTAGCTGCAGAGGTTTCAAGGGGTGCAGAGAAATTTTGCATTGGTCGCAATTGGGTCATCAGCTGTTCAGTGTTAGACCCTATTTCGGCTGGCTTATGAGCATCGCTGAGTTGAATGGATTCAAGCGACTTGGCGGTGCTTGCACGTTTGGTTTGAGCATGGTCTTGATGTTCCAAGTGGGCCAAAATTTCATTAGTACGTGAGAGTAGTGTGGAAAGTAATTGCTCCAAGACATCAAACATTGAGGCAGTGTCACGACTACTCGTACTAGGCGTGCCGTGCGTGTGAGTCAGAGAAATCGCGGAATTCAGAGAAGTGGAATACATTCCATCTGTGTTGGTCAGAGGTATTAAAGAAGGAAGGGAAGGGGTCACTGGTGTAAATGATACATTTCAGTCCTCCAGTGCAGTAGAAGGAAATACTTCTGCCAGGACTGCTACCCTAGAATCTATGGTGGCTACAGTTTCAGCAGGCATCATCTTGGGGATAGGATCTCTAGTGACTGGGGATTTAGCAGGTAGGCAAATGCATATAGCAGTTTCACATGGCATGGCGCTAGTGCAAGGTTTGCGATTGATTTTTGAAGCCTCCGAGATTGCATCTTCCCCAGGCAGATAGTTATAGTCTTCTGGAGGGATGATGTTGCTTAAAGTAACACTTGAAGCTGTAGGGCTTTTATCGTAGATTTGAGGAATAGAGCTGATGGCCGCACCCAGAGCAATAGATACACTTTCAGAGCACAGCTTGTGACAATTCAGCCCCCCATTGGGTGCTAAGGTCTGTGGAGGGAAGGCTCATAGGTATTTCTTCAGTTAGGCAAAGGGCACTACTCTCCTTAAGAGTTGGACAGTCTTCAATAGTCTTGTGCAGTGGTGTTAACGATCAGTGGAGTAACTTTGCTGAAAATGTTGGGGGGGGACATGACAACTGATGGAAAGGGGTGGGGTGAAGGGACGGCGGATGGTGGCTCTGAGGGATCGTTTCAGCCAAATAGTTAATAGAAATTTGGTTGAATGGTAGATTTGACCAAATTCCGTCACCACCGTTAGTTTGTTGCCCTCTCTGCCCATGTTTGGTATTTTTGGCTTTGGCAGTTGCGGGGATTTTCCCCGCTTCCTCAGCATTGGTGGCAGGGGACCCAACAAAAAAAAAGAAAAGGGACGCTGCAGCGTCAGATCCGACCCTTGTTAAAGAGATGGATCTGACGCTGCAGGTTACAGGAGAGGCAGCGGATGGAGAAAAGGTAAGTGGGAGGGGTTTATGGGCGTACTGGTGGGTTGATCGGACATGGGTTTGGTCTTTTGTACCGCAGCGAAAATAACTACGGTTAATTCCGCTGTGATTTTGTACATCGGTCAAACAACCTAAATCCCTGAGGGATAACACTAAACTACTACACAAGAGTCCAATGATGACGCTCTGTTATAACTTTCTTCAGACTGGAGGCGTATCTTTAAAATTCAATTGGGCCCCCACATATCTTCAGCCAGCCTTCCATGCACCCAGTGACACATAACATTCACAAACCTAATTCCACTAGAACATACAAACAATGCATTATTTATCTTTCATTCAGACACAAAAGTCCACACACATATGCCTGCACAGACACTCACTCACACACAAATGCACCCAGCGCCTCCACTGACATACACTGTGTGCACACAACATTTATATGTACATTTGCAATAATACATGGAAACAGTGGCGCAACACCCATTGAGCAGACCAGACTTCATCACCCAATGATACTGACATTTTGGGCTACGTTGACTCGACCTAGCTGAACTATAAAGCCATGGCCGAAAGGACCAGATTCCCTAGAATGTCAGCAATTTGCCTGATTTTTCCTTTCATTCAATGGTAGAACCCATTAGTTAATGCAGTGCAGTGGGTGACCAGGTATAATTGGTATAGATTTTTAAATGCCATATACCTCCAAACTTGGGTTCTGCACAGCACCTTATATGTCTACATGCTGATAGATTTGTTCTACAAGATTCTGACTGATTAAAATTAAGGTTTGTTTTCCTGTGTGCAAATGGCTCCAAACAGTGGAGTACCGAGCGGGAGAGTCGCTAGGGGATGGTCAAGTTGCCCTCCCCCCCCGTAGCTCTTAAGAGCCAGACCGGGACATTTGTCATTGGGACACCTCTCCCATTCAGCACCTCAAAGAGGGCATCCAACGGCAAAAGCGTCCCGCTGGCACAACAATTTTTGCTGAGCAATTCCTGCTCAGCACGCTCCTTATCCGTCCCGAATGGTAGAGGTGTCCCGCTGCCATGACCAAAGAGCTCCGGGCAGCAGAGGGTCCTGACGTTGCTCTATATCAACAGAGTATTACAATGTGAGCCATTAGGCAGTGACAGGAGCGATGGGGGTACTATTAGCAGGGACTTTTGTCCCCTTAGAAATGTGAATGTAAGGGAGTGATCAGAAGTGAAAAGGGTGCATAATGTGGCATGCTTTATGAAATAATGACTACGGCTTTAAAACCCAAGGAGGATTTGTTAGGCTCACATTAATCTGCATGATGCTATTGGGAGTTAGCATGCAGAATGGGGAGAATGAAACTAAAGCCATACTCCCATTGCTCAACATATTTCTATGACAATGTATATAGTGTATGGTTAGTTTACTATGAAAGGCTAGTTTATTATGTAATGTGGTTTGATTCCAATGCATTGCTATAAATAATTATAGGTTATATGTGTTATATAAATGATAAGCACATGAAATGTAAAGCAAAACCTTAATAAATATCAATATCAGCTAAGCCTGGAAAGATGTGCACGGTTGCTTAAATTGTCCACATCCCAGTTTCACCATTTAACCAAGTGTGTGATCCTGAGCAAATTATTTAATCACATTGTGCCTTCTTTGCAGCTCTGTATGTGATTCTGATTCACTTCAAAGCTTATGTTAATGTATCATGCTATTATAATGGAAAAGGCTAATGACTATAGAGTTGCTCCACATATAACAATAGTGCAATTTAGGTATTTTTCACAAAAAAGTTATTTGTCACGTGGCTTATTTATGGCAACGTATTCTAAAGTCTCTTCCATGGTGCCTCCAAGTATCACAGACTGATGATGCGGCCTGCAATGTCCTTTTCTTTGAAGTCACTTTGTTGGTGCAATCCATATGCTAATTAGGAAATGTCCATGTATTTTGCCTCAGAGGGCTTGGACAGAGCTCCCAAACAAACATACACAAACAATTAAAAACATTTTTTTTTTTTAAGTACCTCTGCTCTGCTTTCAAATGCCACCCGGGCCAGGTCTCATGTTACACCGACCTAACCTCATTGCCCTCACGCGCCTTCAGACAGAAACCAGGAAGCTGAATGAGCTTTCTAGTTCCTGTCTGTGTGTCGCACGAACGCAAAGCCGGAAAGTGATGCTCTGTGCCACTGGCCCCCGGAATTGCTGGTGCTAGTTTCACAGCACAGGCGCCAGTCACTACAGCACCCAGTTCAGCACCCTGGCTTTGAGTCAGGCCAGCTAGGGTGAGGGACAGAGCCATGAAGGGCATCCAGCCCTGAATGTGTTGCAGCGCGGCTGCAAGGCATCTCCACCCCAGCCAGGCTTGCACTGTCCAATTCCATAATTGATGATTGCAGCCCCTCTGCCCTCCCTCCAAAAAATGGGGGGACAAAAAGGCATGCCACAGAAGTTGGGGGGGGACAAATCCACCTGTCCCCCTATAATTACGCCCATGTTAACGAGACAACACTGATTTTCATGCCAAACTGAAAGGTTTTGCGAGGGCAAGACTTCGAAGTTGAGACTGGGGGATAATCAGTTTGACTTTTATCTTCCGCTCTAACGGGAGATGAAGTATTAGGCAACTGCTTACCAGTCCGCAAGAGGCGTGTGCTACCCGAGTCAGGGCATTCAGGCACCATGATAGGAGGCAACAGGGCACACATTGGGTCAAGAAAGTCTTGAGGTTGGTGGTTGGCTTGCGGCAATCTTTTAGCCAGGTCATCCAAAGCACTGCGAGTCCCAATGATTTCAATGTTAGTGCCTACCATGCCCCTGCTGGCATGCTTCGCAGGTCACGCTGCAAGCGGCCAAATAGCTTTGCGTTTCTTGGTGCAGGTTAAGCTCTCAGTAATGAAGGCAAGATATAAGAGAGCACGTTTACCGTGAGATCGTAGTGATGAACGGCGGTGGGCAGTAGTAGGACTTCGGGTGACAGATGCAGGTACAGAACACAAAATACGCTGCTCACTCCGCACGCTCTGTGTGGACTAGTCGCTTTAAGAGTGATTCAGGTCTACTAGTACCTTTAAACCCCTATGGTCTGATGGCTATGTCGTATTAGCACCCGGGGCAAGGGAATCAGCCAATCAGTTTCCATGAATTGCGTGCGGATACTGCTAATCTCAGCCCGTGTTCCATGGAACCTGAAGGCTGCTTCCCCCTCACTGCCATCTTCCCCAACCCACCCTTATCTTTTTTTTCTGTTTCCCCCATCCCACTTACCCTCTTTTCTTCAGCAGCGGCGGCGTACCCTCTGCCGCCGTGCTGCTGCTGCTGCCACTTCGTGGCCATACTGGGAAATGGAAGAGGTGCTCCGTATGGAGCCCTGCCTGCCACATCCATGGCAGCCATCCAAAGACAGTATTTTCAGTCAATGAACGGGACACGCATACAAAATATAATTTTCTTAGAGTCCCAGGTTTCCGGACAGGAAACCCAGGGTGCTAATGATGTTAAACACCCATTCAAAGGGCTAAAAAGGGTGTTAACAACCCGGGGCCCTTGTTAAATGCCCTTGCTTTGCTCAGCCCTTTTATCTCGGGCCTGTGCCACTAACACCCGTTCCAGCCCTTCGATATCGGTGCTTAATGCTACATTATTAGAAAAGTGATAATGTTATCATTACATCATTCACTCAAATATGTATATTCAGAAACATATATATCCACTCTTGCAGTCCAATGCCTTACAAAGCAAACCCCTTGCCAAAGACACTGTATATCTTCACCACTCTACATTAAGTGACATTTTTCAAAGGACTAGATTTCAAATATTTATATTTACATACACCTATAACATTAGAAATGTACTCATTCAATCTCCACTATGCCGCATACAATGCTTATAAACAGTACATTAGTTCTGGGATGTGTATTAATGGACCTTTTCACAATTGATTGCAGAAGAATTGACTTTAAGCACAAATGATCGTGAAATGAAGGTCAATTGGGACAGACATGCAGGGGAATCCTCCACGTGATCCCCCACTCAATCCAAAACCACCCCGCAACCCCCTATCCACTCCCATTATATTATTTATCACCCCAAATGCTCCCCACACATATATATTTATAAAAGTAAAATAAAGGTAAAGTTCAATTGTGCACAAGGTCAACTAGGACCACTATTATTACGTCAATTAGGACAAAAGGTCAATTGTAAAAGGTCAATTTCGGGAATACCGAATTCTGATGCTTTTAAAAGAAAACTATCTTCAATGGGTCCTCCAGGACCAGAAAGGATCTGGGTAAGACCTGCATTTTTCAGTCCCTGGATGTGGACCTTCTTCCTTTGATTAAAGGAAAAACATATCTAGATGGTCAGTATTTCTTTCTTACATAAACATTGACAGTTCCATTTAATAATGTTGCTGTGAAAAAGTCGCCAGGTTCTGGGGACATTTTCCTGGCAACCAGAATTCTTTCCCCAAATATTCTAGGAGGGGTATAATTATATATTATTACCTCCAATCCTGGAATGTTTGGGGAAAGTGTTTGATAGCCTGGAGGTTGCATCATTAACGAATTGCTTTTAAAAAGTTGCAAACTTTGTGACTTTTTTCACTGCGACATTAGTACTTGATACGACATAGACATTGGTATATACACGGTCGCTGAATCTACATACTATTTATGACTGAAATGCCCAAACATTAGTGTGTAGGAGCACATATTGCAAGACTGTTTGGTCTAAGAGGCTTTCTTCATTTTCAAAACGCCCTGCATGAGACATCCTGTTATTTTGTTGCCCCTAATTTTGAATGAGAGATAGGGAAAAGTTAAAACTGGTGATGCTTTTCTGACAATCCCTTACCAGGAAGGAATCCAGCTGAACCCCCTAAGAGACTTCAGCCCCCATTATACGTTTGGCGGTCTGTAAAAAAGTGCCAGTAACAAAGGTTACCGGCACCTTTTCTGGACCGGCAAACTAGAAGTCTGCTGATAGGGGCAGTGAACTAGCACCTATTACCGGTATTACCGGTACACCGGGTGGTGGAAACGGTAAGCTGAGGTTGTCGGTAGGCCTCTGGTAGCACTGGTGGCCTACCGGCAATCTCATAATGATGACCTTTGTGTTCCATGTATATATGTTTCCCAGGTTTCATAGTCCTGGTCCACCGAATCTTAAACCCTAATCCTATTTGTTGGTACCTTGAAAGGTCCCAAGACTTTTCTCTTGAGGAGAAGGCAATGCACAGGAGCAGTAAGCGGGTCAAGAGACCTGATGCTGAAGAAGATATTGCACAGTGTCACAGTATTCCCTGAGCAGCCTTAATAAACATAAGCTATACAGATTCTAAGTTGTGCATATATACAATGATCCCATTCAGCTTTGAGTAGACTATCTGCTATGCAAGCTAATTGTTTGCCCCATTAACGGGACATGAATGTGTGTTGTGATATGACTTGTACTGTGCATAAGAAAGAATGATGCCATGAGTGTTCTGATGTGTGGAACCTTTGGGGAATGTGCGGAGGGAATATTCCATGAATGGCAAGCTACATCCTGATCTAGATGATGAATGATGGACAAGTGGGTGGTCCCTACTGTACCTAAATGAACATAGCTATTACTTATTATAACTTTAAAAAATAATCTAGACCCTCCTTTTGTAACACCACTGGCTCCTGTGTTGTTACTCTACAAGGGGGTACTCGGATCACACCAACAATTATGTTGCACCCTTGAATGTGCTGCTCACTCCTTCGCTCTCTCCCTGCTCGATATCTTCTCGTTTCTTAATTATGAATGTTTTGAGATTTTCCAAAGGAGTACACATTGATATAGAACCTACCACCTCAATATAACACTGCTCACAGAGGACAATTCTTCAAACTAGTCACTGCTTGTGCGGCTTTTGCCCCACAATCCCCCTCTCACCCAATGCATGGTTTATTTAATTTAAGTTGAAGTATAT
Source organism: Ambystoma mexicanum (assembly GCF_040938575.1). NCBI lineage: Eukaryota > Metazoa > Chordata > Amphibia > Caudata > Ambystomatidae > Ambystoma > Ambystoma mexicanum. The sequence continues at coordinate 1,123,634,836 of NC_090937.1, read as the reverse complement.
TGAATCGTCATCATCCAGATAAGTGGCATAACTGCCCTTTTTTACCTTTGTTGAATTAGGCAATCTCTCACAATGAATATAGAGGCAGTAACAGGACAATGCCGAGTTGGCAGCCTCATTGCTTTGTTGATGTGTTCAGACCAGAGGCGTATGTGACACTCGCAATAGAGGGGATCTTTATTGCTATGTTATCTCATCTGAAGGGGGTCTATATATTAAAAAAAAACTTCATTGATGGCAAATACCTGATATGACATGATATGGCAGTATAAGTCATAACAAAATACCTATGTTTTTAAAAGTATGTTATATGTGTACTTGCCTAAAAATACCCCAATCGAAAATGAGAACGACTTTTTTACTCCCTGAAAAATCCTATTTCCAAATTCTTATAACAGATAGCAAAAAATGGAACCTCAAATCTTATCTGGACCCCTGGCACCCATTGAGGGGATTGGGAATCTGCACTGGGGCAGCCTTACATCGGTCTGTGCCACCAGGCACCTCCCGTGGCCACGTTGACTGTTTCTCTAACATGTGAGAGATTTCTAACACTAGCAGGATGGCCCTGTGGCTGATGCTGTCAGCAGGAGGGATAGGGTTCCCCTACAGCTTGACAAGGGAGATTGTAAACATGGAGTATATTATTGCATAATGTGGGTGGGAGTGTGCAGGCTGTATAAGCTCATCAGTAAAATCTATGGACCTTGCATAAGCACTGAACACACCCTCTCATTGTGCCGCTGTGTTGGAGGCATGTGGCCCAGGGCAGTATCTCGTCTGCCAGGTTCTTGATTTTGCACTTTGGGGCTCTTACTTTATTATTAATCTTGGCACTTTTTGGGGATTTCAAACCCCTCCTTTACTCATGCAAGAGTCTTCCTGTCCCGCTCAGTCTCTCGGGGAACAATGTATCACAGATTTGCCTTTTCAAGGGGTGAATGACTGCCCTGAGCTCCTTCATGAGAGACCTAGACTTGATAGCCGTCATTGTGGGTTGCACACCCTCATTACCACTCAAGTGGTGTATGTAAGGTTCAAAATGCAGTTCTCGCATTATGTAATATTCACTTATGAATGGTGCTGTTGTGCGCAAATTAAAATATTCAAAGGATTAGAAAAATTATTTTCTTGGTAATCAGTATATATCTGTTTTATTCACAGATGCGAAATTTGCCAATGCATTTCGGACTTAGATCACTCCTTCATCAGGGCATTTCCAATTCAATCAAAGTTCACCATTATAATTAAGTTCGCCACCAAATACATTTGTAAAATTCCAACCGTATATCATAATTCAACAAAAGTGTACCGATATATGCATGCAGCCCACAAGGCAAAAACAAGCGACACATGTACAAACAGGTAAGAGAAACATTTAAGGAAGACAAGAAGAAGAACAATGCATGAAAGCATTAATAGGCATCATACATCTTTTGCGTCAATTATAACAACTAGTGTATCATCATAACACAACCTCTGAAGCATGGCATTCGTTTTGCTTCAAGTCATCGTTGGGTTGAAATGTATGCACAAATTGGAGAAAACGTATTGTCTCATCTTATTACATAGTTGGAATCCTCGTTTACATCCCAATGTGAAATTGGCTAGTACTGTCGTGCTATGCAAGTATCGTACGCAACAGCGTTCCCCTGGGCTAGCCATGACGTGATCTCTCTGTTAGTAAAACTATCAATGACTACATCAATATTAGGTGCTTAACAGCAGTGCTTTCTATACCACGTCGAAGCATGCCGCTTACCATGTTTAATTCACTGACCTGAGCAGTGACTGCTTGATTGCCTTCTGTGAATTACCAAATGAGAAGGGAAAATGTCACTGTAGTACGATCGCCGCAAAGTACACTTGCACACAATTTGATTTGGATTCTAATCGAACGCTCCTAACTTACTTTGATATGCTGTACCTTTCTGTGTTCGAGGCACAGTCTAATGTCCCACAAGTGCAGGTGCTCTGCGTTCCGATAGCGATAGAGAAGCCGGTGAGCGTGAGAGTGCATATTGTTATTGTAGTTGCCATGACAACAGTCATGGAAACTAAAGATGTCAGCCATTCTATTCTTCAGAAGTTGGGTCAGCCATCTTAAACTAGCATGCCTAGGGCTAAAATACATATATATAGATATTATATCCAAGTACACGCTCTGTACTTGTGTTGTTCCTAGTGACTACCCATTCCAGGACTGGTATCTATGTATATGTTATGATCTTTCTTTCCTCACTACTGTGGGACCGCAGCGCAGGGTAATATGTGACCCTCACTAATCAGAACATGTATTTATAATACAATATGCTTATTAGGTTTTATCTAGTCATATCTTGTGTAAGATCGGGAAAAATAACAATAACCCCTTATAGCAAGATACATGTGCCCTATTGGTTATAATGTGATATGGCATTTATATCACGCCTATACACAAGTGTTTAAAGGCGTGACGAGGCATGGGAGGGTGAACAGAGAGAAGACAGAGACAACGATCCTACTAGGCCAGGTGACATTGAGATCTCGCAAGTGCAGGGGAGGGTGGAGGGAAAAGTGCAGGAGGAAGGGGGAGGGAGCAGTGCAGTACATAGGATAACGACAATAAATAAATGTGCAGCCAGCTGGTGGCAAGTGAAAGGGTAAGTGCAGACACCAGGTGTCAAGTGCTGGAAGGGGGCTGTAGGGATACAGAGACAGTCCCCGACTGCTAATGTTGCCAGGGGGGCAGTGCAGGTGTGCAACTGGTGGGGAGAGGACCTGGGCCCAAGATCAGAAGGTAGCCAGGTAACCAGCGCAGTTTCAGTTTCAGCCAGGAGATCAGCAGGGGAGAGAAAGCAGAAGCAAAGAGGAAGGTCTTGGGGTGCTTCAGGAACCGGAGATGGTTCTCCTCAAGTTTCAGAAAGGCAGGGAGTGCTTGGAGAAGCGACTGACCCTGAGCGAGTTGGAGGCAGATGAGCGAAGAGCTCGAGAAGGAAGATATTTAGGAGAAGAGAGTTTAAAGGTATTGAGGCCCCAGGCCCCAGAAGGCCTTGTGGACAATGCAGAGTGTTTTGAGCTTAGTCCTCACAGCTACTGGGATCCAGTGCAGATATTTCAGTCCAGAAGAGATACGATCCCTGGGCTTGAGGCCAAGGACAAGGCTTGCAGTTCTGTTTTGGATGAGTTGCAGAGGGCAGAGAGTAGAGACAGATTTAGAAAGACACTGTTGTTTGTCCAGCCTAAAAAGAACCAGGGCTCTGGAGACAGAGAGCTTCTGGGGGAAGGAGAGGAAAGGAAGAATACCTCAGAGGAGGTGCAGCTGGTAATGTGACTTCTTAGAGACGTCGGAGATGTGAGGAGCGAAGGAAAGAGTGGAGTCGAAGATAACCCTGAGGTTTTTAGCCTCACAGGTGGGAGCAGGAAGAGGGCCAAGAAAGGCTGGCCTGTTAACTCTGTGCAACACGTCAGTGACAATCGAACTCAAATGTAAGTGTGCCCAATCGGAGAATTTATAGCTTACATCAGCATAACCAAACGTGCTGAGCTGGCAAACCTCCCAGAGTGGTGCGTGATAACTATATGGTGCACTGGCACTAGTCATGGTTTTTAATAACACATACAGTCTAAAATTATATAGAATCCTTTAACATCTCCCAATTATGGCATGGTTCGAATGATAATTTTAACCGCAGAATCTCTCAAGTCATTTGTGGTCTCACGATCAAGGCATGTGCATCAAAGGAAACAAGATGCTTCACAATCCCTTATAATATTCGGTGTATATCATGGGGTGAGCTCATACATTACTTTGTTAAAACCATGTTTTCTAGCCCAAAGCACATAAAAGACGGGAAATTCATTAAATGTTAGCTTTGTTGTAAGTGTATAAAGAAAGAGCTCCTTGACATCTAGGTATGTTCATTTACATTACCACAAACAATAGGATACACTGCTTGTGTGTAATTATTATGCTGTTATATTGGGGGGTTACCTGAAAGAGCGTGGGTTGGCTGTCATAGGGTTTTATGCGCCTGCAAAGGTGAATGACTCTTGCTTCTTATTTGGGTATGCAAGAGGGTGTTCTCGCTAGACATTGCAACTCTACATCCCCTACATAACAGTTGGAAGCCATTTTGAAAGACTACAGTTTGCCATTATTTATCTGTAGTCCTATAACAGGCAGATCTGTGCTCCTGGACTAGGGCAACCCTTTAAACGTTACTTTGCTTGTTCTGTTTTTATATATGTGTGCAGTGAGGCCCTTGGGTGTCTTGCGAATAGTAAGAATTGAATAATAATAATAATAATAATACAAATAATAATTAGCAAAATTGTGAAAAAGTAGTTTCTACACAACTACTTGCCAACATTGAATAACTACACCTCCTCAATCACTATCGGTTGGGGTTCGGCTCAAAGTGTAGCGTCAAGACAGCCACCATCCAGTAGATGATACCTGCCAAATCATGGATATGAGCGACTCATGCCTCCTCGTGCTCTTTGATCTCTAGGCTGCATTCAACACCATTGACCTGTGCATCCTCCTCTCACTCCTAACGTACAGGATGGGATTCTCTGGCACTGTCCTGAATTGGTTTACCTCCTACCTCCTGGGCAGACACCAGGCTGTGCAGCTGAGCACGTTTCGTTCTAACCAACTCCTAGTCTCCTGAGGAGTCCCCCAGGGCTCCACCCTCTCACCAATCTTTTTTAACCTTTACACAGGGCCTCTGGACACACTGCTCAAAGATCCCAATGTAGCCAATCAATAAATACGTGGACGATACTCAGCTGTACATGAGAGTAAAAAGCCCAAAGGGCATCAGTCGCCTCCATGATAACCTAGCCATCATCTAGTCCTGAATGTCGACAGCCTACCTCAAACTTAACCGATTCAAGACTAAATTCATACTCACCGAGCCCCCGCTAAACAACAAATTATCCAATAATGGCTCAGTGATATATATAATCGCCTAGAAAGATTTGATCCCTAACTCTCAAATTCAGAAAAATCCTTAAGCTTCGCCATTGACAGCAGCCTGTCCTTCCAAAAACACAAACATGAATACCCAAACAGTCTGGCTCCAAATCTCCACCCTTTGCAAAATCAAACCCTTCATCGCTCCTCAGGATTTCTGGACAATAGTTCATGCCCTTGTGGTCTCGCACATCAATGGGGGAAATGCCATTAGGACCAGGCTCCCAGCAGCTCACTTGGCTCCCCTAAAAGCAGTCCACTGTGGTGAAGTATATATTATTACATCTTCATATTATTGCCATCTTCCCCCCACTTCCCTTACCGCTGGTCCCCTCTCTTTACCCGACCACGTCACCCCACTTACATGATTCTTGTCACGACCCACACTCTGAAGACCCCCTGGCCAACCTATGGGCCAGGGAGAGTTGATTCCAGCCCCTGCTAAACCCAAGAAATTGCAGCATAGGCCTTCTTGGGGCCAGTCCTGGCGCCTTTGGCGCCAGGCTCATGTTTGAATATGGACTTGTGCTTGGGAACTACTTTTCATTAATGCCAGTCATGTGGAGGCATCCGCATAACCTGGCTCCTTGAAACCAGGCTTGCAGTGTAGTGTTTTTGGGTGTGGTAGCATGGGGACTATTTTACCTGAACTTCTTTCTTGAAGCTATTTAAACCACACCCGAAAGACTGACACGCTTCGCGTTAGTTTGCATTACTGCAACGTAAAGCTCATCGTGTTCAGCTTCAGCCACGAACCTCGTAAGGTCAGCACCTGCAAAGGAAAGGAGAAGACATCGTGAGAAAAAGGCAGCAGCTTACCTGAACTTCATCGCGAGCGGTCCGCAGCTCTTCTGACCATTCTCCTCGAACCAGCGCTCTTCCGGTTTGACGGACCTGAAAAAGAGAAGAAACAAGGCATTAGACATTGTACAATTAACGAACTGTGCCAAAAGACTTACCTCGCCGGCCACTCCTCAATCAGCATCAAGACGGAAATTCCATACTCCAGCCGAGTACCGCGACCTGTGGAAAGGAAAAGATAACAGGTTAGCAAAGGCAAGGCATCTTAAGCGCAGTGCATATCGCCTACTCACCACATCAAGGCACTCCAAAAACACCCATACTTACCGGCGAAACACAGATTCCGCCTTGCCACATATTGGACTTCCGCGTACCTAGGAAGAAAAAGACATTGTTTAAAAGGCATGCAAGAACAGCAATATTCACGGCAATAAGACCTACCTGAAAGACTCAAGACGGGCTGGCATCAGTGAAGCAACTCGATCGCCATTGCCCACCAACCTCAACGCGCCCCTGCCAAAGACAGCAGGACGGAGAACCCGCCAACAAGATGAGGAGAAGTCCAGAAGGGTCGCAGACCTACAGGGAGGTGGGAGGCTGTTTACCCCGGTTGCCCAGTCCTGAACATAGCTTACCTGTATTCCAGGCAGAAGTCTTCCGCTGGTCGCATCTGGGCATCGCAAGGAGGGACATCTACACAATAATTGCTGGGTGGTGCCCCCGTGGAACCAGGTGAGCGTAACAATTCTTTTGGTGGTGGCACCCCCACTGCCAATGCGTCCGCATCCCATGCCTTCATGGAAATATGAGAGTGGCTCTGCATTGAGCCCCACCTTCTATTTCATAGTGGCCATTTTAGGTGTGTAGAGGAGCAGTTGAACCCATTATCCCTAACTCCCGGCCCATCACCGCCGTCATACTGGAACAGGAGGAATACGGCTCTGGATGGGACCTATAAGGAAGGCATGGAGACAAGTGATCACTGTTCAAGGGTGTTTATTGAACCTCAATTGGGTTTGGAAAATGCCTATCTAATCCTAAATCTAAAAATGGAAGCAAGTTATGACCATTAAATAATAATAACGCAGTCCTAGTTGAGACTGTTAAAATAAAAGGGCCTATACTAATAAACCCATGGGCAATCCTTACTTCTAAATACAAATAGTGTGGGAAACAATGTTATGCAAACGAAGTGTTCACGAAATGATATGTCAGGATATTCAAGCGGTTGGCTTCCCTTCCCCATATTTTCAGCACAGGGCAAGGCCGCACACTTGAGCTTAGCACACTCTCTGGCTTCTCTAGGATGCAGTTCCAAACCTCAACATCAGGGCCTTCTGTGCCAAAGCCCCTTTGCCATTCAAAGTCTCGTATTTCAGAGGGCCTGATGCAACATGACAAACATTAAAGTTCCTTTCTAACTTCTCTCAGATGATTTACTGTTCACCCCGAGTCTCCCTCTGCCGGGTTCAGAACCACTTTGACACAATATCTTCAATTGGTCTCCTTCCGCTGGGTTCGGACTAAATGTATCTACTTTTCCAAACTTTCTCTACTTCATCCAAATCGAAGACTTTCAACTATGCGCAGGATTTTGCTTGACCCGTCGCAGGACCACTTTGATTCACAATTACTCATTTTCTCTTGATATAACCTTTTCCCCCACTTTGAATTTTGCCACATTTCAGCTGGATACCTTACAGGGACCTTTGATTGAGCACTGACGCAGTGCCGGACTACTCTGTGAAATATATTGCATCTTACTATTAAAGTTCAATCACTCATCATCAGTTCACTTTACTTCCATCTCTTATCACAAGCGTTTTAACAATGTTCATTCCAGCGCTCGCCATACAATGTTGCTGCTTGCAACCATGGCTTCAACACAGACCGGTCTTGTATCGGTCTCCCCAACTCACCGGCTGTGTTCATTTCACTGATGCTGCTTTGTTCTTGGAGCCAAGGACAGTATCAGGGCGGCTGCTGGTTTGTCCCCACCTTGATTATTGACGCGTAGGGCCCTGGGTATCTCCGACACACAATGCAGGATTCTTTAGCCTGGTTTCCTGGTCTAACGCTTTTGATTCTCAAGGTCTTTGGAAAGTAACGGTTCCTTGTCGAAAAAGTCAAGGGAACTTCCCTGCTTGCAATCCCCTTCTGTTTTGCTGTCTTTCTTCTCTCATTTAGCTGCCATCTCGAAACTGCTGTTTCTTCGTGTGCTTTGCCTCGCTCAGAGTGCTCTAATGCTTTGCCTTTTATCTGTGTGGGGAAGCTGAATAGAAGTCAGGTGTGTGTGATGGTCAGTAATTGGCTGACCTTGCCTGACCATTGTATTGGGATACAGCAGGTATACTGCTCAGGTGTTAGTCTGGTTTCTCCCATAATGGGCTGTCTGTAGGAAAGTGTTTGTGTTGTAAAAGGGGGGGTAGAGTTCCTAAATATGCTACCTGGTAAGGTTGTTACAGGGAAAGGGATACCGCATCTCACCATCTGCTGTCCCACTCCCACTCCCCAAAGACCCCTCACCCAGGGGAACCTCAGCATTGGTCCACTCCTAGGAACTGGATCCAAAAGTGATGGCTGTTTCCTGGCCACCTGATGACAGATCCCAGAGACTAGTGTGTGAGACTAGTGTGTGAGACACCTTCTGGTTTCTCCCAGACCCCATGTGTTGTTCCTATTCCGCATCGAGTGTACGAGAGACGATATGCACTGAGACAGCTGTACCGAATGTACACTTGCAGGGTCGGACTGGGACAAGAAATAGGCCCGGACAACAAAAAAAAAGTGGGCCAGCCCTCGCCTCAAAAAAGTGGCCCAGCCCTCGCCTCAAAATAAGTGGCCCCTTTCGGGATACCAATGCCCCTATGCCCTCGACAAAGACACTGTGGGGTGCTTCCGAACTGCACACAGTCAGCAACAAAGGCTAGCTATCATCCGGGGTCAGACTGGGCCATGCAATTGTCTCAGGCACCAAAGAAAAAGTGGCCCCAGTTGCAAATGGCTTTTCATTCCTTTTGTGATACTGTTTGAATAGTACCCAGGCGGAGCTTTTTGATAAAGTGACATGCAAATTGTATATTTTAAAGAATATTTATTCAGCAAGAAACACTGGTCAAAACTACTAGTCGCAGTGTGAATGAACTCATCAAACTGGCCCACATGGGCCAATAAGGGTCCCACTTTGGCCAAAAAAATCGGTCCCACACCAGCATTTTGTGTTTTTGGTTGGCCCTGGGTCTATAGTCCTACAGGCCAGTCCGAGGCTGCTCCCAGCTCAACTGACTTTTCAGTACTGACACTTTTTCCCTTATCTTTTCCCCCCAGTTGCAACCCCTCCCCACAGAAAAAATGTTTTAAGTGCTATATAATAACACAACATTATCATAGAGGGCCACAATCCATCTCTATCAAGGAAGCCTAAATGCTTTGAGAGCAATGTAGCAGCATGCAATACTCTTTACCTAACTATTCATGCCAATGAACAGGTACAGCCAGCTTCCAAAACGGATACGGTTACATTTTGCTCATGCCCACATTGCCCAACAAATGCAACCAGCTCTGATTCCCAAGGGGCCGTACAGCATAACTGGTACAGCCTGCTCCCAGCTATGGTAAAGCCAGCTCAAACACAATCGGCTCCTGATCATTCTCTGTGAACGTTGCTGCACCAATTTAGTAACAGGTAGAGGAGTGAATTCCCACATATGTCAGGCAATAGATAGCGCAAGGTAATGAAACGGGTATTTGTAAATCAAACCACATCTGGCAGGGATGTCATGTAGGGGTTTCCAGGGCTCTGCCTGGTGACCCCTGAAGCCTCCCTTGCTACCCCTGTGGTCTCCCTTGCTACCCCTAATTTAAAATTGGGGCTCCTGGGCTGTGGTCAGCAGCATGTGCCTCTGTGTTTCTTAAGTGGCTAGTTTTCTGATAGCTATAGCCAGTAAGATAGCTCAGTGGGTTCAGTGCTCACTGCTGCAATGTGCGTGTGCTCTGCAGGTTGCAGGTTCAGCTCCCAGAGAGGTCAACTCAGCCTTTTATCCTGCTGAGGTTGAGTGAGTACCAACACAGTTTGAGTGACTTTGTAGGTATATTTGGTCTATATGAAGCTCTTACAAGTAAGTGCTATATAATAACACAACATTATCATTTGGCCTTGGACATCTGCTTGCATTCACAGTAATTTGGTAAATTGGCCCATATGCGCTGATATACTGGTATGGAAACACGCTGCACCTACTAAGGCACGTAGGTGGATAACACACACCAGCAGATACCCAAACCAAATGCACACATACAGCAGACAAAGATTTGACACACACACACACACACACAGGTGCCTCCATAATGCATCACAAACAAATGCTCAGAACACATACTCCGTCTCCGCACACCTACACCACGACATACCATCCACAACATAGATACACACGAAACACACACATACACATTACACGCTTGATTGTTACACTAACAAAACACATGTTTACATGTCGTATCTACATAAGCATAGACCAACTCACAGACACATCCAAGATACACATTCTCTGCAGAGACATACACAGGCAGACACACACACACACACACATACACACATACACTGCGCCAACCAACCAGATACAGACATGAGCAACAAACTATATATTCACACATAATCACGCACAGTACATATGTGGTGCACCCAAAACAATCATGAACGTCCAGTAACACACACGCGATACTTACTGCACGTCCACCACATATACCCTCTCAAACATATACAAGGTGAACTCGGGCAGCCAGATGCACGAGACGCAACTAAACATACACCCCCAAACCGCAGCACACAGCTCCGAGCCTATCAACATTGTAATGAAGTCCTCATGCGTTTAAATATTGACACTATTTATTTGCACATTCTCATTCCATTGAAATGCAGTTGAGATCAGATGGGGCATCATTTTTGTGTGGCGTGGGCGTGGAGGGGTCACAGGCGGGATATGGCCATTTTATAACTAAATATGAGTGTAAAACGATGGCCCTGACTTGCAAAGGAAGGCGATTTCAAAGCTATGCATAGAATCACTCGCATGCACTTCCATCGCTCCAGGACGTCATTATGGCAGGTGTAGGTGTGTGCAATGTAAATGTTTATAAATGTGTACATTTGTCACAGTGACCCCAGACGATCACAACAGAATGAACAGAGGGCAGACGGCACACTGATGATAATAAGTAGGAAAGTCACCAAGGAAATGAGTGCCATAAAGTTTTAACTTTATAGTTAAGAGTTTTGCCGGGACTGTCCCGTAATCGGATGCTCTGCTCTGTCCCCCTTTCTCAAGATTATTTTTTTTTCACTGCATTTTTCCCGGTTTTTGGTAGTAGGTCTTCTTAGCTGGCAGGCAGGAATGCACAATCTCAAACAGTAGGTATGTGACATTTTACGAATTAAGATTGTGATTGTAATTATTTGTAAAGCGCTTAAACACAAGTGTAGTGCTTCAAAGCTAGTGGTAATTTGTGATAAAATAATTATAATATGTGTTTATTCCACCAATAACACTTGAACCTCCTTCTGCTCCAACCACTATTGAAATGTAGTGCCTTGACAGCCACTTTCAAGCGCTATTCCTACTTTTATGTTAGTTGCCCTGTCCCGGTCTGTTACTTTTTAAATCTGGTCACCCTATTTATACTACCTATTATATGGAGAGAGAGAGAGAGAGAGAGAGATAAAAGGAGAGAGAGAGAGAGAGAGGAGGAGAGAAAAAAAAAAGAGAGAGAGAGAGAGAGAGAGAGAGAGAGAGAGAGAATGTGACTTCATGAAGGAGATTTGATAGACTCCAAATCCATCGAATATTTTGTTCTTTTAAGCCCTATTTCAGCAAATATAGGCAGGTGGGAGACCCCCGGAGCCCCACCTTGCCCCCACCTCAATTATTACCCTTAACCCCTCTTCCCACATATGTTTACAGGCAGGTCACAGAGTCGTAAAAAAACGCACTCATTTTGAAATACCGCTGTGATGCTTTAACATTCAAATTTGGAAATACCAAAAGGCTGTCCTAAGTCTCTATGTGCAGGTTACTGCCTTTTCTGGCTTACACATTTTCTGAATTTGACCTTTTGCATCAAGCAGAGAAGAAACGCGAAAAGCAGTACATTTTTGTAACGTTGTCCCCTCACTCTGACTGATCCATCATTACAGAAGGCGCGCTGCCCACATGTAATGCACGCACGCGCCCTCTCCTACAAATGAGCCATTTGCCCTAAACCTAACTTAAACCGTTCCCATCTGTAGACCACTGGGTTGCTTTTACCACCTAGCCACATTTCACCTCCTCACTCTGGATACGGCTAAAATCTCGGCTCATCCAGACCCTGCGCTCTTGTTCATAGTAGCGCCTAATACTAGTTTTTGTGGTCTCTGCACCATCCAAGCACTAGAATGTGTACTGTACATCTTAAACAAATAAATGCGTGGGCTTTTCTAAAATAAAACAAAGTGAAGGGAAAGGGGGTGGGTCAAGTCATTGAGACAAATAGGATGCAGGAATGAAGTGGTGCGATTCTGGGCTTGCCCTCCACCCCCCTCCATTCGTTTCCTGTAAAGTGTGCTAGTAATGAATTCATTATGACTTGACCAGGTCATCTGCCCTGACAATATTCCATTCATGGATCCCAGCACTGCTGGTTTGTATGGCCAGTGTTCCACACTCCCTCTTTTCTGGAATTCGTATAGCCCCCATACTTCACATGGCAGGCAGTACAGCAGGTGCCTAGTGTCACTGGCGTTAAAACAAAAAAAAACAACAAAAAAAAAAATCAACCCAAAAAAAAACCACAGTGATGAATGAAGCAAAATGCTCAGGGAGCGGACCCGGCCATTTGCGGCCTAATCTGCGTGAAGGAATCGGCTACTGTCGACGAATGATGCCCTGCTCAAGAGAGATGGGAAGCGAAACGTGGGTTATGTCACTTATGTGAGATTCTGGCAGGAAAGTGGGGGAAAAAAACGCAGCCGACGCAAAATGGCCATGGTTCAAAGTTGACAGCTATACTCAACGCTGCCTGGAAGTATGTTTTTTTTGTTCTCATTTGAATTTCTGAAGATTTAATGCACTGCACAGAGGTACATGAGTTTTATGTACTCAGATGAAATGCTCGTTTCCGTGAAATGACTGTGAAATGGATTGTTCAACTAATTCATACAGCTGGTAAAATAGCTCAGTAGGTTGAGCTCTCGTTCGTGCAATCTGTTTGATTCACAGGTTCAAATCCCAGCAAGGTCGACTCGGGCTTTCTTCCGGAGTAACATCTTCTATTGGGTAATATAAATGCATGTAATATTTGTTCTATGTAAAGCGCTTTGGGTAAAAGAGCTATGTAAATAAAAAAAGTTATTATAATGTACTTGTGTCTCAGGTAGGTTTGCCGTCAGGCCAGAGGTTAGCCGTTGTGCTTTGTTCTGTTCTAATGATTTACACATGGTTCTTTTTATGTCAAAGCAGGTAGAGAGAGTTTTTTTTTTCTGGAAACTTCTAGAAGCTTTGTATATCTAAAATAAAGAACTTGGGAACAGATTGTAAAATGTAAACATGAATAGAGGGGGAATTTGCACCCAGTCTTAATAATTAGTACCCAGAACTGTTGAATCATTAGAATTCGCATTCCTCTACAGAACCCTGCAGCTCCCGTTCTGCAGCCTGTCAGTCTGTTAAAAAGGGGGAAAAAGCATGTGCCAACCAGGCTTTGTCTCGGGAGGATAGCTCAGGGGCAACGCGCTCACCTTGGAAGCAAGACGACACAGAGCAACACAAGTTCGATTCCCCCGGTCCGCGCTTAGAAACCTTCGGGTATTAAGAGCGTTATAAATAACCTATCATATCATATCAGGCTTGGCTCCACCCCAAAAAGGACGGCCAGCTCAAACTGCAAGATCCCATCCAAATTCAGTTGAAAAGATTCGATGGATTTAGCTTCGACCAAATCTCCTGCCAGTAAACCTGTGGCTGGTTGCTCGGATTTGGGTGAAGTATTCCAAACAAAAAGTTTCTAATGTCCCTCCAAAACTGGAAAGATTGGGAAAGATCCATTAAAAAATGTTAAAGTACTACCTGCAGTGACATTAATGATACATTAATGATACATATGGTGATCCATTATTGTATCACTTCACACAGCAGACCTGCATGCAATCACCCACCCCCACCCCACCCCACCCCACCCCAGGCACACTTACATTACATGGCATGGCATGGCAGGGAAAGCCCCTGAAAAGACAGTCCACTCCTTACCGCTGTTGGCTGGGCTGCCTGCTGCTGTCTGTGTGGCCCGCACTGGCACTGGGCACTCCACTGTCTGCTGGCCGGCCGCCTCAGTGCTGCCTTGTGGTCCTCCTGTCCTGTGTGGGTTGTGGGCACTGGCACTGTCGTCGCTCGTCGGTCTCGAGAGTAGAGGTCCACTGCAGACGGTGTGTGCTTCAGTGCTTATGTTGTGGGGCACTGAGGCTCATATAGCAGCAGCCCAGCCACTCCAGCAGCATAATGTATGAATGCATTTGGCGGTAAATTGGGCAGGCATTCGTCCACGGCGCCGGCGGGCCCGGGGCCCAGCCCAGCCCCCAGGCACACAAGTTGAAGACAGTTGCTAACTTGCTTTCAACTTTGCAAAGAAGTGTTACTTACTTCCTGCAGCAAAGTTGAAAGCAAGTGTGAAATCAATGTGGAGTGTCAGTCACTGTGTTTACAGTGCTGGGCTCGGCGCCTCGGCCCCAGCTCAGCGGAGCCCGCAGGCAGGCTGCACCCCCCAGGGTCAGGAGGTCTCGGAGGAGGGAGGAGGGAGGCAGGTGTTACAATTGCTTTGGTCGGTGTACCGTGTTTGCAATTGCTAAGTTCAGCCTGCCTCCCTCCCACAGTACAGATTCACAACTGTCGTTCTCTCTCTCTGTGGGCTGTGGCCGCTACAGGCCAGATGCTTGTGAGCTGACGGCAGGAGCACTGGCCCCCTGCAGTGGCACTGGCGGGCGCCCAGCAGGCCCACCGACGCGACACCGGCCCGTGAATTATGCACATGAATCTGCATATGCATGCAACATAAATGATGATGCATGCATGATGCAGATGCAATTATCAAAGCAAGGTAACATCTAGTGACTACTAGTGTTACCTTGCTATGATGATTGTGCAGAGCAGCTGGCGCCGCCGGCGCGCGGCACCTCACCCTTGCCCCTCCTGGCTGGCTCCCGCCTCCCGCCTCCATGCCCTGCTCCTCACTCACACCAGGGCACTGGCAGGTGAGGCCCCCCCTCCCTCCGGCCATCCCCATCTGACTTGGCCGCGGCTCTGCACACTGTCTGCAGCGCACACATGCAAAAAAAAAGGCCTTTTTTATTTATTTTTTTTAAACGGCCCAGAGTTGGCTGCCCCAGGGGACCCCAAAGTCGTTTGGCCACGGGCCGAAAGACCGAAAGGGCCAGTCTGACCCTGCACACTTGCACTGAAAGTGTGGAAAGATGCCATATGGAAGGATGTCAGCATGCACCTGTGGACATCATGGAGTGCTGAGTGAAACCTGATGTGGATAGAGTGATGTCATAAAGAGGTTATACAAAGCCATTCTGAAACAATATGAAAATACTGAAGAGTGACGATGTAACTAAAGTGACAAGAGAAACATGTATGAAAGTAATTATGAACATAAAAGACCACAAAAAAACTTGCTGACTAATTGGTGTAAATACCCAGTAATGCAAGGTAGAAATTATACATAGAAGCTTTCTATAGAGGAATACATAACACGGCAAGGACTGCCATTATTGGAAAATGGACGCCGGCTTGTGTAAATATTCAATCCAACTTTCTCAGAAGCTGATCAGAGTTTCAGAGTCAGGAGACGCTGGAAGAACAGCTTTGTGTGCAGAATAAAGAGGAGTCAATTTCGGCTTGGGATCAAGGATGCTATTTTTAAGGAATAGCTGCAAAGCACAAGGGAGGCAGATGATGAGTCGTGGACGTAAGATATATTTTTCTAAGATTAAAAAAGAAGAAAACATTTACAAGAGCCAAGTACTGGACAATTGGCTTATAAAGTCTACGCAAGGTAGAGTGAGCAAGTCTCTAGAGGCCAAGAGGGGCAATGACACCCAGTATAATTAAATCAAATAGCAGTAAATAGGAGACCTGAAATTGACAAATTCGTGGTCTCTTCATGTGACTCAGAAGGCGCAAAACAAGTGCTATTCATTAAGCCTTGAATGAAGATAGTGATGTGCTTTCACTCCCTTGAATGTCCTAAAATAGAGAACAGGCTACAAGGTCAACTACAGATGGGAATCTTTGGCTCATGGCCGGACTGATGAGAGATGGTGAACTTATTGGGAAGTAGGGAGTTATCTGACGTGATTCAAGCACCTGGGTTTTGGGTTGCGAGCCGAGTTAAAAATCCAAGGTTGGGTGAGAATTCCAACCAATCAGTGGGTCTATAGGGCAACCTGCTATACAATGGTGCATAGACCAATCTTCTGCCATTTTGTTTGCTATAATCAGTATTATACAGATTTAGAGATAGTTTGAGGGTTGTATTACAGATAAGAGAAAGCCAATGAAGTACTACCCTATATGTATTCTATACGTAGATACGTTCCCCTAATCCAATCCTTCCCGCTAATAGGTTTTATGGTTTACCACGTATGATGACATTTTAGATGACACATATTAGGGTACAAGACCCCTGTGTAATCAGGTTTGTGTGCGAGTGTGTAATCTTCAGTCAGATGTCTGCCAGATGACCCTGCTTTATTAAATTGAGAATAAAGTAGTACTTTCCCATATTCTTTGATCTGAGATCTGTGAGCGATATTCAATCAACACTACAGCTAAGTCAATGCCTAGTCTGGGATGCTGAGGAAAACCCTTATTGATGTATTTTTATATCCAGTTCAGTACTCTGGATGACAACCCTTGTATAACACCCCCCTCTTAGAATCCCCCTCACCCCACTGAGCCAAGAAGTAGGTTTGTTTTGCAAATTAAAAGGTTTATTTGAACATTTAAACAATATATATATATCACACTTTATAAATAAATTGATAACTGATATCACACTTCAGAATATGACCGTGATCAACAATGGCTAATCTGGCACTAGCACACTTCTTTACAATCAATGAGGAGTTAGTATAGGATGGATAAAGTAGCAAAAATACTTTTATGGTTTCAAGGGAAAAGCAATGAGGAATAAAATGCAGTACAGAAATACTTGATATGATTTTAGCAAAAGATAAGATAATCACTTTTTCTCTGGCAATTCACCCCCCTGCCCTATGCAATGTAAGAAATGGAAGGAGATGGAAAGAGGAGCACACAGTTCTCAGGAATGCAATCAAATACAATATGAAATTCAGTCCCCCCCGCCAGCAAGCTTAGAGGAAACAGGTAGGAGTTTGAAACACAGGCCCAAAATGCTTTTTAAATGTGATGACAATGAACGGGAAAATGTGCCAACTGATAATTCCCTCTAGAGATTCAGGGTGAGTGGGAGATGCGTGTTGTTATTAGTTCAGGCTCACTTTAGCAATGCTCTATGAGTTATTACCAGGTTGCAAACGGATTTTAACAAAAGAAAGAATGGAACTGCTATTTTGACAAGTGGAGAAATTGAGCCAAAATCGCAAATCGCGGTTAATTTTGCGAGTGCGTGAATCGCGATTGCGGTAAAAGTATAAGGAGGAGGAAAGTTAAATCTCGTTCCTAGCCCAAATGGTTCCAGAGATACGGACGATTTAATAAAGGTAGTTTTTCGGATTTAAAGTAAACTCAAAATGACAGGTGACAGCTTGCAGCTGCAGAATTGACAGGTGACAGTTGTGCAGCTTTAAAAATGACAGATGACACGATTTCTAGGAGGCTGTTCTACTTAGTTTAAAATAGTTTGGATTAGATTATTTTAACTAAGAGATTGGTTCTGCACAGTTCTGCTAGGTACTCACAATATCAATTTGAAATAGGCCTCGTCACGGTCTGGTCAGGTTGGACGGGACTTCCGGCGGGTGGTTCTGAAGTCCCGGCTATCTGGGTCAGCTCTGCTCTCTGGGCCTGTCAAGCACCGTATCTGCTCACAATGGTCTGGTTTGTGGTTCTCTCGGGTTCCGGATACAGCACTGCTTTCTGGATACTGCTACAGGTTCTTGCAAAAATTCTTGGCAAAAATTCAAACAGCTCGCTCGGCTGTTGAATAGTTTGGTTGGTTTTGAGGCCTGCTGAAGAGGATTCAGCTGGTGGATTCAGGCCTCTCTGCTACAAATTCTGGAGTTAATTTCTGCTACAGGTTCTGGAGATTGATGCATTTGAAGTCTGGATCTCTGGATGTAAAGTCGTCAGTCAACATGCTCCGCAGCAAATGGAATTGAATGTCTCTACCTGTCCCAGCAGTCTCTTTTATGTGTTTTAAAAAGTGGGTTGAGAGGCTAGCATCCCTAAGCCTGCCCCTCTCTTGATTTGATAGGTCAATAGATTCTTTGGTCCCTGATTTGGGAAGGGATAGTGTGTCAGAGTGATGTCATTTTTATGACCTGCAGAAATGGCACTCCCCTGGTCAATGTGCAAACACATCTATTCCTGATCCAAATACATATTTCCCAGGTACACAGTTGTTTGACATCACATACACACATCGTATATTACTAAAGATAGCCCCTGTCCCGACTCTGGCGTTTCTAGGAGCTTGCATTCAAAAATGGCAACTTATTTTCGATTTTAGTGGGTTTTGCAACATTGGTTTTTCATCAAAAATTATACAAAGGTACATTTCCCTTCCACATATATCCCAGTAGTAACTTTCCATGTCTCTAGCTTAAACACATTGTCTACAATAATCATAATTAGCGGGGTTTTGCCCCAGAACATGGTACAAATTGTAGTTTGGACTCAAATCGTGAGGGCATTTTTCAAACTAAGACTCTCAAAGTTGTACATTCCTGTCATTTGGTTACAATAAATTATCACTGTTTCTATAAACTATATATTTGTTGCAATTCAACTCCCCCAAAGTGTTTGGGTCCGCCTCCAGGAGTCTGGGTGGGTCAGTGATCACATGTCTCTCCTTGCTGGCAGAGGGCTGTTGACAGGAAACACTCAAAATTAACATACCCCATTCAACAGAAAGTGCCTTTTGTTTGGGCACCAGCAGGCTGCCTGGAAGTCTCTCCTCAATCAATCAACAGGGTCATGTGATATCCTGCCTCCTGGGGTGGGAATCTCTGAGGTGTTAAGGTTTCCCAGCCTCTTGGCCTCTGGGAACAGCAGGTGGCTAAGGTTTCCAATTAACTAACAAGCTTTGAAGTCCCTGCCCCTCTTGCAACTCCTAAATACAGTTTCTGTGTCAGAGTTTAGACCACTAGCGCCACCTTGGGGAATTTGTCGGTACTGCATCCATTTTTGAGTTGTCTTGAATTACTGCATTTCAATAGAGGGGTCTTTTGCTTGATAGTATAGGACCCTTGCTTAACATTGTTTTGATGGCATCCTTACAGTAGAGTGGTGATGTGGAACCCCCCCACAAGAAGGTTGCATCTTTGGAGTGGTCTCGTGCCAACTGCGCAGTTCACCTATTCTGGCGTGAATGTGGGCGGCGATAGCTCATCCCCACATCTACCCAGTCTATTGATTTAGTTTGTTCTGGGATAGAATAATGGGCTGCGACAGCTCATCCCCACATCTACACAGTCTATTGATTCAACATGGGTCACAACCCTTGACAAATCCCCCCCCGCCCGACTGCGCTTTGATTCAACTCGAGGGGAAGTCGGGTGCAAAGGAGGTTTTGAGCCCTTGCGCTGGTATGTCCCCATTATCTTCTTCCAATTCTGTGGATGGCACAGTTCAACATCTTTTCCTCCACCCAGTTGAATCGATTGGATCTCCTTGCCGGTCCTGTTGGGAATATTGGGCGGTACCCCGGGCCCCTCGGGTCTCTGCTCCCGGTCCCCGGATCGTCCTCCTTGGCCAGTCTCCAGGTTTTCTTTCTCCTAGGACAACAAAGGAAAGCGGCAATACCTATTTGTAGACATTTCTTCCCCACCATTGATATAGTGGGGTGGCATATACATTTTATAGTCAAAACATTTGCGTTCTTATTTTAACAAAAAACAAGATACAATTATAAGACTTTTTTTTTTTTTTCCCAAATCATAATATTTTAGAGACTATATGTGGGATATTTTAGGGTTGAAATTGAATTACTCTGGAGCGGTCCCCTCTGGTATTGCAGAGGACTCCTCCAGTTGTTGCAGAGTTTGCCTGGGATGGCAACACTTTAGCTGATTTATATGGACCCACTTATTTTCCCCCTCTGCCAAACCGCCTTTGGGGATGTGGATCTTGTAGGCCACAGAGGAGATTTTGTCTATAGTTTCAAACGGTCCCTTCCATGTAGGCAAACATTTTCGCTGTTTGGCCTGGTTCTTTTGGAAATTGTATAGATCGACCCAGTCCCCCACAGTATATTCCTTCCTGGTGGTAGTGGGTTTTCATGCTATCAGCTGATCTTTCTAGATTCCGCTGAGCATAGGCAAAAGCAAGCTGAAGGTGTTTCCTTAAATTCTCCACATACTCATGAGTTGTGGAGGCATTTATCAGTGTCTGCTCTTGAGTCCTGTAGAGCAAATGCTGGGGAAGCACCATCTTGCGTCCAGTCATCACCTCAAATGGTGACATTTTAGTTGCAGATGAAGGGGTAGATCTGATGGCCATTAGGACCAGAGGTAATCGGATATCCCAACTTGGCCCAGAATCTGCCACAAACTTTTTTAATATGCTCACAATGGTTCGGTTGTATGTCTCTACTGCTCCAGAAGAAGCTGGCCTGTAAGCAATGTGTAGCTTCCTTTTAACCCCCAGTATCTCCCACATCTTTGTCATTACTTCACTGGTGAAGTGGCTACCTCTGTCTGACTCAATCCTTTGAGGTAGACCAAAATGGGAAAAGATGTGGTTAATCATCAAGGCAGCTGCTGTTTCTGCCTTGCAGTTTGGGGCTGGGAGACATTCCACCCACTTGGTAAACAAGCATGTAATGGTCAACATGTACTTGTTTCCTCTAGACGAGCGAATTACAGGGCCTACAAAGTCGATTTGCAAATCTGACCATGGCAGTGTCATCCCCCTCTTTTGGAGAGGCGTACGGTGTGTGAGGGATGATGGCTGAAATTGTGCACACACAAGACACCCCTTCAAGTATTGGTCGAGGTCCTGCCCCATGTGTGGCCAGTATGCAACCCCTCTTAAGATTTCCAGTGTTGTGTGAAACCCCCTATGACCGGCGGTGGCCGCGTCATGGGCGTGACTTAACATCAGGCTTCGGAATGAGGTAGGGACCACCCACTGATCATGGCCAGCTTGGGATTTCCTTACCAACAACCCGTCTTGGATTCGGAACCTTTTTGGACATATCAACACTCTTAGGTCCTCTTTCCCAATGTAATCTTTATCCGTCAGGGGAAAGTTCTCAGGGTCCTCAATGTGTTGGTAAAACTTCTGTGCTGTAATCAAATCAGCATCAGGGGTCTCCTTACTCCATTGCGCAGTTGAAAGATCATTGTGAGCATTGGTCTGGGACCCAGTGATGGCAGTGACCTGGATTTCCCCCAACAGGGACTCTATTTGTATTAGATCCCCTTAGATGGCCCCGGTTTTGGCCAGCTGATCAGCTAAGTCATTTACAGTTTTGTATGGTCCCTCTACTTTGGAATGACCCTTGATCTTTTTCCAGTAGATGGTCATCCCATTCGATGTGACCAGATCATCTATGTTTGGGATTAACTTCCCATGTTTCAGGGGTTTGTTATTAGCACATAACATGCCTCTGGTTTTCCAATTAACCAGGTGCTCCACGAACCCGTTCCATACATAATCCGAATCTGTGATTATGACCAGTTTGTGGAGTTGATGTTGGACAGCAGTGAGGATGGTCTGATGCACAGCCATCAATTCTGCCACCTGACTACTTCGGGGACCAATTTTGTACCCAGCAGAGGGTTCTGGAAACTCCTTCACCCATGCATTCCCTACGCCGGCCACCAGTTCTTTTTCCCCGTTGTTGTCAACATGGTAAGAGCATCCATCCACATAGACAGTGGGCATTCCCTCACACTTGTCTTCTCCAAAGACTTTGTGTGGGGAATTAAGGTATGCCTCCATGTTGTCCTTGATTTTTAGACTTTCGTCCTCGAGACAGTTTTCTCTGGCACAATCATGCAAGTCAGCCAGACCTTGCGCGAGGGGACTCTTCTTGTTTTGGCCGTATCTGACCTCCACAGGAAAGCCTTGCATTGACAAAATCCAGTAAGTAATTCGGGAATTACTCACATTTGCGGCCCGGATTCTGTCACTTTGGAGATATTGCAGAGGCTGGTGTGGAGTCTCCACTATGATGTGTTCCCCCTGGATAAACGGGCAGTAATTCTTCAATGCCCACACCGTTGCCAGGAGTGCCTTCTCACAATCGTTGAATTTTTCCTCCACAGAGGATAAAGTTTTGCTCGCATGGGAGATTACTTTATTGACCTTGTCCTGCTTTTGGTATAATACTGCCGTCAAGCACGTATTAGAGAACCCTGTCTCCAGGAAGAACTCCTTGTTTCTGACAGGGTAAGCTAGGCAAGGCGCTTGTGAGAGGCTTCTTTTGAGTTGTCTTACTGCCTCTGATTGTTATGGACCCCATTCCCACTTGACCCCCCCCTTCAGGAGATGAATCAGGGGTCTAGTGATCTCTGCGTAGCCCTCAATGAACTTTCTGCTGTAATTAGTCAGTCCAAGGAGGCTCCTTAGTTCCCGCAGAGTTGTGGGGTCTTTCAGTTTCTGAAGTGCTTCCACTTTCTTTTCCTGGGGACAGAGACCCTGAGGAGTAATCTCATGCCCCAAGAAATTAACAAGGGTTCTACACCACTGTGCTTTCTGGAAGGAAAGTTTTGCTCCGGCGGCCCTCAACTGCATCAGAACATAACGGATCTCCGCTATGTGTTCTTCCACAGATGAACTTTTGATGAGGACATCATCTACATAAGCCAGGTTACGCCTCGCACCCAGGTCGGGCATGGCCTTATGTAGGAAAATGTTGAATTCATTGCCGGAGTTGAGGTATCCGAAGGGAGTCCGGGTCCATGTGTACTGCGCCCCCCAAAGGTAAAAGCCAGTTTGTATTGGTCCTCCCTACTGACAGGCACGGTCCAGTATCCATTGGTCAGGTCTATTGCAGTGAATACCTGTGACCCCTGAATCTGGGCCAGCCCTTGGTCAATGTAGGGCAGAGGCCATCGGGAAGTATGGACCCGTTTGTTGAGCTCCCTAAGGTCGGCACAGAGTCTCCACTGGCCGTTTGGCTTCAATATTCCCAGCACCGGATTATTGAAGGTGCTGTGTACTGGACATATTATTCCCCGGGACTCAAGGTTCTTAATTATTTCAGTAAGGGACTCCATGGATGCGAGAGGCAAACGATATTGCTTCACAAACACTGGAGTCATTCCAGGGTCTGTGGGAATTGTTGTTGTGTGGATGTCGGTGCGACCACATTCATATGAGTCTACCGCAAAGAGATCTTGGAAATCCAAGAAAACCTGTTTCAACTTTTGCTTCTGTTGCAGAGTCACACAGGCATCAGCTAGGTTGACTCTCTCTTCCACCATCTGCCTGAAGCCTGGAAAGACTTCTGGTTTGGCTATCTCAGCGGCCTCCTCCAGCTGGGTGGAGAAGTCCCTGGTCAGAGTGCTGATTTGGACTGGAGGCTTCAGGTGGGAAAGGCAGCCCTCATGGACCTGGAAAATCACCTCATACCTCTGGAAGTCACAAGTCACGTCTTCCTTACCATAAGGGCAAGAAGTGTACACCAGGAAGTTCACCCCTTGCCGGGTGAAAATCCTGTCTGGTATTGCATTGTCCTCACTGTCACTGTCAAAACAGTCCTTGGGGACCGGTCCTAACAGTTCATTTCCTAAATCAATGGAGAAATGTCGGTCATCAACCGCCATTCCAATGATGGTGCCTGCGGCTAGAGTAATACTCTTTAAGTCGCTGTTATCCACCTCTATTGGAATGGTGTCATGTTCTATGTTGACTAATGGTGTTGGGTTTACCCCTAACCCTTGCTGTTGGAGAGAAGCATTTAGATGTATATAAGCATCAGGGTTTTTTAATTTTTGTCCTCTTAACTTTCACTTCCAGGGAGAATTGTCGGGTCCTTTCTGGGATGGTGACTCCTCTTTAATCTGAATTTCAACTGCATAAGGTAGCAATTGAGCTGACCTAAATGCTTTTCCTGGATCATCAAAGACCATGGGATTATCCACTAATCGGGACCAAGCTTTGAAGTTTATTAGGTCCAAACTAATGGCAAAGCGATTGAGAATGTCACTGCCTAAGTAAAAGGCGGCAGTGACGTCTCGCACGACCCAACAATTATGGACTATGCTCTTGTTGCCAATGGAGATTTTGAGCATACTCCTGCTTGGCAGGAGATGTTTGGAATTAGGTGCTTCCAGGTCCATTTCCCATTTGTCTATCAGTTTGAATGTGGGAATGGCTGGATCTTTTGGGAGTTGGCGGAACATGGCTTCGCTGATGAAGCTCTTACCGTTGTTCACACACACTCGAGCGAGAACAGAGTCCTTCCCATCATTTAACTGAACAGGGATGAACAACTGCTCTCCAAGTTGCTGAATATCAGCCAGGCTCTGAGCTGATTTCACCTCTTTCTGGACTATAGGAGTGGGAGTGTCTGATTGTGGATTGGTAAAGAATTTCAGAGTATTTCCTTCCAGTGTGGAATACCACCTTAAACTGGAAGGAAGGTTGATTTTCAGAAATAGAGAGGACCCCCCATCACCAGTCTGTTGTCCTACTGCTATTACTGTCACGTCTGGAATCTGGTTATTCTGGAAGTGAAATTCTACTTGGTCAGATTTTTGTTCAACCATGTGGCAGGTGCCGTTTAAACTAACATGGTTGACACTCTGTTTTAATTTTATTGGTCGGCTAGTCTGGGTCCAGAGGACCCTGTTTACACAATCTACTAGGGGTGACAACCTTCTCAGGAGGTCGTTCCCTAGTAAACAAGGGGTGCCCTCTGGAGTCACTACTATGACTGGGTGTTTCACCTTGTGTCGCCCAATTTTGATGTCCAAATCTGCAGTCCCCTCGACAGGAATTTCCTTCCCGTCAAAGTTCTGCAGTTGTCCAGGAAGAGAGGCGAGAGGAATACGGTAATTCTCCCCCCTTCCTGCATTTAGTTCATCAAAGGCCCTTTTGGACAGAAGGGTAGCTTGGGATCCAGTGTCAACCAGTGCCCAAATTGTACCCTGCCCCTGTACTTGTACCGGGGCATAATATCTTCCCTCCTTCTCCTCAAGGGGGCACAGATAATGCACATTTTTGGACAACTGGTGGGCTAACTTTCTGGTTTTGGACATTGCTAGCGAAGAGATTTGGGCAGAATTCTGTGGAGAGCCTTGGGAATCTGAAAGAAAAAGTTGGCAACTGGAGATCAGAGCCATTGTGGGTTCCCCTGGTTCCAATTCTGGGCCGCCACACCCTTTTTGGAGGCAGTCACCATGATGGGTTTGAACCAAGGGATTTTGGTATTGTCGGTTCTGGGATGAGATGATGGGCGGCGGTAGCTCAGTCTCCACATCTCCCCTGTCTGAATTAGCATCCCTGGGGACCCATTTTTCTTTGGGAGGAGTTCCCCCATCTCTGAAGGAGAAGATCCATTTCCCAGGATCTTCTGAGGATCCCTCTCCCTCAAATTGGAAGACCTTTGTCTCCTCCACAAAGTGGGTCTGTTTGGGTCCTTTGTTTCTCCTACCCCCCCCCCCTGTGCTCCTTGGGAGGCAGGCTTTCAGGGGCAGGAGATTTTGTTTGCGGTTCCTGGTTTTCCAGGGGCTGTTTAGAAGTTGGGAAGGAAGCTTCCTCCAAGGCTTTACACCCCCCTTCCGCTTGTGCCTCCTCCCTGGGAACCGGTGGGTTATCGGGGTGCTGCCCCCGTCATTGTTCTGGAGCACCAGGTCCAGAGTTTGGGGCATTCTGCGGTGGCATGCTCATCTGAGGGTTCTGTTTAGCCCTCAGTATGTGACCCAGATCCTGTGCCATATTTTGGACCTGGCGCTCAAGTTGTGAAACCCGCTCAGGCTGATACGGGGCTCTATTTTCTCCCCTGGGCTGATCCCGGGAAGGGTAGCTATCCCTTCTCTGGTAGTACCCCTGGTTGGGAAGATTTTGGTACCCCTCCACCCTTGGCCTCCCCTCTCCCGGATTAGGTTGTCTGGGCTCAGGGAATTGGGGAAAGAAGGATGGATGATTTTGGGGCTGGAAATTGGGTGGATACCTGGGGAAAAAGTTCTGCCCAGGATTTGGTGAATTTCTGCCCTCCTGGGGGAAGTTAGGAGGGAAGTTCCCCGGGTCAGGTGCTTGGCTGGATCCCCCCCCTTGGGCTGGAGGAGTCCTCACATAACCCAGGATTGGTCGGTTTCCCTTGTAGCGGGGACTTACATAGTCAGGAGAGCGGGGGACCCCATTTGTGGGACTACCTCCTCGACTCCCTGTCTGTGACTGGCCCGAGGGCCTTCTGGGCTGTGAATTATTTGGTGCAGGCAGGTTTTTAGGCCCCCCCATCTCCAAATCTAAAACGGGGGCAACCTTTACCTCTGCCACCTTGGCAGCGCAGGGGTGCTGTTGGTTTTGGGGTTTTTCGGCGCATTATTTTTATTTTCGATGGGCTTCTGCACCTCATAGATCCAGGTAGCCTGTTCAATGACCCAGTATAAAGATCTTTTCTCATGAAAATCTCTCACGAGCTGGGTCATTATGTATTTGGGTAAGGCATGGAAAAACGTATTGATAAATTCTCTGCTATCCGTGCGCACCCTTCTGGTGGTCTGCGCAAAAGCACGCTTGAATTCTTGCACAAACTCTTGTGGGGCCTGATCCTCCCCACATTGCAAATTGTAGGCTGCCTTGCGAGCCTCTTGAGGATTTCTGTGCACAGAAAAATGTTTCAAGATGGCCGCCCTGTATGTGGACCACCTTGAATGGTTTTGATCCTCCAGCCCCGCAAAGAAACTGGAGTATTCTGGTGAAAAGGTCCACTTTACATATTGAATACAGCTTTGGCTGTCCTTCAAATGGAAAGTCTCCATCATTTGCTCATAGAGCTCCAAGTGTTCCCAAACAGAATACTTGGCGTTCTTATGATAAGGCGTGATGACACTCCTTATTGCCTTTATTTGTTTCCATGGGTCCTTAAGCAAGGTCCTTTTTGCCTTAGTGGCCTTTTTCGTTCGGGTAACCCTGGTCCATGCATCCTCTGACTCAGACGCACTGCTCCCAGAGGTGCCTGTCTGGTCTTCCAGGTTTTCCCGGATTCTGCGAGCCTGGGAATGGCTGGCAGAATGTGGGGACCTGGTCTCCTGTGTCCTGTAATGCTCAGAGGAGTCTTCAGATCCCTCCTTGCTGCCAGGATTTGATGGGTACCCCCCCCCCCCACTGACCTAACTGGGCAGAGGTTTTCAGGATGCCCTTAATGGGCCTACTCTCCTGGGGTTCCCCACTAAATTGCACTGTGCTTGGGTGCCCATACCCGGATACCCGCCCATCCATTCCTGGGAGGTACTGGCCTATGAGCCCCATACTTCTAGCTGGATAGTAATCTGCCATCCCCGTGGCCCTGGGCTCATGTGCGCAAGGGGACATGGGGGTGGCAGAGTCCAGGGACTGGGAGAGATGAAGGCCTCTGGTACCAGGGCTCTTGAGGTTATGCTTAGGAGTTTCTCTTTCCCAGCGAACCTCATCTCTATCCGCCCCTGCTTCCTGTTGCAAAGCAAGAGCCTGCGCTTTTAGTTCCTCAGTTAAGGCCTTACTAGACTATCAGTCTCTCCTGCATCGCTACCTGTTGCTGGAGCCTATCATTGTGCTGGCAGAGAGCGTCATTCTCTCTCTGTGCCTCCTGATTGGTCCTGGAGTACTGGGCCAGTCTCTGCTGCAGGAGGGTTACCTCCTCAGTCCCATCCCTACTGGCCTGCTCCTTTCTTGCCAGAGCCTCCTCCACCCTCCTGGTGTGATCTAGCAAGCCCTGATGCTCTTTTTGGAGGTCACCCAGCCCTTGAAGGGCCAAGTGATTTTCTTCAATTTTTCTTTTTAAATGGCAGACTTCCTGGCCTAAGGTATCCCTTTCCTGACCAAGAGCCTGCATTTGTGATGCCAGGTCGTCCCTCTGCCTTTGAAAGGCACCAGCTTTCTGGCGTTCTTCATCAAACTCTGCCTGGGTATCCAGGTCTTTCAAAATCAATGTATTGCTTTCCTCTTTCTCTCTGTCTAGTTGGATTTGCAGGGTGGCTACCTGCTCTGTGCATGCCCTGTTGAAATTGATCTGTTGCTCCAGCTTTTTCTGGCTTTGCAGTAAGGAGTCCAAACTGTCTTGGTGCTCCTTCTGCAAAGCCAGAATTCTGGTATCCTGGTCTGTCTTTTCCTGTTGCAGTATATCCATGTCCTCTTTTATTTTAATGCTATACTGCCTACTATCATTTTCTGACTCCTGGCTCCTCTGCAGCCTCTGCTCAGAAGAGACCAGGTCAGATTGGGCCTTTTCTAACGCCATCTGTTGGCTATTTGCCAGATCTTGGCCTTCAGCACATTTGTCCTGCATGGCTCCCATATATAGATACAAATATGCTGCTATCCTGGAAATCTTATTGTGTTCATCTTTGGCCTTAGAAGCCATATATAATTCACTCAGGGCCACATGTAATGGACCCTGATCTCTCCATGTATCTGACCCTGTTTCAGTGACCTGTTGCGCGATTGCCTGCAACCAGACCGTTTGGTCCTGATGAGTCCACTCACCTCTCACAAATAGCTTATGTAAGAAGTGCTCTCTGGATATTTTCATATCTACCAAGGTCGGCATTCTGGAATTTGAGTTCCTTCCTGACTTACAGAAGTTTGTATTTTATTTTGCAAAACAGACCGTTTCCTTAGAGCATTCCTTTGAGGGATGCTTTCACAGTGTAAAACAGCGTGTTGATCTAACCGGATATGTGTATCTGGTCAGTTGGCACATTGTATTAATCTGCACAAGTGGTAAATCTAACCCAGAATATCCCAGCTCCGAGCCCCCACTTTTGTAAGCGATATTCAATCAACACTACAGCTAAGTCAATGCCTAGTCTGGGATGCTGAGGAAAACCCTTATTGATGTATTTTTATATCCAGTTCAGTACTCTGTATGACAACCCTTGTATAACACCCCCCTCTTAGAATCCCCCTGACCGCACTGAGCCAAGAAGTAGGTTTGTTTTGCAAATTAAAAGGTTTATTTGAAAATTTAAACAATATATATCACACTTTATAAATAAATTGATAACTGATATCACACTTCAGAATATGACCGTGATCAACAATGGATAATCTGGCACTAGCACACTTCTTTACAATCAATGAGGAGTTAGTATAGGATGGATAAAGTAGCAAAAATACTTTTATGGTTTCAAGGGAAAAGCAATGAGGAATAAAATGCAGTACAGAAATACTTGATATGATTTTAGCAAAAGATAAGATAATCACTTTTTCTCTGGCAATTCACCCCCTCCCCTATGCAATGTAAGAAATGGAAGGAGATGGAAAGAGGAGCACACAGTTCTCAGGAATGCAATCAAATACAATACGAAATTCAGTTCCCTCCCAGCAAGCTTAGAGGAAACAGGTAGGAGTTTGAAACACAGGCCCAAAATGCTTTTTAAATGTGATGGCAATGAACGGGAAAATGTGCCAACTGATTTTAATTCCCTCTAGAGATTCAGGGTGAGTGGGAGATGCGTGTTGGTATTAGTTCAGGCTCACTTTAGCAATGCTATATGAGTTATTACCAGGTTGCAAACGGATTTTAACAAAAGAAAGAATGGAGCTGCTATTTTGACAAGTGGAGAAATTGAGCCAAAATCGCAAATTGCGGTAAATTTCGCGAGTGCGTGAATCGCGATTGCGGTAGAAGTATAATGAGTCGGTTCTAGGCTTGTGAAAGTTAAATCTTGTTCCTAGCCCAAACGGTTCCAGAGATACGGACGATTTAATAAAGGTAGTTTTTCGGATTTAAAGTAAACTCAAAATGACAGGTGACAGCTTGCAGCTGCAGAATTGACAGGTGACAGTTGTGCAGCTTTAAAAATGACAGATGACACGATTTCTAGGAGGCTGTTCTACTTAGGTTAAAATAGTTTGGATCAGATTATTTTAACTAAGAGATTGGTTCTGCACAGTTCTGCTAGGTACTCACAATATCAATTTGAAATAGGCCTCGTCACGGTCTGGTCAGGTTGGACGGGACTTCCGGCGGGTGGTTCTGAAGTCCCGGCTATCTGGGTCAGCTCTGCTCTCTGGGTCTGTCAAGCACCGGATCTGCTCACAACGGTCTGGTTTGTGGTTCTCTCGGGTTCCGGATACAGCACTGCTTTCTGGATACTGCTACAGGTTCTTGCAAAAATTCTTGGCAAAAATTCAAACAGCTCACCCGGCTGTTGAATAGTTTGGTTGGTTTTGAGGCTTGCTGAAGAGGATTCAGCTGGTGGATTCAGGCCTCTCTGCTACAAATTCTGGAGTTAATTTCTGCTACAGGTACTGGAGATTGATGGATTTGAAGTCTGGATCTCTGGATGTGAAGTCGTCGGTCAGCATGCTCCGCAGCAAATGGAATTGAATGTCTCTACCTGTCCCAGCAGTCTCTTTTTATGTGTTTTAAAAAAGTGGGTGGAGAGGCTAGCATCCCTAAGCCTGCCCCTCTCTTGATTTGATAGGTCAATAGATTCTTTGGTCCCTGATTTGGGAAGGGATAGTGTGTCAGAGTGATGTCATTTTTATGACCTGCAGAAATGACACTCCCCTGGTCAATGTGCACACAAATCTATTCCTGATCCAAATACATATTTCCCAGGTACACAGTTGTTTGACATCACATACACACATCATATATTACTTAAGATAGCCCCTGCCCCGACTCTGGCGTTTCTAGGAGCTTGTATTAAAAAATGGCAATTTATTTTCGATCTTAGTGGGTTTTGCAACATTGGTTTTTCATCAAAAATTATACAAAGGTACATTTCCCTTCCACATATATCCCAGTAACTTTCCATGTCTCTAGCTTAAACACATTGTCTACAATAATCATAATTAGCAGGGTTTTGCCCCAGAACATGGTACAAATTGGAGTTTGGACTCAAATCGTGAGGGCATTTTTCAAACTAAGACTCTCAAAGTTGTACATTCCTGTCATTTGGTTACAATAAATTATCACTGTTTCTATAAACTATATATTTGTTGCAATTCAACTCCCCCAAAGTGTTTGGGTCTGCCTCCATGAGTCTGGGTGGGTCAGTGATCACATGTCTCTCCTTGCTGGCAGAGGGCTGCTGACAGGAAACACTCAAAATTAACATACCCCATTCAACAGAAAGAGCCTTTTGTTTGGGCTCCAGCAGGCTGCCTGGAAGTCTCTTCTCAATCAATCAACAGGATCATGTGATATCCTGCCTCCTGGGGTGGGAATCTCTGAGGTGTTAAGGTTTCCCAGCCTCTTGGCCTCTGGGAACAGCAGGTAGCTAAGGTTTCCAATTAACTAACAAGCTTTGAAGTCCCTGCCCCTCTTGCAACTCCTAAATACAGTTTCCCTGTAAGAGTTTAGACCGCTAGCGCCACCTTGGGGAATTTGTCGGTACTGCATCCATTTTTGAGTTGTCTTGAATTACTGCATTTCAATAGAGGGGTCTTTTGCTTGATAGTATAGGACCCTTGCTTAACATTGTTTTGATGGCATCCTTACAGTAGAGTGATGATGTGGAACCCCCCACAAGAAGGTTGTATCTTTGGAGTGGTCTCGTGCCAACTGTGCAATTCTCCTATTCTGGTGTGAATGTGGGCGGCGATAGCTCATCCCCACATCCACCCAGTCTATTGATTTAGTTTGTTCTGGGATAGAATAATGGGCGGCGACAGCTCATCCCCACATCTACCCAGTCTATTGATTCAACATGGGTGAAAACCCTTGACAGATCTTTCTTGGCAATCCCATCTAGCAGAAGAGACCCTACAAGTGCAAGAACACAGGTGAGTATTTGCTTGAATGAATGGGACACAGCGTATATGTGGCCCATTCATTCAAAAAATTAATTGCTATCAGCAATGCAGATTAAAATCCCAGCGTGCTAACAGCAATAATACTCTCGCTGGTGAGGTGGATGGGTGGTAAAGGCACCACTGTCCCTTATATGACTTAGCCCGGGCTGTTCTCACCCTATCCAGCCTGCTTTCTCAGGTATTATTGCCATAGTAATGCGAGGAGTATAGTGAGGAGGAATTAAAGGCCTCAATAGGAAAAAGAAGGAGCACAGAGTGACAAAGTGAATCGATGGGTAATGAAAAGCAAGACACCAAATGATGAAATGGGCACACACAGCCTGAGTGAAGATAGGCAGGCAGTGACAAGAATCAACATGAACCTGACAGAGAGTAAAGTGACGGCATTGGAATTGAGAAGTGGTGGAGAAGTAAACAAGCTGATTTTACATAGCTGTGCCGAGCAGTCCTAAACAGGAAACAAATAGGACTATAAAGTGCCCTTAGAATCAATGCCCTTTGAGGAGGTATTCCAGGGCAAGGATATAATAGGCGCCTACATAAGTCAGTCATGTGACTGATTCCCGATGGTGGTCTGGAAAAGCGAGTGGGCAGCATTGGTTGTGGGAGCCACTGACTGACATGACTCCCAGCACAACACTGCCCATAGCACCAGATCCAGGCAGCAGAGAGAGAGCCTGTAGCACCAGATGGTAAGTGCTCAATGTTCAAAGTAGCTTCACCAACAGCCTTCTTCCTGGTAGAAGATGTCACAGGTTACCCACGTGTTACCCACTCACATGACTGATCCTCGATAGTGCGAGAGGGTGGTGTGGTGTGTGGCCCTCCCAAGTGTATTGCCGTTTTAAGGTGGGCCATGACTGTCATAGCCCAAGCTAATAAAAGGGATCAACTGCAGGCACGTGCCTCAGGCCGGCTGCAGACTGCTGAAGGGAACGACTGAGTCCGTAGTGTGGGATATATTGTCCCACTCAGCTGTGCTTTACCACATCACTTTGCTGCATTGGTGCAAGAAACAGCAAAATGGCTGCGCTGGCTCCTGTGCGTGCCACAATCTCAAAATTGCATTTTTACAACAACCAAAAAAATGGCTGCACCACCCTGCCACACACATTTCAGGCGGGGGGGAAACAGAGTACACACTGCAGGAATGTGCCAGTGTGCGCTGCAACATTTAACATGGAATTAAGTGAAAGAGGCAACATTGCCTTGCTGAAAACCCCCAAAATTTCCTTTAAAATGACACCTTTTTCTCTTTTAAAAAGTGCTGCATGACGCTAAATCCATCCCTATGGAACTGCTGTGATTAAAACGGCCCTGCAATGCCCAGGACCATCCATTGTGTCTCAGCAAAACCAGGCTTACTTCCTGCATGACAGGCCCAGTCATCTTAGCTTGGAAAAAAATCAACCAAGGGCTTTGCTTTCATTTAACACGGGATACACATTCATTTCTTTTGAAAAAGTATCTAAAACTCAGCTGTTCACAGAAAGACTCTAAATAAAATAGCTGAGCAATGACTGTTTTAATGTACCAATGCTGCAGAACAACTCCAGCATTCAAGAGAATAACTATAGCTGCATGGCAGTGTGTGAATCTGCTGGAGATGAAAAGTTGAATTAAAGAAAGAAATATTGGCTGCACCACGTGTAAAATAAACGGGACTTTGCAAAACTACAGAAATAAAATTGTCTATTTAAAAAGTACATTACTGAATGAAAACTTGCATTACCTAGTTTGTTGCTGTTGAGACTATATAATATGGATTATTTAATGCAGTAGGCTTGTTTTAATTCTGGATTTAAGAGCATAAATGAAGGATTTTTAAAACCAGGGTGCTGGAGTTGCAAGTTGAAAAACAGGTTTTCTGCTTGGAAGAGGGCTCTCTCTCAGCAGCTCCTGGCAACTCCCTGATAATTACAAGGTTGGACAGACTTTTGTCTCTATTGAGCCCACGGACAATGAAGCTCCCAGGGCAAGGAAGTTGGAGGTGTGAAAGGGAAATAAAATCTACAATCAAGCTGAAACCCCCCCCCATCCTGCTTTGAAGGAAATGCCAGTTGATGTCAGCTGACAAGAAAAAAAATGGTCCAGCCCCTGCCATTTGCTTTTAAAGATTATTTCATGAAGACATTTTAAAGACTTCTATCTCTGCAGCAAGACGTTGAAAAATTGTGAAACCTTACCAGTTTAAAATTGATTGTGTGTGCTTTATTTTGAAACTTGGTAGAATGCCTTGGCACACTCTGGACAGCAATGGTGAAATATTGAGGATTTAAAGAAAAGTATAAATGTTGCAAACATACATTTTTGTACATACATCCCTCATGAGAGTACCCACATATGTATAAAATTATCGAATTTAAGGCCAAACTTTTCATGCCTAAAATGATGAAAAAGTAGTAACCGCCCAAAATAAGGTCTCACAGATTGCAGGATTGGGCAGCTGTACTTTACACACAATATGTGACCTGATTATGCAATTTATTAAGGTACTACCATTGTACAAATGCTTAAATACTGATATGACAGATTGTCAGCAAAAAGGTCTGTGGGAAGTCTATTAACTGCATAGAAATACAACCTCCTAAACAGGGTACCGCCGTGGGGAGGCAGCGAACATTGGTTGCCCAATCCAGTTGTTTAAATGCGTGCTTAGCTAAGCCAGCCCAGCAATATAGTCAATTATGTCACTATGCTCTATATAAAGGGTCCCTGACAACAAACTCAAGACACTGATTCCCGATTTCCTGCCGGGCGTCCTGTCTGTTCCTGTCTTCTTGCAATTATCCAGCTACAATTCAAGTCTCAACCGCCAGGCCAAACCTTGCTGATCCAGCTTCAGCTAGGCCTCAATTTTTACTTATCCCAATAACCAAAGGGAAGCTGTGGTATTTTGGGAAAGCATCCTGAATTTAACCTGGCTTGCAGCTCACTAAATGCAAACCTGCCATCCAGCTGATCTGTAGTATCCAGTAACCACAAGTGCCAGTCCAGTGCCCTCCGGTGACCGAACTGCCCAGCTGCCTTGCCAGGAGCTTTGTCTTGTCGTGACCAGAACCCTTGACTGTCCAAAATCCAAACTAAAAGTGGACTGCGAGTATCAATAGGAGCCATAGAAAACCATACCATACCTTGCCTTTTCCTATCCCAATCTCTAAACCACCTATCCTTACCTTAATAACTTGTAACATTGTCAGAATCCTTATTGCAACCCTGTCATTGATTTATGTTGCTAAACGCCATTTCTTTAGTCATTTTTATCTTATCTTGTAAATCCTAAGCTATCAATCCTATTTTGAGTATCGGACTAGTTCCGCCAGGGCGGGTGCTGGGGAACGAGGGTTGAACTCATGAATGAACCCTAGAGTTTACTGTGTCCCTCTTTGGTATTCTAGCCTGAATGCTCTAGTATAGAGTAAAACTATTCTTGTCCAAATTGATTTTCTTTTCTGTTTCTAAAAACACACCTCATACTACCTTGCATATCTCCCACAGCTTAATAGCTAGAGACTTCATTTCACCTCATGATTGTACCAAATCAATGAATTTCACCCGTTTTATCAAAAACCGTTTGGTTAATTTCAGGCGGGAATGAGCATTTTTGCAAAGTTTTACACGTGTTATTTTTACTATCAATTGTTTTTAAACCTTCCATTCATTTTCAAATGGTATGCTTTTGCTTATGATTGCTTGTAACTTTCCAGTGTTGCTCCCGTAGAGAATTGTACTTATTTAAGCATTTTTGCACACATTCATTGTTTTATTCAGCCATTTCCGAGTGTTATTTTAACAGTGCAAGGGTTTCAAATCTGTTTTTCTCTCTTGTTTGGGGAGGGAAGGTTGGATTCGAATTTTGTTTCTTATTCCTCATTCCTGATGACCTGCTGCTTCCTTATATCTATTTAGAAAGGATTATTTGTGGGTTGAGGAATATTGCAGGGGGAAATCCTAAATTGAGTGCTATCTTTCTAAAAATTCAAAAGTGTCTCTATTCTCTGGCGTTTTCCGTCTGTGTTGCTAAAGGGTTCATTTAAGTGCATTGGCTACATTCCTATTGTTATTGTCACCACATTGGTGATTGCTGCCCCATATATTAAAAAGTGTATGATTTTCTTGAATTTTAAATAAATAAATATTACCATTACCAACAAGCCTGGTTCCTGGTCCATTGTGACTCGGGGTATTTGAAAAAGGGGTGTGATATGAGTGGTGTATCATCTCAATATAAAATCTAATCTATCACACATAAGTATTTCAGTTGCGCGCTGCATACTGGGCTGAAACTAAGGTGTGCGTTGCCTGATTGAAATACTTAACAGTATCTCATTTAGGCCTGCATGTCAATAGCGTGTGAGCACGGGCCTGCAGGCCATGATGCCGCGAGACCCTCGTGCCAGCAAGGTGGCTAGGGTCTGCATGGTCTGGGTATGGCCCACCCCGCCCCCACATAAGACCAGGTGTCCTCTGGCAACGGTCTGGGGTACTGGGTCGCCAGGGTGCTGGTGTCCATAACAAGGCGGGACAAACGAGTAGACAGCAGTGAAACACTTGTGTATAGGCGCGTTACAAATGCCATATCATATCATATCAGTGGTGATGAGAGCCAACAACTGAGATGTCTCACAGCACAACAGAGGTACATACAGTGTGGGAAGCAGGGAGACAGCCGTATCATCAGATGGTTTGTGTTCAATATCAAAATCAGCTGCAACAGCGTCCTTCTTCCTGGTAGAGGAGGTCCTATAACCCAGTCAAGTGAGTGATACCTGACAGTGCGGGAGTGCGGGGCAATTGATCAGGCAGCAACAGTGATGGCTGCACACCTGAGCGCTGCAGCAGAACTGAAGACTGGAGGGATAAAAAAGGCTAGAAAAGTGGTGGCGATGGAGGAGGCAGTAACATCAATTTTGGAGAGTAGGGGAAAGAAGGAGGTGGTGATAGAGGGTCCGAAAAGCTCATACCACCAGTGGCAGAGATTGAGCAGGTGGAGGAGTAGGCATTGGAATAGTTCCCAGAAAGGGTTGATAACATCCGTGTTATTGAGTGAACAAAAGGATACGGCGGTAGCAGGAAAACTTCAGGAGGAGGTGGAGAGTAAGCAGAAGAAGGGGGAGGTCGTGGGACAGACCCAGGAGGAGGTGCCAACATCAAGTATGCAGATAAAATGGGACGCAGTGGTGGTGCCAGGAGAGCTCCAGGAAGATATTGTAACATAAGGGAATGGGGATGAACCGAAGGAGGTGGTGCTAGAAGCCCACGAGATACAGAGGAAGGTGATAACTGCGAAAGGGAAGTGTAAATTGAAGGAGCTACTGGATTTAAGGGTGAGGTGGCAGTAACAGTCCAGCAAGTGTAAGGACTGAAACCACTGGCTCACATACTAGACCCTAGATTGAAGGTGGTGAAAAACAGAGGTGGCGAGGAGGAGGTAAACCCTGGGGACCATGGGCTGGAGCACACAGAGCTAGTTACATCAGGGGGTAGAGCTTCAGAAAGTTGGTAGGAGGGAAGCTAATAAGAGGTAATAGGGAGAGGGGATGAGAGATAGAGTTAGAGAAAGAGACAGAGGGCGAGAGAGAAAAAGAGACATGGACAGAGATAGAGACAAAGAGACACACAGAGTCACACAGCAGGGCAGAGCTACTGAACGGAGGAAGGGTCCAGTCGGCCAGTTTGGCCCAGAAAGTGGGAGGAGGAATGAGACCGGGACGCAGGGTTTACAGTCAGCTTATCGAGGGGAAAAGGAAGGAGTCTACAGAACAAACAGCCTGACTCAGATGTCTTTTTAGCTCACCCTGCTGGACATAGCCGCTCACCTGTCTACTTGCAGGACATGATAGCAGAGGCAGTCTTTGGGTATGGGACTCTGGAAGACAGGGGTTCAGACACCCATAAACTTGCAACACAAGAAAAGGGGAGGTGAGACATCATCCTAAGAACTGTACCGACTCAGCCTTTTGCTCCAGGGGCCTGAGGGGTCAAGACATTTCCTTTGTGAGAAGGCCAGTCTGATTGTTGTCATTATTCTCATCATTAGTTCTATTGGAAGGTTTCCCTGCTTATATTTTTGGTGGCCCCCAACGGTATAGGCCCCTAATAAACGAAGCACTAAACCAAATGTTCTTGCTCTTGGCGTCCTTCTTGATCCCATGTGCCCTACGCCACAGAGGGATGAGACTGCAGATCTCTGAGGCTGAAAGCAATTGCATAGTTATGTGGTAGTTACCTCATGCAACATTATAATCGGGAGAGTGGTAACAGCAGGTGGTGCTTGAAATAGTGATTCATAATCGGGCCTAAGGCTCTTTGCTGCTTGGGTTGGCTTGGGCTGGGTACCCAGCTCATACGCTAGCGGGTGAAGTGGCATACTGTGGCTGCAGTCTAGTTTTAAATGACATGCGCTGATCATTATTGCTGGCATTAGGCTAATGTGGTACAGTATTGTCCACAGTGGGTACTACCTTTCCTTAACAAGCCAATGCACGCTCATATAGCACAGGGGCAGGTGAAAGGCGGCTCGCCAGTTGTTGTGGCCTGCCAACCCCACCAGAAATATTCATTCTAGTCAATGTTGAGGGATCCCGGGAGTCCTAGACCAAAACATCTGGAGAGCCACAGGTGGCCTACCCCTGATATAGTTAAAGCACATCTGCAATGTGGTATTGTGGCGACCTGCATGGCCCATATCGGCAAAGCACTGTGCTTGTTTCTACTCCTGCTGATCCAGACACACATTTTATATCAGCAAAGACGGACACATTCTCTAAGCTGCCTCTGTTTTCGTCTGGTTTTTCCTCCTCAAGCGCTGCTTCTACTGTCAGGTTGTTGAACTCCTGCCCGTGCCGAGGAGTCTAGACAGAGATTCTAAGCACTTCTAATCCCCCACCACAGGCGCGAGCGCATAGACCTGTCCCCGAGACATCTGCACAGCTCATCTTGCTATCCCTACACCTCTGACGCGTTATAGAGGGATGTTTTCATGGAGACGTCATGTCGATCAGCAAAATGAAGAGCATTCGGGACACATCTGTCGGCGAAGCCATATGGAAACATTCGGAGTTTACATGCCAGGAATGCTCGGGCTCTCCAGGCCTTGTCCTTGGACTTTCCTTATTGTATAACTTATATGTCAAATATCCTCTGGGCTTATTAGACCAGTATCGCTCCATAATCCACCGGCCAGACGGTGTTTGGTAGCCACTAATAAGCATGAAAGTGTGGGCAGTCTGGCAGGAAACAGCTCCTCGATTGCTTCCTACGCCGGCGTCTGGGGAGCGCACACAGCTGTGCAGCCTCTATACCTCTTCCACAGTCTCACCCACCTTTTCTGCCCTGGTTTCTGAATTCCACTCCCTTTACTTAACGAGGGATACAGCGTGATGCCGCCGCTCCACACAGATCTAGACCGCGCCCACCCAAGCTCGATCAGGGTCAGAGGCTTCCAAGCAAGTTTCCATGTCTGCAAAAGCGACATCTTATACATATGTATATCATTCCCTTAGAATGTCCGTGCATTGGGCACTGAGCATGCGCACAGCCATCCTTACCCTGAGGCATGGCTAAAAGTCTGACACTGGAACCCAATGGAGTGGATCCTCCTATCCAAATACTGAGTCTGTCGGAATCTCTAGATTTGCTTTAATGTTACAAACATTTTATTGTTTGGGCGATTGTTGTGAAAAGTTAAATGAACACCAAGCCCAGCCTCAGCAACAATCCTTTTACCACCATGGAATTTGTAAAATGTAAAGATCTGTGATCATTCTTATGTTGCCAAAACGCTCCATGCAAAGCAGGCAGGAACCTTCACTGGTACTATTTGTCCCCTTCCCCTTTCTCATAGAAGTTGTTCAAAAGAGTGCAATCAGGCTGTCTTGCAATGGTAACCTTCAATCAGACAAAAAATGTATACGTTTTTTCTAGGTTTTGATCATGTGCTTTGGTAAGTAACATAAATTCGTAATATGACTATAATATATTCTGGAAGTCATCATTAGAAATAAAAGTACATTTTTAAACAGTTCTAGTTTACACTGCTGGTGCAACTAAATAGTTTCCTTTTTTATTGTTATATTTGTTACTAGGTTTTCTACCTGGCTGATTCGCAATGATCATTGTCCTGGGTGCATTGTTCCCCTGCCTGGGGAGGTCAGAGCTCAGTCTGCTGGGAATGAGAGCAGGACTAGCTGCCTTTGTAAAAATGCTTAAGCCACCCCCCTACATATTTAAGCTGTGCACACAGCTGGGATGGCTCTACCAAACGCACACGTGGCAATGTCACCCACGCAGAAAGAGACAGAGCGAGACAGAGAGAGAGAGACAGAGTGGCAATGCTCCCCCTGCCATGAGACTCACTACTGGCAGCCCTGAGTTTCAATCCAATTAGCATTCCATTCTGGGACTTGAGGTTTCAATGCAGCCTCTGAATCCAGGCCCTCAGGATGCATTTGGCTAAACTGCCTGGAGTGACTACAGAAAATGACCCCGCCACAGGGAGGTGTGGCAGCTATAACGATACTTCACATCCAACCCAGCCATGTGTCCATGGCGAAATGCAGGTGAGTATGGCAACAGTAGGGAGCTAACTCCCATTTACACATGAATATAAGATATGCCTGGATGCTAACGGGCTGCGTGCTGTGTTATTCCGCAATGAATGGTTTCAAACACTTTGATGGATAAAAGATGTAGATGGACAGGAAACCCAGAAATATGCCAACTATATGTTAGGTGACAAAGCTTTTATACTGTGCCAATTATCACCGTGATCCTACGGCGCAGCTGCTACCTTGGTAGAGAAAACTGGCCGTTCGGGATATAAAGTGCCAGTAATAGCGTGTACCGGCACTTTTCCGGACCGGCCAACTATAAGTTGGCCGCTAGGGTGGAGGATATACCTCAAGCTAAGAGCTGGACATATATCCACCACCCTACTGGCAAAACACCGGCGTTATTACCGTTTCGGTAACACCGGTGCCAGTAATACCGGCAAATCCCCCCCATGGAGTCCTAGGGGACGCCATTGAGTTGGGATTTACCAGTGTTTCCGCCACTTGGAATCTGCCAGTCATTAGGGCAGACCAAGTGGCAGAAACGGTACTACAGTTACCGGCAAACTCATAATGAGGGCCAAAGTCTGTTGAGGAAGAAAAGGAAAACGGGCACACATATAACGAGGAACGAGAAGCGAGAACAGGAAAGGGGTGCAAATAACCTACATACCTTTTGGAGTGTGGAGGCCAAAACTCTGCTAGCATTTTTAGTTGCCCCCTGCGAGCCCAAGGAACTGATCTAGAACCGTCAGAAACAACAGAACCAAGGAATGGTCGCGTAAAAAGGCGAATGCAGAGAATCACAGTGGAAAAGAGGGATGAGGAAGTGAAAACCACCCTACACCTGCACGGCCTCTCCAGGGGTGCGAATACACTCAAGCGGGATGTGTGAAATGCGGGTGCTCTGCCAGGTCAGTGTGCATCGCGCTCGAGGTCTTCACAGTGCTGTTCCAGCTGTCTCTTGCACATCTAGGACTGCCTGTGATTGGTGGGCAGTGACCGAATGAATGAGACAGCTGCAGGATGGGCAGGCAGAAACACATCTCTCTGCCGCTTTACAAAGCAGTGAAGACTTCCACTGGTAAGAACATAGCAGCAGGCGCCTGGCTTCGGCATCCAAGGAAGGGAGCCCTTACAGATCCTGATACCCCGGTCATAACAGGCGAGAAAGACTAGCTGCCTGAACAGGCCTATTGTTTCATTTCATTTGACATATTGCTGTCTGAAGAGTGCATGAGTGATGATCCCGTGGGCTGAAAGCACACGCTGGAGAGATGTTTGCTTAAAGCCTTCGGATCAACTGCTGTCATTTGATGTTTGCCTTACGTTTGGCAGGTTTTATTAGGCCTAGAGTAATTCCCCTTCTAGTTGTCTAAAGAATTAACTGCACGTTTCCTGGAGCCAGGCCAAGGGAAGCCGTCATATCAAAGAGCGCAGGCGGGAAGATCAGGTTTAGTCATGGCGCCCAGAAAAACAATACACATGAAGCAGGTGTATCTTCGTACAATACTAGTTGAAGACATCAACTTCACATTTTAGTTTTTAATTCAATGGGAGTTGGTGTAGGCTGCGGCTTTGCTGCTGCACCTCTCGACTCAAACCCTTGCTGTTCTTTCTGTGCAAGGTGCTACACAGGCCTAGGCTGCCCAGATGACCGATTGCTTTTCTGACGGATAAGTGCTGCTAATGTTTTGGGAGGCAGCACACACATCTTTAGCATAACAGTAAGCTAACCCAATTTTTGACAAATGTACAAGATGTATGATTTGTCGTTGATCATTGAGAGCCGGACAGAAATAACCCATCGTTAATGGACTGTTTTTTGCCACTGCCGTTTTTTCCCCCCACTGAAAGAATTGCTGTCTTCACAAAATAGTGCGCCCCATTGACAGAGATTCTTTGGCAGATTTATTTGCCCACCAGCAGAATCATTTTGGAATGTTGTTTTTATTCTAGCACAGGAGCTATCCTATCAGCCAGCCTCAATCCCTTTTGGTGTCAGCAATTTTTGCGATTGCAGTTGAATCTTCTTCTGACCGGCGAAATAGTGGCAATCCGGTCGGGAGTGGCTTCACCCTCTGAGATCTTCGACTTTTGTCAGTTTCCGTCTACCAAGCAAACCAAACCAAACCACATCTGATTATAGGATGTTAAGCCTTGCAGAAGTTAAGTAAGATTCAGGTACTTTGGTAAATTCGTCAATGACGAATGTTGGACTCAAACAGAGGAATTTATTCATAGAGTGGTTGGCGTCCAAGCTGTGGGCATAACTATGCTGTGCTGAAATTCCCAGACACAGTGGATCTTTCTCCAATTAAGCAACTATAGAGAATGTGCAACATACTAATTAAGGGGCATACATTGTTTCAAAGCAGAATTAGGTCAATTTTTAAGTCTAATTGGGTACATGGGAATGTACATATCTAATGTTTTATGCATATTTTGAGTACATTTGGTGACGTTGTGAATGTTTGTATTTCGTTTTAAATGTCTTGATTTGTTTAGATATACATCATTTAGCTCTAAAGGTGAAGCATTAAGTCGTCCAAATAAAACGTGGCTGTAGAGTTTGTGCAAAGTATTGTCTTATTTTGTTTTGGAGATGGTTTTGGAATTTAAATTAATTAGACCCATCTGGTTTAGAGTTTGATTTAATTTGGTTTATTTGTTTCGAGCTTGAATTGTAATGAACTATGTTGATGTTCTGCTTTTTGATGCAAGGCCGGCTTGTTTGGCTAATTCATAATAAATCCCAACATTTTATTTTCAAATAACAGATCCCAGACTGTAATAAGCCTTTCTTTTCTGCAAGCAGTTCATCAATTCTTAAGCATCGAGTAAGCTGCTGGTAAAATGGTCACTGACTGTTTATTCATTAGCATTTATTAAACAGTTAATGTTAATTAAATTCTAAAATGATATGGTCTTATTAAATGTTTGCTTGCATGGTACTAGCTAAAAATCAATTGATAAGCAGCTTTAAGCATTCAAATATAAGCATTATCTAATTTTATTGTTTCGTGCTCTATACTGGCTTGGATAGGGCTTAGTAAATACTTCAATAAGGCATTCTGAAAACAGTTTGCCTTTCATTGTGACTGGGGCAGGTTAAAGATGGACCATCTGTTTTCTGAGATTTCGGGTACATTCCATATCCTGAACCCGCTGTTTC
Organism: Ambystoma mexicanum; assembly: GCF_040938575.1. Lineage (NCBI taxonomy): Eukaryota > Metazoa > Chordata > Amphibia > Caudata > Ambystomatidae > Ambystoma > Ambystoma mexicanum. Next base: position 1,123,591,195 of record NC_090937.1, on the reverse strand, counting down.
AAACAGGAAAGACAGTTTTGCTACCCATGCTGCCTGGGCAACTGGAGCAAGGGAGGAGCATGGCCAAAACCAACTCTTTAAGTGGATGCCTGGGTGAACTTAAGAGCAAGCTGTTCCAACTCCTCTATTTCAACCTGATGTGTATAAGGTTGTCCCTAATTATGCTCACACCAGAAGAAATACACCCCTCTAGGGGAATAAGGGCAAAAGTCTATCTTGTAAGGATAACAACTTTTAATCTTACAAAAATGAGGATGGTAGCAAAGGACTCTGCTGCCTGAACGTCTTCTCCTGACCCTCATCCGTTCCTTTCTCCTGCCACAGTGGTCCCAGGTAGGGGATTATATAGCGCTGTTTTGCTGTAGTAGGCCACTGGATATGGGCTATGGCTCCTTCCCAAACTGTCCTGCTTTCATAAAAGGGATGCTCCAGAGCCTTCCTTTCTTCATGGTCAGCGGTTTCGGTCAGAACATGCTACTCTACAGTTTACGCTACCTTACATAGAAACACACTGTAGGTCTGCAGACTTTTACAAACTTTGAGGCCTTGCCCCAGGAAATCCTAAACATTTATAAACAATTTTCATTAATTCTATCCATATTCCACTCATGTTATCTGAGCCCTGAATGTTCCCTACACCCGTAATACTCATAATATGTCTAATTGCGGCATTTTGTGCACCGAGCTGGGTACTCTGCAGGTGTAATGTTATCCTAAGACCCCTGCAACACTGTGCTAATTACTCTGTGGATGTAATGTTATCATAAGATGCTTGTCACACTGTGCTGCTTACTCTGCAGGTGTGCTGGTTACTCTGCAGGTGTAGTGTTATCCAAAGACGCCTGCAACACTGTGCTGATTACTCTGTGGATGTAATGTTATCATAAGGTGCTTGTCACACTGTGCTGCTTACTCTGCAGGTGTGCTGGTTACTCTGCAGGTGTAGTGTTATCCAAAGACGCCTGCGAAACTGTTCTGATTACTCTGTGGATGTAATGTTATCATAAGGTGCTTGTCACACTGTGCTGCTTACTCTGCAGGTGTGCTGGTTACTCTGCAGGTGTAGTGTTATCCAAAGACGCCTGTGAAACTGTGCTGATTACTCTGTGGATGTAATGTTATCATAAGTTGCTTGTCACACTGTGCTGCTTACTCTGCAGGTGTGCTGGTTACTCTGCAGGTGTAGTGTTATCCAAAGACGCCTGCGACACTGTGCTGATTACTCTGTGGATGTAATGTTATCATAAGATGCTTGTCACACTGTGCTGCTTACTCTGCAGGTGTGCTGGTTACTCTGCAGGTGTAATGTTATCCTAAGACCCCTGCAACACTGTGCTGATTACTCTGTGGATGTAATGTTATCATAAGATGCTTGTCACACTGTGCTGGTTACTCTGCAGGTGTGCTGGTTACTCTGCAGGTGTAATGTTATCCTAAGACCCCTGCAACACTGTGCTGATTACTCTGTGGATGTAATGTTATCATAAGATGCTTGTCACACTGTGCTGGTTACTCTGCAGGTGTGCTGGTTACTCTGCAGGTGTAATGTTATCCTAAGACCCCTGCGACACTGTGCTGATTACTCTGTGGATGTAATGTTATCATAAGGTGCTTGTCACACTGTGCTGCTTACTCTGCAGGTGTGCTGGTTACTCTGCAGGTGTAGTGTTATCCAAAGACGCCTGCGACACTGTGCCGATTACTCTGTGGATGTAATGTTATCATAAGATGCTTGTCACACTGTGCTGCTTACTCTGCAGATGTGCTGGTTACTCTGCAGGTGTAATGTTATCCTACGACCCCTGCAACACTGTGCTGATTACTCTGTGGATGTAATGTTATCATAAGATGCTTGTCACACTGTGCTGCTTACTCTGCAGGTGTGCTGGTTACTCTGCAGGTGTAATGTTATCCTAAGACCCCTGCAACACTGTGCTGATTACTCTGTGGATGTAATGTTATCATAAGATGCGTGTCACACTGTGCTGGTTACTCTGCAGGTGTGCTGGTTACTCTGCAGGTGTAGTGTTATCCAAAGACGCCTGTGACACTGTGCTGATTACTCTGTGGATGTAATGTTATCATAAGATGCGTGTCACACTGTGCTGGTTACTCTGCGGGTGTGCTGGTTACTCTGCAGGTGTAATGTTATCCTAAGACCCCTGCAACACTGTGCTGATTACTCTGTGGATGTAACGTTATCATAAGATGCTTGTCACACTGTGCTGCTTACTCTGCAGGTGTGCTCGTTACTCTGCAGGTGTAGTGTTATCCTAACACGCCAGTGACACTGTACTGATTACTCTGTGGATGTAATGTCATCATAAAATGCTTGTCAGACTGTGCTGGTTAATCTGCAGGCGTAATGTTATCTAAGACTGTGGATTACTCTGAGGATGTAATGTTATCCTAAGATTCCTGTGACACTATGCTGGTTACACCCTGGAGATAATGTTATGCTAATATGCCTGTTACACTGTGCTGCTTACTCTGTGGATGTAATGTTATCATAAGATGCTTGTCACACTGTGCTGCTTACTCTGCAGGTGTGCTGGTTACTCTGCAGGTGTAATGTTATCCTAAGACCCCTGCAACACTGTGCTGATTACTCTGTGGATGTAATGTTATCATAAGATGCTTGTCACACTGTGCTGGTTATTCTGCAGGTGTGCTGGTTACTCTGCAGGTTTAATGTTCTCATAAGACCCCTGCAACACTGTGCTGATTACTCTGTGGATGTAATGTTATCATAAGATGCGTGTCACACTGAGCTGGTTACTCTGCAGGTGTGCTGGTTACTCTGCAGGTGTAGTGTTATCCAAAGACGCCTGTGACACTGTGCTGATTACTCTGTGGATGTAATGTCATCATAAAATGCTTGTCAGACTGTGCTGGTTAATCTGCAGGCGTAATGTTATCTAAGACTGCGGATTACTCTGAGGATGTAATGTTATCCTAAGATTCCTGTGACACTATGCTGGTTACACCCTGGAGATAATGTTATGCTAATATGCCTGTTACACTGTGCTGCTTACTTTGTGAATGTAATGATGATATTAAAGCATTGTTTTCAATCACCTTCAAGCCAACCCCACTGTAGAAACATGACAATTGAAAGGCAGCCTCACATCTCTCGCGCATACCAACAGTACTACACACTACTGACCTTACCCTAAACCCATCTGCTTGCAGGCCCGCTGAGTCAATTCCTCCTGCCAATCATCGGCGCACACGTGGTAGTCAGCAGCTGACCTGTGGATAGTCAGCAGTCTCGAGGAGCCCATGCTTTTAGAGAGGGTCACTGTCAAGGGAAAGGAAACGAGCTTATTTATTATAAATATAACAACTCACTGGCCGTACAGTGCAGGCGTTTTTTTAGATACATTCCATGCACGTAAAAAAATAAAAACAGCGGCTTATCTTGTAAAGGAATATGCATCTCACTCGTGGCTTTCTTGACATGTATCGCTCCAGATGTGGTCCATGCCACATTTTCCGTTCACACAAGCCGCAGCCTGGTTGGGATCTTATCGAGTAGCCATTGAGGCCTTTACACATTTTACATCTTTATTTTTTAAACTTTAAAAAGTTCTACGTATACCTTCATTTTTAGCCAACATTTTTTTCTACAATATAATAAATTAGCATAATTATGATAAACACGCAGTAAAGAATATTGAATAAGAAGAGATTCACTTCCTTTGCAAATTATAATTAATAATCGTTTTCTTTTTCCAGTTCGGATAGATTTCGCCCTTTTTCTGTGACGCACTCTCTCACTCTGTTCACTTGAGCCTCGATTGAGCCGAGTGACGCAGTACCTTTCTCAGTCACTTGATACTCTCAGCTCTAAGGGTAAGTGATTTTTAATCGTGCTTCGTGACAGGATAATTTTCACATGCTACATTACCATGCAGGTGGGAAGTTTCTGCTCATGTTACGCAAGCTATGCCGAGGTGCAGGAAGGAGAGTTTAGAATTGCGGGTCCCTGGCGGTCTGTAGGGGGGCGGTTCAGCTGGCGGGGATGTGGTAAGCAACAAAGTGATTTTACAGCCTCCATTCATGTCTCGTTTGCTGATGCTTTTTCCGCAAAGTATTGACAACCGCCCAGACAGATTTTGGAATATGATAAAATGCCAAGCAGATTAATGGCCTACTTATTCATACATTTTGTCACCAATGACTTTGCCTGCTCCAGTGCCAGACTGCATGACCCATTCTGAGGGCATGCAGAACTTCCACGGTCTATGCCTCGTGTGTCAGTGCCAGGGCATCCTTGCAGTACCTTTGCCCACTTGGAATACACTGGGTGCAGTCTCTGGCTGCAGTCTCTGGGATGGTCCTTGGACCCTCATCCGCCCTCCCTAAACACCATCCCCATCAGAAAGAAAAAAGGCCATTGCACATCCTTGGGGGGATCAACAATTTGCTTCCCTCTGTGCATGCATCGTAACAGCTTGCGGTCCGGAGTAACCGGGATTCACTTCTTTGCAGCCACAATACTCCAATGAGAGTCATCCAAGAGTGCAGCTGGAGTCTGTATTAATGAAGAACCACTGGAATCAACCTCAACAAAGGGACAACTATAGGGGCATAGCATCACTATGTTAGATGTTGCAAAGGAAAGGGACCTGCCAGATAATCACTGTGTAGAAGAACAGCGGTATACATCTGCAGGAGATCCCACCCCCTACCTCTCCTGTATTGGAGACATGAGACTGTGCCTTGCCCGACATCAGCTGTCGTGCCAATACCGCAGCGAGTATTTGGAAGGAGAAACCCATTGAGACAGCCCTATTGAATGTACCCCCGAAGTGATGACAACCTGCAGGAGGAGCTCTCTGCAGGAATATGAGAACGAGCTAGGAAAATGAACTAATGACGTCATAAGAAAGTGTGCACGACGTCCTGAGATACTGAATGAGGACAAGGTATGGATCCTAGAGGACACATGATGAAGTAAAGGATTGAGTAAACTATCAACGTGGAAAAGGAGAAGATTAAACGTTAACAAAGTGCTGCAGAAAACAGAAGTTCAATAAATGTACAGACGCTGAAATGCAAGGTAGATCAAGTCATCATAGAGGCTGGCTATGAGTAGTAAATAGAATGCAGGCGAAGCCGCCATTGTACAGAAACTGGACATTGGTATCATAAAATAAAGAAGCCAGAAACCATGAAGGGAGAATGGAAAGCTGTGTCGCAGCAGAATAGCAGGCTTACAGAGCTGCATGCCGAGGTTGCCTGGCCTAAAGTCAAGATCATAGAAATCGAGGTCAGCTATCTACTCTGAAGAAGAACAAGTGTGCGGAGGATGAATCTTCTCACGTTAAGGTGCAAGAAAGAACACAAAGGATGGCATGTTTTAATTGATTTAGAGCATTTCAAAACTGCAAAATGGACCAGATTGTGGTCTCCCGTCACGTGAGCCAAGGATGGAAATATAGCTTGAACTTGGAGTTCCAGGCACGATAGCGAGTGCCCTCACTCCTGTGCATTCCCAAAGATGAGAATACTCTTCAAGGCCAAGTACAAAGACAATTTCATGGCAGAAGGCATTGGTGACGAGAGATGTTAGACTAATTGGGTGGCGAGGTAGCTTCATGTCTTATCTCCCTGCACCTGGGTCCGGGCTTATGTGCTGCTAAATGATTATAATGTTCCAGACATGGCACAAGCGTGCCAACCAATTGTATTAGTCCGTATAACAAAGGACTTTATAACTTGTAGAACCAATGAGAAACTGTGTGTCTGATGTTTCTGAAATTATATGTTTCAAGAGGTAGGCTTGGTGGTCCACCTGATAAAGGACATCCAATAACAATCCTAGCTCCTATATGATTGTATATTTAGATGTTCCCTTAACCAATCCCGACCCTTGAAAGTTTTTAAACTATTGCCATGTAGTATGACGTCACTCTGGACGCATAATGAGTATAACAATTGTATTTTTCGTCGAGATCATTGAGAGACTGAGCGTAAGTCTGTTGATGTTCGTTGTAATCTTGTTGTTTTAGATAATTGTTAATACAACAGTAACTTACCATCTTGAGTTTGTCCGGTTATTTGGACTCAGAATTATCCTGGTGTAGTCCCATCCATGATATATGCACGTTCCAAAGGGCCATAAACTGAACTGTACCCCCAAGACTAATTGTTTTCCAGTTGCAGACTTAAATGTAGCTGTGTGTGTTGCATGTGATTACTGCGACTGTTCTACTGTGACCCCCCTAAAATAATGACTTTCTTTTATTTTGACCCCCTTTTCACTCCATGTACATGTGGGGGAGACCCCCCTGCAACTCCCTTATATCAATTGTATACTATACACATCCCTTCACATATATATGGGATCTAAAGAGGGATGAAATAAAAAAAGTTTATATTTTAGGTGGTCGCAGTAAAATGCTCGCAGTAATAGAGTGATACCTTGTACTCCATCTGTACTTGTGCTATGTGAAACTACAGGATGGGTGGCAAAAATTAAAACTGGACCTTAAAACTTGTAAAGACAACAATGGCCTTGCCCTACTAAAGGACTTCACCAGTATAACTCTACTGCACTGGTGCAAAGGAGCAGAATAAAGGAAAGCATAACCTTTTGTGAACAAAGCTGAGGCCAGGGACCAGGGTTGATGATCCTATGAGGGCTTCCGTTATCAAATGTTGTTGTTCCGCTATCTCCTTGATCTCACCAAGTCTCAAGTGGCCCTCTTTTTGGATTTGTTCATAAGAAAGTCCACACACCTGGCCATCCCACTCCATAAATATAGGTTAAACTAGTCCTTACTTCCTTGTTGTTTGCCTTGTGCAGATCTAGTCCTTGAATATGTAAAGGATTGTATCCTTGTCCTTCCCAAGTACTAGTTACAAAGGCATCCATTTAAATGGTGACAGAAGAATACTGCTGCTTGCTCTCGACACGGTCAAGCGTTTCCACGTTTAGAAGCAGCCCTTTCACCAGTGCAACTGGGGGGGAAGATCTGCTGCTACCCGTCCTCCACTCCACCAGCTCTATAGGAAATGGCGGGAAGCAATACTCTATTTAGAGGTGGTCCGCGGGCACTGGTGGTAGCAGTTCTTCCACCCCCGCCTTAGACCCTAGTAACGTATGGGAAGTCCCTCTGCCTGGAAATCATGATGGGATGGGAGAATCCGAAAGTATCCCCAGGTCCTGGTATGTGGGCGCGAGGAGGACAGTACTCGGGCCAATCAGCTAGGGCCATCTAGGCAGTATTTAGTTAGACCAGAGCAGATTACTTTTTGGCATTGGTAATCTTGGTCACTGCAACCATTGTGTTGTAGTGGACAAGCTTAACCTGAGGTTTCAGAGTTGGGAAAGGGCTCAGAGTATCAGTTTGCCTGTTTAGGAAAGTCCCGAGATTCCAAAGAGGAGATTTTTAGCACTGGGCCAGTGGTCAAAGTCCAGTTGTCATGGGTGTAGCTTCTAGAAATGATAAAAGCAGTAATAGTACTAACTGTTCTACAATGCCTGATGTCCAAGGCATGCATGCTGTAGGACTGTAGTTTGTGAGCAATATAGCGTCTAGGGATTTTTATTTTAATTGAGGGACGTTATAGGCTTGTTTTAAGGTTTTGGGAATGTATACCCAACAGAGGGAGCAGTTCATGAAATTGCCACCAGGTGCCAGATCACAGAAACCTTGAAATGGTATAAGAGCAATTATTCACGGTATTAACACAAGAGCAAAGTTTGCACTGGTGCAAAAAGCATATGCTTTCAATGCATTTTTGCACTAGGGCAACGTTTGTCCCAATGCTAATTCCAATCCATATTTGAACTAGGACAAACTTTCCTCTACTGAAAACACTGTAAAATTGCACTTGCACCAGTGCACATTTTCTGTGATCTTGTCCCCGATTATCACTTATTTGGGCACATTATTGATCCAGTGCAGCAGTAATGTCATTGACTGGGGCCTGAGTTTGCAGAGGATGGCTTCAGTTTGAATAGAATGGTCCTGAAGCAGAAAAGGACGTTAGGGAGAAAGATAAGGTAGGGTGTTGATGGGCAGAAGCAGATACCCCAGAGTTGAAGTCTTCTTACATGTAGCAAACCTTGGCCATACCAAAAAAGGATCAGTTTGTAGTGCATGTCTTGCAAATGGGTGATGACGATTAGGTGCTGGAAGGTTTGGGGAAGGTCTCAGCGCTTTGAGAGTTGCCTGGGGCCCTTTACAGCATTTCAGATGCCAGCCTCTAGCAAACTATTCAAGTGTCCAAAGGGCATTATGTGAATGGCCTTGGGTGAGCGTAAGGTGGTTCATTTGTAGTTACATCAAGATGAACCCATTGTTGCCTCAAGGATATTCCCCACTTTGTTCGACCATCAAACTGGTCGAATCACATTTTGCTGCATTCAGTTAGCCTTTTTAACAGCAAAACAGATAGATGGTGGGTTGGGGGCTGGTACATAGTAAGGCAGGGGAGTGAGGGGGCTCTCCTTTTGCAGTCACAAATTTGGTTACAAAATGTGATTTGATTAATTAAATTCAGCTAAATCTCATAGATCACCCTCAAGTGGACAGAGGAGCTGCTTGTGTATGTTCTGTTATGTGGAATTCGCTGTTTAATGTTTGTGTGTGGGCAGTGGTAGGGGGGCAGTCGTGACTTACAGACACTGAAGAATACTGGGTCGGAGTTCCCTTTTTATAGGTGTAGTTCCCTGCTTAAAGAGGGCACGGGGGATTTTCAGAGAAGCAGATAAGCAAGTCCATCTGACTGCGGCAATAGGATAGAGGTGAGAAGGTTCACTGCAGTATCCCTTCAGAGAACCAGGTCCATCTATTGGACCTATATGTGGTAGAGAGAGGATGAAAGTCTATTTTGGTTATGGGAGATGATGGCGTCTGCAGGTTTTGTGAGTAGGGGGTCCAATCTGGGATTTGAAGCCACCTGGAACTTAGGTGGCTGGTGAAGGCACCCATGAGTTCACAATGTGCTATTAGGAAGTTCACAGATTTCTGCTGGTTGAAGTAGAACAGACAGACATGGACATTTTGGATTGCTTTTGGATGTGTACATTAGCGATAATAATTGAGGTCTTGTGGATTATGGTAACGCCATTTTCTTCTGTGTTGGGTTAGGTAGGCATGGATTTGCATAGCGTAGACATAGAGGGTGGACATGTACGCTGCACCAGCACTGTAATGTAGGAGTTAAGGAAGAGCTGGATGTTCCCACATGTTTTGAGCGGGATGCCGTTCAGATTTTTCACATCCAGCCCTTTTACTTTATTGAAGTTACGAGTTTGCATCATTTGATGGAGGTTGGTTTTATCTTCACATGCAGTTCCTCCTCTATGTCTCCATGAAGTTGGTCTCACTAAACTAATCAATGCAGCCCCCGCCATCACTATTTCAAGACACCTCTCAGGATTCTTTTAGAATAGAGATTTAACGCTCAATCTCATTAGATAGTGATAACACAATGGTACATGTATATGAAATACAAGAGTAGATGTGTTGCGAATCAAAGTAGTGTTCTTAATTGTTTACAACCACTTTGTAACCATTATTACGTCTGCCCAAATAAATCACCTTTCTGTAAGTGATCACATCCATTCTCACTTTATCATTACCCCCACGCCACCCGTTTGTCAATTGGCCTCCTGCACTTTTAGTTTTGGCTATTAAGTAACACCTATTAGCTGTATTTATTTCATTGGAGTACAGATAGGACAGAGATGGGATGTGAGGGATGGATACATAGCTTGTGGGTGTTTGGCTATTTAACCAATGCATTGATTGTTCATGGCCATGCCAAACCCTATGGCCATTCCCACCAACCAGCTGCCACCCCACCCAGAGCACACACATTATGCTGGGATCACTTTGAGCAAGATCTATCAAGCAGTAATATCAAAGTTTCTGGTGCATGGGGCCTGTCAGTGTAATTTTAAAAGTAGTCTTCTGAAAGTGAATAGCTTAATTGCAGTTGGAAATGTGCTATGGGTGTAAACATAAAGCAATGTCTTAGCTAAGAGGGCCTTTAGTCACTTGATTTATAATCAGTATGTGTGTAGGTTTTTTGATAGCGTTTGATAGGAATTGTGCCATTTGCCCAGGTACTCACGCCATTTTCCAGCTTTTGTCATTTTATGACCAGGAAGTCCCATTATGGCTATGCTTGGCAAATGCCTGTTCATGCCTACACAAAAACCAAAACTGTTGGCCTTGCCTATGCCGATTTTGGGTGAGGCTCTGGCTTAGTCAAACTGCAACTATTGGTCTGTTTGACATCAGTCTCTGGAGATATTTAGCATTTTTTGTGCAAAATTCTCTGGGCCTGTGAAACAGCAGAACAAACAAAAATTACTGGGTGGCACACTTTAGCAATGACAGCACAACCTTGAATCTGACTGGGGTAATTAAAAAACCATAAAAAAAATTAGATTTGAGCAGTGGTCGAAGTGAGTGGGAGCGGTGCTCCTCTGCTTTTTTAAATGACCTTTTACAGCTCCTATGCTTTTAATTTAAGAAGAAACCATCCCGGAGTGGTTTCGTTTTAAAATAATGTGTAGGAAGAAATTGAAACTTGCACTTTCAGTGCACTCTACTGAATGTTCCCTTAAACAGCAGGTGCAAGTGTTTTGGGGTGTGTATTGTGTGTGGGAAGGGGAATGGTGATGGGGTTTGCGGGGAGCAGGCCAGCAGGGAACAGTTCCACTACTTCTTTTCGTACACTTCGACCACTGGATTTGAGTTGTCCTTCAAATACATGGCTTTAATCAGCAAAAGGGTAGTGTAGCAAGGTATCGTTACAGCTCAATAATGAATTCAGAAATGTCCTTTGAAGGCCTGCTTCTACTCTCACCAATAGAATCGGGGGTTCAATTGCACGTTCTAAGGAAAATGCATTGACACAAGGCCTATCTACAGCAATTCTTTCAGACCTTGGAATCAGAAGCACAGGGAAGCTTACGAGTCACTTTCCAGTAAACTATGTGAGAGCTGTCTTTGTTATTTCTGAGGAATGAAAGAAACACACTTCACTAAAAGTAGCCAACAGTGCTCCCAGAAGGCGATCGGTAGGGCCAATCCACTATCAGGGGTCTGCAACGTTTGCCTCTCCAGATGTTTTAGAGTACAGCTCCTGTGATCCTTCACCATTGACTTATAGTCCAAAACATCTGGCGAGCCAAAGGTTGCAGACCCTTGCACTAGACCCAAGGTCTCCAACCAGCAGATTGTGAGCCACTGGTAGCTTGCCTGCTGCCGGCTACCCAGAAGCTCTTTTCATCAGACCCCAAAATTAGCACTGTGCATTTCTTTTTGTGTCTAAAGTTCATGGGCCTCTTCCCTTACTCCCTCGCTCCCCCTCTTCCTGCAAAGCAAACAGTCATGATCTGTGTGCACACTGCAAGGAGGGGCTACATCTGGGCTTGAAGGGGTCGGGCAGTGTCCTAACAAGGGGCTAAATATCAATACGAAAGGTAATTGGGAAATATGTGCTGTGGCCATTGTCAGAAAGAAGTGTAAATGATGGCTGATTAAAAAGGGAAGGGGTCCATACATCTACATGCCATGTGAAAAGCTAAGGCTGTGATTGTTTGTTTCACTGTGTTTATTTAGATTTATTTTAGTTAGCATTAATTTGCATGGTGGTTATTGTAGGCTTTTAATCGGAATGGGGAAAATAAAGCTACAGTTGTAATCATTTTCTGCTGTGTGTGTGTGCATGCATGTAAGTGTTGAAAGAGACAATCTGTGTGAGTACCATCTTGCAAGAACAAGGTACATCTAGCGTTGTGTGTTGCTGTTTATGGTAAAACTCTGCATTTTTGTTTTTACTTGAAGACACGGAGTTCTCTTTTTTAAGGCAGTAATACCCCAACTGTATTAAAAGTGCAAATGGAATTTGCTGCAATATGGAGGAGCCCACCTCTATGCGTGTCCCAATTCAGGAATACAAGTGCTACCATCAATTTTACATTTAAGCAAGCTTAATTATGGTGCTTGTCCACTTACCTTTATAGCACTAAACAGGAATGTGAAATGACATGTGCTATTAATGCCAGGACTTAACACGATTTGAGAGTTCTGCTTTAGCCTACATTTTAAGAAACAAGAGTATGAATGAAGTTAAGTGAGCAGTGGTTTGTATGTATATATTTTCATATGAATATGATTAATATTACTTAAACCGAGTTACTAAGTAAGAGAGCACTGTACATAACAGGGTGGTGAATACAGGGAGGGAACATTGACAGGCTAATTCATAGAATCCAGCGCACAAGTAGCGCACGCGGCTGGCGCACAGCGTGCGCCTGCGATAGTCTGCGCCAGGCACGTGCGCTAAAACAGATTTCCGCGCACAGCGTATTCATGGATTTCAAGCTCCCAAAATAGCCGTGGCGCAGAGAATCGCAGCGAGCCTGCAGCAGCGCCAGTAACGCCCCCAAGAACGCCCTCGCGCACGGAAAAGCCATCAAAAGCGCTAAATCATCGCTAAGGGCTGCGCTAACCCCGGACCACTTCACAGGGCAGGCAAACAAGGAAAGCAAAGCGGGCAATCTCCAAATCAGGAGTACGCGGGAAGTACTACACGCGACTAGGCAGGGAACGTGAATCACAGGGGTACGCGGGAATCATCACACGCGAACAGCCAGGGTGCGTGTATTACAGGGGTAGCGGGAAGTCCAACACGCGATGGGCCAGGGAACGTGTATTACAGGGGGACGCGTGAAGTAGAACACGCGATAGGCCAGGGAACGTGCATCACAGGGGTACGCGGGAATCATCACACGCGAACAGCCAGGATGCGTGTATTACAGGGGTAGCGGGAAGTTCAACACGCGAAGGGCCAGGGAACGTGTATTACAGGGGGACGCGTGAAGTAGAACAAGCGATAGGCCAGGGAACGTGCATCACAGGGGTACGCGGGAATCATCACACGCGAACAGCCAGGGTGCGTGTATTACAGGGGTAGCGGGAAGTTCAACACGCGATGGGCCAGGGAACGTGTATTACAGGGGGACGCGTGAAGTAGAACACGCGATAGGCCAGGGAACGTGTATTACAGGGGTACGCGGGAATCATCACACGCGAACAGGCAGGGTGCGTGTATTACAGGGGTAGCGGGAAGTCCAACACGCGATTGGCCAGGGTACGTGTATCACAGGGGTGCGTGGGAATTATCACATGCGAATAGGCTGGGTGGGCCCCCACAGGTGTACCCTGTACACCCTCCCCGGCCCCTGCAGGCAGCCCACAAAACAGTGGACTACCCTGCACACCTGATCATGTCCCCCTGCACCCCCATCCACCCGGGGCACCCTCCACCAGGCCCCCACCCATGTCTCCCACCACCCCCACCCCCCAGCAGTGCAGGGGCACCTGCCATCAGGCCCCCATCCATGTCTCCCACCACCCCAACCCCCATCCACCAGGGGCACCCTCCACCAGGCCCCCACCCATGTCTCCCACCACCCCCACCCACCAGCACTGTGGGGCACGTGGCCAGCAGGCAGTCAGGCAGCAGCCGATGGCAGGTGGGAGCGTGCTCAGGGTTCTTGGGGACTTAAATTCGGCCTCCTGGCCAGGAGCGTGGTCTTTCGTGTTAGAACGCGTGGACAGCCTGATAGGGAGTGATTTTGCACCAGAAAACCCCACACTCATCGCGCGAAAACCCGCATCGCGCGAAAACCCGTCACCAGCATATGTGCGTCAATAGTTACCTGCACGTGCAGTGTCAAAGCGTGTGATTGGTGAAAAGTGAGCGACACGCAGGAGTGTCGAAGCGCGTGATTGGTGAAAAAGGATCCACATGCAGGAGTGACAAAGCGTGTGATTGGTGAAAAGTGAGCTACACGCAGGAGTGTCGAAGCGCGTGATTGGTGAAAAAGGATCCACATGCAGGAGTGACAAAGCGTGTGATTGGTGAAAAGATACCTACACGCAGGAGTGCCAAAGCGTGTGATTGGTGAAAATGGGCCAAGCACGTACACGCCGTAAGTGACGATGTACGTGTGGGCCTGTATAAAAGGTAGTGTTGAACACAATTTCCTTGTACGTGCTTTTCGTGGCGAGCGAGTGGGTGAATTCGGTACTTCTTGTCGTTTCACACGCGATTAACTTCACGGCGTTTCCAGTTCGTACTCCCTGTTACCTCTGACAGCTCTTTTCTCTTTTTCCTCTTGTACTGGTTTTCCTGGGCCTGTTCCCTCAAACAGTGTCCCCTTCTACAGTTGTCCTGTCTCCTCAGACAGCGTACACCTCTTCTTTTGGCGGGGGTGTTGCCAACCAAAAGTGCTATTTTTTCACGCTCTTTTACCTGGCAGACGGTGAGTCACGCACGTATCTAACATCTGTGCTTGCCCCGTGTGTAGCCTACCCCTTCAGAGGTCAATCTAGGCCGCGTGTGACACGCATACGTTCATTGTGTTACTGGATGCCACAGCGTAGTGCAGGGTTTTCCATCAGCACACGTGGTCTAGGAGGGGTATTGTGCACGTTCCTTAACTTTTTTGGGGTGCCTGTGTGTTGCGTGACCCGTCATCTTTCCCCAGGGGTGTCATATAGCCTTGCCACTGCACTAGGGTACGAATACCATCTGGTACCCAACCCCTTTGACACCCAATTGCCCAGGACAATTGTGCACACCCACTCCCATACGCACAATACCATCAGTGCCATGGTTGGGAGGCGTGCAAGCCGTAAGGGTGGCAAAGGTGGCCGAGCCACACGTGGTGGCCGTGGAGGATCCAACAGGGGACGTGGTTGTGACTTGCAGGGCGCCCCTGTTCCCCCCAGTCTGGAGGAACAGTCAGGGACACCCATGCCCCCCCCCCCCCCCCCCCAGTTGAGAGTCATGTGGCTGATACCAACCCTGATCAGCCCATGTCGGACCAGGCCATTGTGGCACCAGACCTGTCCGAGGGTGATTCCATCGCTGACATCCAGGTCAGCAGGTCCACTGTACGTGCACCGGTGCACATTGGTGTCATCAGGGCACGCGCATCTATGCCAGATAGGTCATCTGCTGGCCCCCGTAGCCAGGGTGTGGCTCAATCCACCCCACCTCTCATACACCCTGCCAAGACTGTGTCGGTCCTAGTTCATGCACCTCAGATCAGGCCTGACCCCATCCCACTACCCCCAATGCCTGCACCTACTCCCATGCTGAGTGGGCAATCACACACACCCAGTACAGAGTCCACCACGGCTCCTGCCCCTAGTGTCCACAGCGGCGTAGGACACTCTGGATCCCCACCCCCTTCCAAGCGCAAGAGGAAGAGTGCACGTCCGGCACAGGCTGATGCCCCAGACACGGCTGCACAGTCCGGCCCATCAAGGAAGCCAAGCTTCACAGACGCCGAACTTAATGCACTTGTTCAGTATGTGTCAGATCATGATAGGGAAATGGTCATCGTTGCAGGGTCCAAGACCACACATGCCAGACGCCAGGCACACTGGCAGACCATTGCTGACAGAATAAGTGCCCTTGGAGTAGTGAGGCGCACAGCTAGTGATTGCCAGAAGCGCTGGAATGACCTTAAGCGCAGGGCAAAGGATAAGCTGGCCTCAAGTCATGCCGCAACCTTGGTGACTGGAGGTGGGTCCCCAGCACAGGAAATAGAACTCACACCACACGAGTCCGTAGCTGGATCCTACGTCACCGAGGGACAACTCCAAGGTGTGGGAGACCTCCCTGATTACGAGGCATCATCCGGTGAGTGCACATGCATGTGTGTATCATCCATGTGCATGGTGTGTGTGTGAAGCATTCATGTTGGGTGCCTGTCAAGGGGGTGTGTGGCAGAGTTGACAGTGGCACCCATGTGCCTCATCCAGTATGTACAGTGCAACACCATCTGGCCACAGCACTATCCCTACTGGCAACAGTGCACATATGGGCCAACACCATGGAAGTTGCCCTTGATTAGTAATTTTGTCACTACATTGTTGCTCATACTCCCCTGTCTATTCATCTGATGTCTTACATACCATTCCTCTCCTTTCCCCCAGCCATTAAAGTTTCATCTTCACATGCCTGACATGCAATGATACCACATGCTAATGCGTCCTCTGTATATAAATGCCTACCAACATGCAGTCATAATGTGGATGTAGCCTTGACATCCACCTCCTTCCTGGGTCCTTTGGTACCGTCTGGTTTCGAGCCCCATTCCCTCACACTCCATGCTGCTCTTCATGGTCTATCTTCCATGACTTCTACAGTTCAGACCATCGTGCCCTACGCACGACACCTGCTTGCCAAAAGTCAAATGAGGGCAGCCTGCCCTCCAATGCGACCCACCCTATTGCTGACCAGTGCATCTGAGCCTACTCTAAGCTAACTCTCACTGACATCTGCTCATACATGCCTTTGCCTGTCCCATAGACCCTTCACATGGTCCCTGTCCTCTCTCCTTGCTCCTCTTCCACCATCATAGGTGGGACCCGTTGGGGTGTACTCCTGGCCTCCTTCCAATCCTCAGATACCACTAATGATGTGCATGGTAATGGGAGCGTCTCAGTCCAAGGCCCTTAGGCCAACCTCAATCTCCTTGAGAAATGCTACCCACATCTCATCAACTTCCTTACCTCTCCTGCTGTCCCCCCTCCTCTCTCCTCATCAATCCTGCACTGCCTCCCTGCACCCTCCCATGAACCTTCTCCGCCTCCCACTCCAACTCCTACACATGCGGCACCTCTGATCTCTAGCACTCCCCGTAAGTCCTACAAGGCTGTCAACCTCCTCCACAATTACACTCCTTTCACTGCGGCTGCATCAGGCATTCCTCCGATAACTGTCACTTACATGAGGTTATGCACCTTGACATCCTTGGTCTCATGGAAACATGTCTGACGGCCAGCTCTGTCTGCATCCTTGACCCTCTCCTTGGCCCGCCACTACTGTGCAGGGGGGGTGTGCCCTTGGCTTCCCTGAGGGTATTCCTGCCACTGTCACACCTACTTAGACCTACTCCACTCTGGAATGGCTTGTGTGAGGTTTCTGTCCACCACACCTTGACATTCCAAACAGTGCGTACTGTGTCTGGGAAAACTGGTCAAATGTACTACTTCCTTTCTGAGTGTCCTCACCTCTCCTCCTCACTCATGTCCCCAGACACAGAATTCCTCATCCTTGGTGCGGTACGCATCCACCTGCATGCCTGTTGACGCCCCCACGTGACCTTTCTGTGACCTCAGCAACTCCCTCTCACCCTCTAGACTCCCGTCTGTCCCTACTCATTCTGCAGGGCACACTCTTGATGCTCTGATCTCATCTGACTTTCCCCTCTCCGTCCATCTCTGCACTCCTCTCTCCTGGAGTGATCACATTCTCCTCTCCTCCCAGCTCACCCTCAACACCCCACAGGCAAAGCCACCCTCACCACTGTCACACACCTTCTTGGTATTCCGACCCATGAAGTGTGTGTCAGTCGAGGCTCATGCTGCCAAAATGTCCCCCCCATCCAGCTCCCCCTTAGGCTCACTCCCATCCTGACAGGGCCCACTCCATGCTCCACTCCATGTCAGGTACACTGGATGTCTTAGCCACGGTCATGACCACCTGTCTGAAGCCCCATGCCAATGCAGAGTCCTGGCATGACTCGGATCTTGGGAACCCAAACCACAGGTGCCGGGTGGCAGAGAGGGAATGTCCTGCATCATGGCCATCCTCTGGCAAACTGGCCTGCCACATGCTCCAAAGGCAATAGCGCCTCACCCTTCTCACCAAGATAAGATCCCCAATCCAAGGGCACATATCTGCGGCATGTGACAACTCTGCAGGACACATAGAAATCTGAAAGGACCTTGCCGAGCCAGAGGCAGTGTGTACCTCCCCTGTCCCCTCCGAGCCCACAGCACAGCATGATTGTCTCTGTACCCCTATAGGCCACCCCCCCAGCACTTGTCTGCGCCTAACACCATCTGCCCTTGACGTCAAGTCCTACTTACCTTGTACAGCACTTCCAGCCGCCACTCCCCCTTGCACTTCATTGTGCCACCCACCCCTGCACTTGCGTGACATGAATGACACCAGCACCAGTAGTATTGTTGACTGGCATCCCCTTCTGCCCCACCACCCCTCAGTGCTCCGCTGCACCTACAAACATTACTTGACCGGTGCTTCACGAATGCAAAATTATTCCGTTACAGGTGTTGGGGAGGTGGAATCACAATGTTTACTGCATTATGTTGATCTAGACAAGGCACTGTGCATCGTTGCCAATTTGGACTAGCAGATCCATGTACAACATGTATACTAATTGATGTGACGATGCAATGTCAGGACCAGAGTGGTAGAAATCCAAAAAAGTAGCCCTCCTCTCCCTCTTCACTTGGTGGCTATGTCACATGCCATGTGTGTGATGGCATGTGCCTTTGACATGGCAATCACCGCCCAATGTGTGATGGCAGTGCTAGGCATCAAGGTGAGCAGGCGTTGCTCTCCAATCAGTACATAGTATGCCCTGAGCCTCCCCTACAGACCCAGTGATGGTGAATGCATAGGAGGACTCCCAGTCATGTAGGACATGTGTCGTAGGACTACTGCCTATGTTGTTCATCAGCCCTTGTTGCATGCCATGGTGCTAATGCCTGTTTCCATTTTTCTCTTTCATGTCTTTGCAGGGGACGAAGCACTTGTTGATGCTGGGGATGTGGTGGTGGAGCCGTCCCAGGAGGGCAACCCGGGCCGACCTACCACAAGTGAGGGACGTGGTGTGTTTGTGGGTGAAAACCCACAAGTGCTGCAGGCCGTGCTGTCGAGGGGTGTCTCTGGGGGTTCCTCCCCCGAGCAGTATTCAGGTGTAGACTCGGAGGATGACACCTATGTGCAGTCGCAGGTGAGTGTTCTTGGGAGAGAATCTCCTCTGTCCGACCCACCTGCAGCCAGGCCATTGGCCTCAATGGGGATGTCAGTGTCGGCAGATCAGCCTCCGGTGGTTACGGATGCAGGGCCACACCACCCAATCTCTGATCCTGTTCCTGGGGCTGCAGATCAGAGAGGGAATGCAGTCCTGCAGCCTGAGGCCTTGCCGGCACAGCAAGGCGCAGTCCGCCTTGCCCCAGGCAGGTGTGGTGCCCGTCAACGTGGTGGCCGTATGCCACCTGGCAATACCGTATGGGAGCAATCCATCTACGGTATGGCCACCCAACAGGCAGCATCATCCGAGATGATTGCACAGGCCATGGATAGGGTGGCCACTTCCATTGTCCCCCCAGAAAGGCTGATGGAGCGACTGGAGCAGGCTACAGAGTCCATCTGCCAGGCACACAGGGAGGATATGTTGGCGTCCAACATGGACAGGCGGGCGGCACTGGCGACTCTGGGGGAATCACTTTCCATGGAGTCCCAGCGCCACAGGGAAGCCCTGAGGGAAGAACTCCGTCACCTCAGGTCGACCCTGTTAGAGCTTGAGGCTTCATCCCATAGAAGGACAGAGGAGCAGCTGGAGCGTCTGACACGGACGCTCTCGGCCGAGATGCAGGCAACTCGTGCGGAGGTCAGGTCATCCCGGGAGTTACTGCATGGGGACCTCCGCATGATTATAACCCAGAACCAGAACTACCAGACCCGCCTGCTTGCAGCCATGGAGGAGCAAACTCGTGCTTTGCGTGGGCTGCCTCCCATTGTCACACCATCTTCTGAGGCAGCTCCCCCACCTCCAGAGTCAGCTGCAGGGTCTGGGCAGAGCCATAGCGACTCATCTCCCACAACAGAGTAGCCGTGTGGGCCACGAGCCTATGGGGTGTTTTCCTTTCCCATGATCCACACAGGTGGATTGTGGCGTGCATCCTGTCCTCGGACCTCATAGGTGGCCCCCCCCCCCCCCCGCCGGCCCTTTCATGGCCATTTTTTCTCTTTTTCATTTTTATTTTGCAAGAGTGTTGCCTTGTGTGGGTACCTGGGCATACACTGTATTGTGGCTGGGCACATGCAGGCTTGTCCTGAGTTTGGTTTCGATGCTTGGGTAGCAGACATCCACACCCCTCCTGCTTCCCTTTCCATGGGCTTGCAAAGGGTGTGCCCAAGTGACAGCAAATTACACGGTGACATTGGACTCCCATGAGCTGTTGGCCAGTCCATAGTCAATACTGTGTAGACATTCATAGTGTTCATTGTTGTTGCACCTAACTATGCATGATGGTATGATATGTGCCTCTACTTACATATGTTGCTCATGTTTTGCAGGTATTTCACACAGATCTTCACAAGGGCATACTCTCTGGAGTCACACTACATGTCGGTAGATGTGCACTGACACTTTTGCATGGCGCCATCACTGTACATCTGGACGGTGAGGACATACCAGCTGAATCAGGTAATGAGACTACCATTGATTACATGCAATGTGTCTTGTTTGGGTGGGCTTCAGGGTGGGTTGGTGTGTAATTTGATAGAAATTACTCTTACACAGGTGTGTAGTAGTGGCTCCAGGGCGGTTAGCTGCTCAAGTGCGGCTATGTTCCATTTGGGGCACTGCTATTTGTGACACTGGTGTCATGTTGTGATGGCCAGTTTGTTTGCTGTCACATACCATGACATGGTGTCCTCAGTGGCGGGACTGTGAAGGGAGTGGGTGACATGGCAATGTTGTCATGTAGTGAATCGCCTGTGGGAATGCATTTTAGATTGATGGAGTTGTGTCTTTGCGTTGTGATGCATAGCTGGTGTATGTGTAGCTAGGGGTGCACACATATTGACACTTCCATGTTAACAATCTCAGGCTGATGTGTATCTGACAGTTCATTGTCAAGTACTTTTCAGACATTGTCAGGTAGAGTCATCATTGATTGTCAGATGGTATGTGCCAGAGCAGTGTGCACTAGCCAGCACTGTGATTCCTAGGTGAAGAAGTTGGCCACCAGTTGCGTACGGGCTGCCTCCCCCCGTGCCCTTTCCCCTCCCATGCGCAGCGGGCGTGCATGTGGTTGTGGATGTGGGGGCACCACCATGTCCACGGGCAGGCCCCGGCGTGTTGCAACGTTGTGCAGGACACATGCTGCCACTATGATCCTGCACACTATTCGGGGAGCATATAACAGCTGCCCGCCAGAACGGTCAAGGGAGCGAAAGCGTGACTTGAGCACTCCGAATGTGCGCTCCACTATGCCCCGTGTAGCAATGTGGGCTGTGTTGTACCTTACCTTGGGTGGCGTGGTGGGGTTCCGGATTGGGGTCATCATGTGGGGGCTGATAGGGTAGGCACTGTCCCCTGCGGAGGTGGTGATGGGTATCATTAGTGGTGTTGTGTCATGACCCAGTATCTGACATGCATGCATGTGGAGTGGCATTCATGCTCACCAAGCAGCCATGTATCTCCATGCTGGCCAGCCTCTAGGTCCCGGCATAGGGTAGACATTCTGTAGATGAAGCTGTCGTGGGTGGACCCTGGATAGTTGGCATATACTGATGTGATGATTCCCTTGGCATTGCATACAACTTGGACGTTGATGGAATGCCAGTGCTTGCGGTTTCTATAGATGTGCTCTGTTGCCCTGGGTGGACGTAGAGCCACATGTGTGCAGTCAATTGCACCAAGCACTTTGGGGAATTGAGCCACACCATAGAATTCCTGGATGCACGTCCGCCTTTCTGCATGAGTCCTGGGGAGATATATGTGCCTGCGGACTGAAGGCCGTGCAGTGATGATGTTCAAGACCTGGTGTAGGCAGCGTGACTGCGTGGCCTGTGACACACCACCCACTATGGCACTTGTCCGCTGAAAGGATCCAGTGGCCAAGAAGTGCAGTACATTCAGGACCTTCTGCAGGGGGCTGAGTGCTTGGGAGCACAGGGTGGGTGATGTGAGGTCATCCTCCCACTCACTGACCAGGTCCAGTATGATGTGTGCTGGAAACCTGTACCTCCCATACACCTGGTCATCAGGCATCCCGAATAGGCTGGTTCTGGGTGTGAATATTCTGGCCCTGGCTCTCCTCCTCATCCTCCTTTGGTAGCCCACTGCCACTGCTGCTAGGAACGGTATGTTCATCCTGGCATCTGGCTTGTTTATTGAAAAGTGCGCAAATTAATGCCTTGCGCGTGTAGTAGGCAGCGTGTGAGCCTCGCACCCCTGGAATCGGGTTCCCACTCCAATCGCGTGTGGAAATTCCCACGCTGCAGGCATACAGGTGCGCTGACGTACTTGGCTGTGTAAGTGGCCGCGCGCCCCTGAAATACACGTATATAGGCCAATGGCGTGTAAGCGCACTTTTGGGCAATTACACGCGATGAAATACACGTACATAGGCCAATGGCGTGTACGCGCACTTTTGGCCAATTACACGCGATGAAATACACGTACATAGGCCAATGGCGTGTACGCGCACTTTTGGCCAATTACACGCGATGACACTCTGACGTGCAGGATTTCCACGTGTGCTCGTCTTCACGTGCTGAGTGGGGAACGCCCGTGCGGATCACGTCAGACGCGCTTACGCGATGAGGGACTCTGGTCCAATAGAATCGCGTATGCGTGCTGACGCACTTACGCGCTAAGGGCCTTTCCTCGGATTTCACGCTGACGTGCAGGAATTTCACGTGCCAAATCACTCCGTATCAAGCTGGCCACCCGAAAACACACGGAACACCACGCTCCTGCCCCGAAGGCCGAGTTACTGCCCCCCAAGTGCCCTGAGCAGCCTCCCACGTGCTATCTGCTGCTGCCTGCCTGCCTGCCTGCCTGCTGCCACCGTGCCCTGCCATTTGGTGCCTGCACATCAGCCATCTGCAGGGGTCCAGTTGCTGTGTCCACCCCTGCTGGAACTGAAGACTCCCAACTGGGATTACATCGCTCCACAGCCCAGCCCCAGGACCCAGTTGCCCACCCACACCTGCCTCTGGGGTTGCCATGTCGGGCACTTCTACATCTGGCACCAGTGGCAACCCCAGGCCAGAGGGGCAGAGGGGCACCAGCTTCACTGCCACCGAAGTTGGTGTCCTGGTGGAGCATGTCCTGGGGCAGTATGATGCCCTCTTTGGATCGTCCCGCGCCAGCAAGGAAGGACGGGAGAGGATCTGGGCCGACTGTGTGGTTGCCATCAACGCGGAGGGGGTGGCAACCCGCAACGTCTTGAAGATCAAGAAGCGCTGGGAGGACTTGAGGTCCAGGACCCTTGTGAAGGCCCGGCGCCTCGTGGAGGGGGGCCGGGGCCACATGAGTTCCATCCAGAAGAGGGTCCTGGAACGCGTACGCCCAGCGCTCCACGCCCAGATCCTTGAGAGGGAGACCCGTCTGGAGTTGAGCGGTAAGTGTCCAAGCATCACTGTGTGAGACAGGGCATGTTGCGGTGTGCTGGTTCTATGATACTTGCCTGTATGTGTGCCATGTGCCATGTATGCATGTATGTGTGCTGGGACATCATGGTAATGCATGTGCGACCAGTGATGTGTGACCCACATGGTTGTTGCATGTGTAGAAATGCGGCATGGGGAGCACTATGCAGATTTGGGACATGAGAGCATGCCAGTCTCTGTACCTGGACATGGATGGGGGTGAGGATGGGTGCTGATGCCAGGTACATATATGGTAGCCATGTCTGTGTGCCTGACCTGCATGTCTGTGACTTGTGCATGCCATGGATGCATGACTCATGTGTGTGACAATGCACAGATTCAGTGACGCACCCACCTTACCCTTGTTTTGCCTGTGTTTGGTGTGATTGTGGCCAGATGGATGTGACTGAGGTGTAGTGTGTGCATGTGATATGCATGAGCCATGATGCATGTGAGTTACATTTCATTGAATGTT
Organism: Ambystoma mexicanum; assembly: GCF_040938575.1. NCBI lineage: Eukaryota > Metazoa > Chordata > Amphibia > Caudata > Ambystomatidae > Ambystoma > Ambystoma mexicanum. The sequence goes on along the minus strand of NC_090937.1, from coordinate 1,123,567,464 downwards.
TCAAGAGTCAATTGGACATGCATGGAAATGTGCATGGCATGCACCATGCCTGTTACTGTGTGTGTTTTGCCTGGACTGACCCATGTGTTGTGGAGGGACATGATGGAAGTGTACTTTGACAGGGGTGCTCATCTGCTATTGCTTCCTGTCTAGGGGACCATTGTACAGTAGCCTGATGCTTGTGTTCTTTGTCTCCCTCTACGCAGCGGCTAGTGAAGAAGAGGGCGGAGACGGCGCTGTGGAGCAAGGCGGCGGGGATGCCCCCACGGCTGCAGCGGAAGGGGTGGGTGAGCCCCCACAGGGGCCTGCTACGGCGGGAGACGGTGAGGAGCCATCCAGGTTGGTGGTTTGCACAGAGGAGGAGGAGGCCGACACTGGTGCACACATGGGCCCTGGTGGGAGCATCCCTGCTGGTGCAAGTGGTGCAGTCCAGGGCCAGGGGCAGGAGGCAGCACAGGTCACCGTGGAGGGGCCTGTGCATGTCGCTGTCCCTGACCCTGTGAGTGCACCACCATGCACCAGCAGGGATGCCCCGTCCCAGGCCCGTCCGCAGGTAGAGGGGATGTCCATGTCAACTGACTCCCCTCCACCTGCGGCCGTGGGAACCCCTGGCCGCGTGGAGCAGGTCCTGATTGGGGTCGCGATGCGCACGGCTGTGATTCGTGATGCCGTGCGTGCTTCCCGGGAGGAGCACGCACGTCATCACGAAGTGCACCGTGCCGACGTGGCCCAATTGGGATCGGCCATGTTCGGGGGGTTCCTGCATGTGTTGGCCAATCTGACGGCCCTCTCCTCCTCTGTGCAGGCTATCCACCAGTCGTTCTCCTTGCCGTCTTCCGGCCCAGATGCCACCATGGCCCCCTGTGGACCTGCCCCGACCAATGCAGCCAGCTCGGTGGGGATCCCATCCCTGCCACAGTTGGGAGTCGGAGGTCCAGCAGGGGTGGACGACACAGCAAGTGGACCCCAGCAGATGGAAGATGTGCCGGCATCATCGGGCAGGGCACGTGCACGACGGCGTCGGTGGTTACCATCAGCCTGGATGCCGTCGTGCTGGCAGAGGCAGTGGCGTCGCAGGCAGCAGCGGGCTCGACGTGGGAGGCATCATGGCTCAGGGCCATCAAGATCGGAGGGGCAGGCATCGGCCGGAGGGCAGGGCAACCCTGGCATGGCGGTGTGTTCCGTGTGGGAGGAGTTTGGCCAGCGGATAGGTGCGGAGCGGCAGCGGGCGGAAGAGGAGCGGCTCGCCATGGCCAGGGCGGAGATCTCCATGCATCAGGCATTGAGGCGGGCTGAGTGCCTCGAGGAGGCTCGCAGGGAATTTGGAGAGCACATGGGGTTGTCCCTGCGAGACCTCGGGGCCAGGACTGAGTCCCGCCTCCAGGACATTGACGTGGAGTTCGAGGATGCCCTGGCCAGCATCACCAAGTGAGCCGCAGGACTAGCCCGCTGCCTTTGTATATAGTTTTTTAGTTAGTTAGTGCTAGGTTTCCTTTATTTAATTTTTTTTTTTTGGACCGCTTGGACAATGGCCACTTCTTTGTACATATTTTTTTAAATAGTTAGTATTAGGTTTAATTTGTGGTGTTGGGCTCATGGACCCTTGAACAATCCTGTAAATATAGTTATTTTTTGTGAGATAAATTTTTTAACTTTCATATTGGTCACACCATGTCGTAATGGTTTATCTTTCATTTCATTCTACATGTGTTTACTTTGGACAAAATCTATTCATTTTTCTATCCTTTGTTTTTTGGTTTCTCATTTTTGTTCCCGGACATGGACCTTTTATTTGCTTTACCAGATAGTTGTCAGAGTTTACTTTATTTTTATTTTTAATACATTTTGATATTATCTTACACTTGTGTCATTTTTTCTTTGGTTTCTTACATGCCATGATATGGGTTTTGACATTGACTTGCACCCATTGTGTATGTGTGTGTGGCGGACATGTGTTCTTTTGCTTACTTGCCTTTGGGGTTGTGTCATGTGATTGCATTCACTATGTGGGTGCATGCAATCCTTGCCTGGGTGTTTGTGCTGGGTATGCTGGTCATTACTGCCATTATTGTGTATCGTCAGGACCAGGGGCCAGGGGGACATGGGTGGGGGCCTGGTGGAGGGTGCCCCAGGTGGATGGGGGGTTGGGGGTGGTGGGAGACATGGGTTGGCCATGGGTGGGGGCCTGCTGGCAGGTTGCCCACAGTGCTGGGGGTGGGGGTGGTGGGAGACATGGGTTGGCCATGGGTGGGGGCCTGCTGGCTGGTTGCCCACAGTGCTGGGGGTGGGGGTGGTGGGAGACATGGGTTGGCCATGGGTGGGGGCCTGCTGGCAGGTTCCCCACAGTGCTGGGGGTGGGGGTGGTGGGAGACATGGGTTGGCCATGGGTGGGGGCCTGCTGGCTGGTTGCCCACAGTGCTGGGGGTGGGGGTGGTGGGAGACATGGGTTGGCCATGGGTGGGGGCCTGCTGGCAGGTTCCCCACAGTGCTGGGGGTGGGGGTGGTGGGAGACATGGGTTGGCCATGGGTGGGGGCCTGCTGGCAGGTTCCCCACAGTGCTGGGGGTGGGGGTGGTGGGAGACATGGGTTGGCCATGGGTGGGGGCCTGCTGGCAGGTTGCCCACAGTGCTGGGGGTGGGGGTGGTGGGAGACATGGGTTGGCCATGGGTGGGGGCCTGCTGGCAGGTTGCCCACAGTGCTGGGGGTGGGGGTGGTGGGAGACATGGGTTGGCCATGGGTGGGGGCCTGCTGGCAGGTTGCCCACAGTGCTGGGGGTGGGGGTGGTGGGAGACATGAGCAGGTGTGCAGGGTAGTTCCCTGTGGTGTGTGCTGCCTGCAGGGGCCGTGGAGGGTGTACAGGTAATGCCTGGGAGCTCACAGCCAAATCGCGTGTGCAACTTCCCGCGCACCCCTCAAATCCACGTTCCCTGCCATATCGCGTGTGGAACTTCCCGCGCGCCCCAGTAATCCACGTACCCGGCCATTTCGCGTGTGGAACTTCCCGCGCACTCCTGCAATCCACGTACCCGGCCATATCGCGTGTGGAACTTCCCGCGCGCCCCTGATAACCACGTACCCGGCCATTTCGCGTGTGCAACTTCCCGCGCACCCCTCGAATCCACGTACCCGGCCATTTCGCGTGTGGAACTTCCCGCGCGCCCCTGAAAACCACGTACCCGGCCATATCGCGTGTGCAACTTCCCGCGCACTCCTGCAATCCACGTACCCGGCCATTTCGCGTGTGCAACTTCCCGCGCACCCCTCGAATCCACGTTCCCTGCCATATCGCGTGTGGGACTTCCCGCGCACTCCTGAAAACCACGTACCCGGCCATATCGCGTGTGGAACTTCCCGCGCACCCCTCGAATCCACGTTCCCTGCCATATCGCGTGTGGAACTTCCCGCGCGCCCCAGAAATCCACGTACCCGGCCATGTCGCGTGTGGAACTTCCCGCACGCCCCTGATAACCACGTACCCGGCCATTTCGCGTGTGCAACTTCCCGCGCACCCCTCGAATCCACGTACCCGGCCATTTCGCGTGTGGAACTTCCCGCGCGCCCCTGAAAACCACGTACCCGGCCATATCGCGTGTGCAACTTCCCGCGCACTCCTGCAATCCACGTACCCGGCCATTTCGCGTGTGCAACTTCCCGCGCACCCCTCGAATCCACGTTCCCTGCCATATCGCGTGTGGGACTTCCCGCGCGCCCCTGAAAGCCACGTACCCGGCCATTTCGCGTGTGCAACTTCCCGCGCACCCCTCGAATCCACGTTCCCTGCCATATCGCGTGTGCAACTTCCCGCGCACTCCTGCAATCCACGTACCCGGCCATTTCGCGTGTGGAACTTCCCGCGCGCCCCTGAAAACCACGTACCCGGCCATATCGCGTGTGCAACTTCCCGCGCACTCCTGCAATCCACGTACCCGGCCATTTCGCGTGTGCAACTTCCCGCGCACCCCTCGAATCCACGTTCCCTGCCATATCGCGTGTGGAACTTCCCGCGCACCCCTGCAATCCACGTACCCGCCCAGCCCATATCGCGTGTGGAACTTACCGCGCACCCCGGTATGCACGCACACGTTTATTTTTTCTCTCTGCGCGTGTCTGTGTTTGTGGGTACCCCTTTGTACGTCATTTGTCCAGGAGGGCAACAGTATTGTACATTGGTCATGTCTGTATATAGGTGCTATTTGTTGGCGCGCCTTTTAGCGCACATTTCTTGCAGGCGCAGACACGCTACCGCCTGCTTTCTTGTGGCGGTCGTGTTTGTGCCTGTTTGTGCCTGTGCGCTGCTTTGAGCGTGCGCTTTTTTGCCCTATTCTATTCCATGAATACGTGTTGTATGCGAGCGTGTGGGCGTTCCGCGCACTTGCCTCCTGAACTTTCCCCGTGCCGCCCACATTCTTCCCCATTCCGAGTGTTGTGCCCCATTTTATTCCCCATTCCGAGTGTCCCGCCCTGTGTTCCGCCTACTTTAGAGCTGTGCGCTGCGCTCGGAGTGATGGCGCAGTGGCCGTGGCGCACGACGTTGGTTGACCTGTGCGCCGGCCTGCGCCGCGCGCTTTTTCGGCGCACGTCCTCTGCTTTTCTTGCGCACGGACTTCCATGAATCGACGTGCGCTGGTTTCCCTGCGCTTTGCGCTGATTTTCGGCGCAGCGCACGTATTGGCCCCTCTGCGCCGGGATTTTCGGCGCACATTTATTCCATGAATCGGCCTGTGAGTTGGGCCATGGGATGGGAGAAATATTAATAGGGTTGATCCCCTTTGGCAATGTACACAAACCATACTCTCTTTGCTCAAAATGCTAATATAATGATTCATATATTGACTGGTTGGGCTTTTATATGGTTTGTGAATGTTTTTAGTCATTACTATAAAACTGAATGTTATTTTAGCTCTTTGATTTACACTTATTTTGCACATAACTTGATCACATGGTTTCCACATGTTCTTTTTTGTCAATCTTGCCAATTATTTAGACATAACTTTTAAGGGTAGTCAGCAAAGTAGGCTTTGGGCTAGTTTTCCGTGTCTAAATTCTGTGGCCTGGCATGTGAGGAATTTGCATGAATTGGGGATATGCTGAACAGGCAGTGGATTTTAGTTTTTGACAAAGCAGAACATAGTATATGCTGATTTTAAAAAAAATACATAGTACACATTGATTGAAATACTCAGATTGCTTTTGTACATATAGCCCCAAAAGAAACAAATCAACTATCCTTGTTGAAATCCTAGATGCAGACACACCATCCAACAAAACAAAAGGCAAACGATGTACCATTGCCATCCAGGGTGGAAAACCAATTTGTTTTCTTCCAGGGTAAAAAGAAAATGTGCATCTGTCATCAACCGTGCCCAAGTTACCGCAGGAAAAAAAGAGTTGATAGGCAACATTGATAGGCATTTTGCAATAATACACACACATTATTAAAGTAATTTTCCTAAAGGAAGCTTTCTGTGATCCTAAAAAGTAGGTAAACTAAACACTGCAATGCAAATGCTGTTACAGATGCAGCCTTCAAAGTTGATAATTAGTTGATGAAAAACAAACTTTTACAGATGCTGCAAATGTGAAGGGTGCAGTGACTCCCGTGGCTGAGTGTGTTGTAAGAGATTTTAAAAACTGGCCTGAATGTATGTCTGCCTTGTCAATTGTGCAGTTGGGTGCACACACTATGGCAAGGAGGGTATCTGAACTATCAGCCAATGTAATTGCCTATATGTGCAGATCTGCCTGTTTCAGACAAACTTCCTGAAATCAAAACTTCGATCCCGCCTGACAGCATCAAAGTGCTGTTGCTGTTTCAAACTGCACACCCGATTAGTGATGTCAGGTGGATAGCAAGCATTGTCATATTTCACAATGAATGTTTAGATTGGTTCCTTACATTCTGATATTCTTGACAACACATGACTTCAGTAATTACGAGTAGTCATTTGTTTGAATAGCTTGCCAAAGAATCTTATTGTGTTGTACATCGTTTACTGTACAGTAATTTAAATTTGTTCACTTAGATCATGCATATTCATTGACATCCATAAAGCATCATACAGCATTTTACTTAACACTTACCACATTTCCATTCATCTGAGCTGTCCACGCAGTCCACTTGCCCATTGCACCAATGTTTCTGTGGTACACAGTCATGGTTGGCACATTCAAGCTCATCATCTGTACAAAACGCTATAATTGTATTTAGAAAAGAGAAAAAGGAACAAAAGAAAAGAATGTCAAACCAAACTCATACAAAAGCAGCTTTGGTTAAATATTTAGATAGCTGAGAATTATGGTTCAATTTGAAATTTGTGGAATTCAACCGGGCGGATAGTCTGGGCTAGACAGGTACACAAATGGCTTTGAGGTTAAAGAAAGGAATGCATATAATTATAATGATTTATTTCTATAGAACACAGAAACTTCACACAAAACCCTTCTTCAAGGTATACTGTTCGAAGTGCCAAAGAGTATGGGCCACATTTTGGATCTCCCCAGACATTGCATGAAGGAGGCCGCATAAGAGTACAAGTCGGTGCATGCAGTTCACTATGTGCAAAATAATTCATAAACGTGCTCTCATATTCAGGTTAAATTCTTGAATTTAAGCTGAATATGAGAGCACACTTACGAATTATTTTGAATCACCTATAAATCTCTTATCACTATACTAGCTTGCAAGTGTTTTAAATTGTGATGACACCATAGAATGATCCATCACCCTAACTGAACCATGTAAAGATTATTTTAGGTTAGCACAGAAAGCAGACCTCATCATTTCTCAAACACTTTAGTTTATTGAGCAGACACAATAAAAGGGCTGCACTAGCGACAGCAGGATCACTAAAACGCCATTTAATCAGGAGATTTATCACCATAGGTCTGATTAATGTCTGCAACCCTTGCGATATACATTTCTTAGCCACACAGACCAAGGCTGAACTACTCTCCAATCACCTACAGCAACTGAACTCTATCAATTGCAGCAATCCAAAATTAACTGCAAATATGGCCACCAGCTTCCCATAAAGAGATGATGAAGTAGAGGAACTTTTTTGAGACACACTACTCATGCCAAAACACCACCTTTGACAATCTCACCTACCTCTTTAAGAAAACCCTTTGAAAACTTGGAAACCTTGTCCAAAAAGGAACTTGCTAAATGGTGGGAAATCAAGATCTAGAAAATGTATTGGAAGTAGGGCGAATACCCAGAGGTTCAAGAATCTGCATATTTCCAACATTTGAGGAGGACGACATAACATTAAATGACTGGGAAGTAAAGCTAACCTACACTTTCAAAGAGATGATGACCACAGTAATTGACCAATCCGTTAAAATACATGACCACACGTTGCAAGAAATCACCAAACTGAAAGAACAGATAGAGATTATGAATCTCCCAGAATTAACCTTCAAAAACTATCAAATATTGAATGCCTATTTAGTCAATTACACCACAGAATTGAAATACAAAAAACAGAAAAAATGAATTAAGAGATGAAAATGACTATACAAACAAAAGGATCTATACATTTCACAAAAAGCATGACCTAAAAACATATGGTAAAACTCCACCCATCAAAACAGCAGTACAATCAGCTGCCATACCATCTCCCTCCTCATCTGAGACTCAGCAAGCAGTGGTGACACAGACCCGGATATTACTCTTAAGACAAGCCAGTTACCAACAGACTTCTTTTTGTATCTTCCGAGTTCCTCTAAAAAAGGAGCACCAGAATCAACTACCAACAAACAATCACAATGTGGGAAGAACTATCTCCACAAACCCAAATATTTTGACTATCACAAGATCTGCAAGAGAGGAGGCAGCAAGAAATCAAAGTCAAAATTGAAATCTAAATACAGGAATAGCAGGGATGCTAACAAGATCTCAACAGAAATACAGGGGATGAAATCAGCAAATTTAGTGGTTAACCTGTCCAAATTGACTCAAAATGTAAACCTCAAATCAGCACTAAACAGAGCATTATCCTTTAGCCCCAGTGTCCAGTGTGACTATTTTCAAACCATCTTGGACATCTACACATTTTTTAGAATATTAAAATTCAAGAAATACTTTGGGATGGCATAAAAAAGACCGATAAAGGAAGTACACTAACCTAACCCATCGGAACTCACAGTGGAACTTTCAGAAGAAAACTGTCAACTTAATCAACCTACAAGGTACGGAAGAAGAATAGACATTGCAAACTTTCACAAGTCAACAGAATATAGCTTTGCATCTCTCAGAAGAGACTACACTTAAACCAGGTTCCAACTTTGTACCTATACTAGCAACAGACAATGCAATAGACATTTTTAACAAAGCAGTTACAGAGGACCTCAGACAAATATTTTTGTCAAAGCAGAAACCAAGAATACAACACACCTCACCACCGGAGAAAAATTGGAACTAAGAAACTTAGCAAGAAACTCAGACTATACAGTCAGCGCAGCAGATAAAGGTGGTAAGATAGTCATAATGAATAGGACAGACTACATTAAAGAGGCCTTTACAAAACTGAATGATACAAATTGTTACAAAAAACTCACCATAAATCAGCTTCCTCATCTCAAGCAACAATGGACATTAACCAGTAAAGAATGGTGTGACAAAATGAAGAAGAATTTAGCTATATGACTATCCAACATCCACGTCTGGCAACCATTTACTTTATACCCAAAATCCACAAATTGTACAGAGAAATTCCCACCATGTAGATCCATTATCAGTGACATTGGATCCCTGACAGAATGGATTACATCTTACATAGATATTCATTTACAACAATAAGCCTCTGATCTGGCTTCATACATTAAAGACACAACGCATGTGGTTCAACAACTGGATTCCATCATCTGGTCAAAAACATACAGACTAGTGACCCTTGATGTAACGTCACTTTATACCAGCATCAAACATTAGAAAGGCATAGAAGTCACCAAACATTTTCTCAAATCAAGATTTTCCTATTATGAGCAAAATCAAAGGATTATCAAATGATTATCTCCATGTTGAAATCTACACTCACTAACAACACATTCTGCTTCAACAAAGAGTTCTACCAACAACTTCAAGGCACAGAATGAGAGCCAAATATGCCCCATTGTATGCAAATCTTTTTATGGGACATTATGAACTGGAACATGATTGGATACACCCTGCATTTACTGATACAAACAACTTCATTTTCTGGGGCAATTTCATTGACAACATCCTCCTTATCTGGGATGGAGACTAACAATTCCTTCAACAATATATCAGCTACTAAACACAAACAACTATAACATCACACTAACTATGCAAGAAAGCACAGAGAGAATCTGTTTCTTGACTTGAATCTATGTTAACAACAACACTGTACAGAAGACCTTATTTCAAAAACCCACAGCCGGGAACAACACACTGCATGCTCAGAGCAACCACCTAAAGCATATTATAAATAATATCCCCTATGGTGAAATTCTCAGAATCAAGAGAAACTGCAGTGAAGAAGTGGAATTTGAAAAACATAAAAACAACAAACTCATACAGTTTAAAGAGAGAGGTTACCAAAAGAAGATTCTCAACAAAGCAGAAATGAGAGCAAATTTAAAAGCAAGAACAGCACTCTTAAGGAGTAAAGATCCTCAACCAACAAACAAACAAGAGGAAGGTCAGATTCATCAACAATTACAGTTCCAATGTTTCTATCATCAAGAAAATACTGCATAGACACTTGAATATACTTAAGTTGGATAGTGATCTTCGCAACGATATAGACACCAAACCATACATAAAGTTGTGTAAGGCCAAAACCATTAAATTCTGAATCGGCCCCAGCTTCATGTCATCATATGCAAATAAATTATCAGACGATTGAACCAGCATGGAACCTACCAGCAATTACAGGCAATCATAAGTGTGGGCATTGCAAGGTATGCCCCAACATGCTGAATGGTTGCACTACCATCAAATTACTGAATGGAAACACAGAAAGAATTCAGAAATTCATTAACAGCAATACCACTTATGTAATATATGGAATACAATGCCTATGTGGAAAATGGTATATAGGTAGTAAGATCCAGAAACATAAATAAGATCAGGATAATCAAACACCTAAGGAGCGTTCGAGTCAGAGACATTAGATACGCATTGGCAGTTCACTTAAATGAAGAACATTCAAACTGCAATTCGCAAGGTCTCCAATGCACAGGTCTGGAGAAGGTGGACAAACACGCGAGAGGAGGCAACAGGAAACAACTCCTCCAACAGAGAGAGGCAAAATGGATCAGCACTATGGACATTTGCTTCTCAGGCATCAATTAAGATAAAGAACTTTACAACTTTCTACCTTAACAAGACCACGTTCTCACTATTCCTTAGTGTATTCAGCTTCCAATACATCACCATTCAGCTTTTAATATGTCCTAATAACATCTACCTGACAGGTTACTTTAAAACACAGCATTGATATTAACATCATTTCGATTAAGTTTGTTGGATATATAAGATATCGGTCATTGAAATTTACTGCATACACGCCTGTTCTATTTATATTTACCATTAACATAAAATTACAAATTAAGAAGATATACCAACTGGTATGCGCTTATTTCGAACATCTCATTAAATATTGAGGCATGGTCAACTTTCGCCAATAATTCCTAGTGCAAGGCCTTTAAAGTCCACTTTCAGTTTCCATGAAGTGGGAACTCCATCAAAACAAGCATTTGCAAAATATGGAGTCACGCAACGTTGGCAAAGACATTGTGCAGGATATGGATGCGCAATGAGGTCACACGCTCCGGCATTGAAAACAGCTGTTATTTTGGAACGCTGCATCCTACAGGATCGGCATTTGTGAAATATAACACTAGAGCAAAAATCCAGCTTCATTTCTAGTGAGTGGAACAAGAACGTTTTTCCATCCATATCTGCAGGGGCACCATATGCGTTTCCCCTTATAGTCAAGAATATTGTTCATTACAGCATCAACATAGCCTTCAAACAAGATACCCAGTAACAACCACCTACCCAACCAGTAACAACTACTCACCAACCTTTTGTCTCTTTATCTAATAGGGATTTCTACCTGAAGAACCCTAATAATTAAATATCTAGAGACACCTGGCACACAACTTGAATGGGTGAGTTGGTTTATAATATTCAGAATGTTATCAGGCACATGGTGGGGCCCATGGCATCCAAGGGTACCGGCCCGAAACGAGGGTCAGGCTTGAGCCCCCGTTTGAGTCCGGACTGGCCCTTGCCGGGCTCGCCCACCTCTTCTTTATTCACAAGGAATCTGTATAAGATGCTTCATTCACAAGAATTTGAATCAGAGGAATTTGAATCCAAAATAATTTTTCTTCTCAAAATAATACTTTGGAGGATTATCAAATAATGACTCAATTCACAAATACAACTTGGAATATCACTTAATAATAACTCACTATTGAAGAATGTAAACTGCATATGAGAGCACGTTCATGAATTATTTTGAATCACCAATAAATCTCATCACCCTAACTGAACCATGTAAAGATTATTTTAGGTTAGTGCAGAAAGCAGACCCCTTCATTTCACAAACACTTTAGTTTATTGGTCAGACACAATAAAGGAGCTGCACTAGCGACAGCAGGATCACTAAAAGCCATTTACTAAGGAGGTGTATCGCCATAGGTCCGATTAATGTCTGCAACCCTTGTGATATTGATTTTATAGGAATTCAAAGCACCTCTGCCTAGAATGTTGGCAGACATGCTCCTGTATTTGTGAGGCACAGCAGATGGGGATGTTGGGATCATACATTTCAGTCTGTGCCCCCTCCGCCTAAAAAATACACCAAATATGTTTTTTAATCTCCATGTGCAAGGACCCCACAGTCCAAAATGAGCCCACGAGTGCCTAACCTAAGGAGCAACAGCCGTTCTCCTCACATACGACTTATCTTCACTGTGAAGCCACCCACGCAGTCCCCCACTCATCCATTCTTCTCATCCTCCATAACTTTCCTTGTACATATATTCTATTATGATACTGCCAGTAGCATATGGTTGTCTGAAAGACTAAACCATGCATGTGTAAGTTCACATGGCCTGTACAGTAAAACTGAGAATAGGTCTATAAATCAGTTATGGTTCCTTTGATAGCTCCATCAGTTACTTGGATAACTGGTCATTCTAGAGCTAATACATGCAGAGGAGATCTGACCTCCCAGAATGGGTGAATTTATCAGCCCAAGACCGTTCAGGGCTCCTTGGCCACTTTGGTGACTCTAGATAACCTCGAGCTGATCACACATCCGCAGGACGGCAACAATACATTCGGATGTCTGGCCCATTAACTTTTGATGTACTTTGTGAGCCTACCATGGTGACTACGGGTTAGAGGGAAACAGGTTTCGACTACGAGAGGGAGCCTAAGAAACGGCTACCACAACCAAGAACGGCAGCAGGTGTGCAAATTACCCACTCCCGACTAAGGGAGGTAGTGATGAAAAATAACAATCCAGGATTTGTTTGAGGCCCTGAAGGGCAAGTCTGGTGCCAGCAGCCATGGCAATTCCAATTCCCAAAGTGTATATTAAAGCTGCTGCAGTTTAAAAGTTCATAGTTGGATGTTGGGAGTGAGATGGCGGTCCACTGCGAAGCCAGCTACCGCCCGTCCCAACTCTTGCCTCTAGGCGTCCCCATGATGCACTGGAATGACTGTCCTTGGGGTCCAAAGCATTTACTTTGAACAAATTGGATTGGTAAAAGCAGGCCGGTTAACTAACACTTCAGCAAGGAATAATGGAATAGGACTCTGATTCTATTTTATTGGTTTGCGGGCCTAGGGACATGATAAAGAGGGACGGCCATGGTCAGCGGCTGTGTAAAAGTTCAATAACAATGGGAGCAACGCACCCTTAATTTCCAAAACCTTCAAACAAATAGTCAATAGTTGCAATACTGTAACTAGCTAGCTGCAGAATACCCCGCAGATATCAAGGTTTTTACAACAAAATTACTACACAACACATTGTTTGATGTTTCATTTCACATGCAACGAAACGTGATGGTTTAGGGATCATTGTGTGTATTTTTAACTGCATGAAGTCGTGCTTTATGAACTTGGGCAAATAATGGATCTCATTACAAGTTGGGTGGTGCGGGTTAAATGTGGCGGTATTACAGTATATTGCCGCATTACTGCAAATGCCCAACTATAGGTTTGGTGGAAAGTTGCAGGACTCGCCTATAGCCATGAGCTGGAGGTTAATCCGCCAGCTTTCCGCCAAATGTCAGCGAAATTACCGTGGCGGAATTACTGCAGCAGTAATTCTGCCGAAAATTCCCCATTGAGTTCTATGGACTAGAAAAAAAGGGGGGGGATTTACATCGCCACTTGTAATCGGGCGGTTATATTGCCGCACCAAGTGGCAGTAATGGTAATAGTTTGGTGGTATCTGGGCAGATTTACCACCCAGATATCACCAAACTCGTAATGAGGTTCAATATATTGTCAGCTGTTGCGTCCATGAGGAGTAAAGCAATTGACACTCTTGGGCATAAAGAGTCACTGTAGCAAAATGTTGTGACCTTAGAAAGTTGTGACCTTAAGATGCCAATTATTGTCTGAAGCCAGAGGAAAATCAGTGTTTCTTAAGCAAAGCCGTGGATATGCGCCCTTTCTTTCAAGGATGTCCCTTACAGCGTTAGTATTATAGTATTGTGGGCTAACACACCTGCTCTGAAAGTCCATGTGTATGGGGTAAAAAACAAAATGTACATGCGAGAGTCTGCATCACATACAAACAGGAACTAACAGTATGTGATCAGATAAATGCAAGGTATGCAAAAAAACAGAAGTAAAAATAAATGACACGTGTAAAATGTGCTAGTTATTGAACGCAATCAAAATATGGGCAGTGTTCGTAGTGTACAAAAAGAAGTAGTGGAACTATGTTCCCTACTGGCCTGCACCGATCCCAACAAACCCCATCACCACAAATCCTCCCACGCACAATACACACCCCAAAACACATGCTCCTGCTGTCTAGGGGAACGTTCAGTGCAGTGCACTGAAAGTGAAAGTTTTAACTTCTTCCTACACTTTTATTTTAAAATGAAACCATTCCGGAACGGTTTCTTTTTAAAATAAAAGTATAGGAGGTGTAAAACTGAATTAAAAGAAGTAGAGGAGCACCGCTCCCGACCGCTCCCGCCCACTTCGACCACTGAATATGGGGGAGCGGAACAAAACCAGAGACCCCTTCAATGTAGGTGCCATGCTATTGGTGAGTTGCCCAGTTAATGAGGTACACACCAGGTTTGAACCCTAATCGATCACAGGTACACCAAGTGGGTGCTCACCCCACATCCACTGCTGTTACAGAAAACGACGGGGGCCTACGCCCCACATTTGTCCTCCTGGCCGTATGCTTGTAGCCAGGGGCAGTGTATGAAGGTGTGGGGGCTTCCACCTCTGCTGAATGGTCAGGAGCCACCCAGAGGTGCAGTGACAAAACCTCCCAAAAGGCTGTGTCTGCCATCTATCAGAGATACACTGTGCCCAGAATAGTGCTGAGATGTGTTGGTGTCCGATTTGGACAATAAAAAAAAGCGTACTACAAATGTCGCTCTCAAGCAGGGTCGGTCTGGGGCATACAATTGTGTCGGGCACTAATTAAAAAGTGGCCCACAGTTGCAAATGCCAATTAATTCCTTTTGTGACAGACAGCTTGAATAGTACTCCAGGGGGCGTTTTTTTATTAAATTGCACAATTTGCAACACATTTTAAGAATATTAATTCAGCAACAATGGCCACAACTACTAGCCGCATAGTGAAGTAACTCATCAAACTGGCCCACATTGGCCAAAAAAGTGGCCCACGCTAGGAGTTTGCATTTTTGCTTCGGGCATTGCAGTATTGTGCTGTAGGCCAGTCCGAGCCTGCTCTTCAGTACTGTTTGTGCTACTCCAACCACCAGCGCGATGATAAACCCGCCATTTTCCCATGTGAAGTGGAGTGCTATTCTTGGTATGGCTCCAGTGTAAACCAGCACCATAGGCTGAATAAGCGGGTCAAATCATCCTGCCTCGACCCTTAATAATGGGGTCTACATTGTACGAATGAAAGTGGTGATTTAATAGAGATCTACTGAAGAAACAGATGTCCGTTAACTGCATGAACAGGTGTTAGCGCCACCCCAGGGCCACCCCACGGGTAAGAAAATCATGGACATACTAACCACTGTAAACCTTAAAAGGGAAGCACATCATTCCTGCCCACATGCGGCTGTAACCCCTGACGCAATTGGGGCCGGGCTGGGTGGGTTATGTTGCTGACCCCCTGAGGGACAGTGGCTAGTAAATGAAGACACGGCCACCAGGGTAAGGGAAAAACAATGGTATATGCATTTCTTTATGTGTTTACCAAGTCTTACCTGTCTCCCGCCAATGGACACGGACTACACCATCCAGCTCTGGGTTACTTGGAATTTTGGGGGATCAAAAACAAGGACATGCCACCCCATGGCCGGAGGAAGTGAATGCTGAGCTAAGCAAGATGTTATTAAGGAATAGATGAGGGACCTGTTAGCGAGGTGTTGGTGTGCTGTGGCCATTTTAGTTGGTGGCCTGCCTGAAGCCGTCATTAAAAAGGGTCACTCACAGGGGCATGCTTTGGCCCAACTTCTAGCTGGGAGGCACAGGATAGGAAGGAGAGGACTGTACCGTCGGGTCACCCTCGGGGTTCCTCCACCACTCCTTTAAGGTAGGGCGGGCAGGCTGATCGAGCAGGTCCCTGGGAGGAAGATTATGCAGTTCTGGGGAATATTACGGAAGAATATTCAGAAGCATAAACGGCAGATATGCAAGTTGATGTTTTTAGTTGTTCTTAATTAAAATGTAGGTCCTTATTGGGGCCTGAAATATCCACGCTGGTGTCTGGTACCCTTTGTCGGCACCAGACACCTATTGTCTGACACCCCCCCCCCTTCCTCTGCCGATGGACTGTTGGGAAGGAGGTGTAGTGGTTCCTCCCTTACCTGGGGCCAGGCGTGCTCAAGAGCCACCAGGCCAATGTACAATGTCTCACCGTATCCCTTTCACGAAAGCTGGGATGAGCAAGACGGCCTTTCATGGTGTTCGACGACACATTGTGCCCGCTGGTTAGAAATATCTGTCTCACCCACATGTACTGTATGAGGGCATCTTGAATAAAGTGCAAAGCAATTTTACACAAGCCAATGTTTTAACCTGCTAAAAAATATCCACCATTATATTGTACAAGTTTCTTTCTGAGGGCAAACACGTGAAATCTTGCATAAATTCAAATTAATTTTCGCATCTCCAGTTGCAGACGTAGGTTTTCATAAAAGAAAAATATTTACAAATTTAATTTAGGATAACCCTGAAATTAATTCCCTCGCGACAGGATTTGAGGTGGACGCGACATGGGCTACAACCAGTCACAGTATCATACTGTGCATACATACATACTGCACTGCGTATTTGTATCTTATGTTGCAAACCAAAGTAGGGAAGAATGGTCAAATGGAGAAGGGGGATACATTTTAATGGCAGAGCGTAGGGAGGTAGTGGGATTGTGCTGAAAGTAGGAGAGAGGGAAGGGAAGCAAGCCCCCACCCACCTGAAAATCAGGTCCTGAGAAAGTCAAGAATAGTTACTCACAGCAGTTCTTTTCGTCCACCTTATCAGGGCAGTCTGGAAAGCCATCACAGATCATGGCAGGCTTAATGCAGAGCTTGTTGGATGGACATTCCCAGAGACCTCGCTCCGCGCAGCCTGGAGATAGGAGACAAGGAGCTGTTCAATTACACACATGCACAGAGCCGGTCTCTATTGTATACATGGAGCTTTCTATGGCGCAAACCTAGCTGTGTAGCTGCGGAAACCTGGAGAACAAGGGGGTACAGTAGCAGGGAACCATAATATGGATGCAGTTCAGAGCAGTGAAACATTAAGGGTACTCTTGGGGG
The DNA here is from genome assembly GCF_040938575.1 of Ambystoma mexicanum. NCBI lineage: Eukaryota > Metazoa > Chordata > Amphibia > Caudata > Ambystomatidae > Ambystoma > Ambystoma mexicanum. The sequence continues at coordinate 1,123,550,484 of NC_090937.1, read as the reverse complement.
GACACAGAGAGGGATGCAGAGAGGGATGCAGAGGGACACAGCTTAGGGACAGAAAGGCAGACCAATACAGATCTGCATTGCTCCCATCCAGGCCATTTTCCTGTTAGTTCCACAATATCCGACTTTCCTTTCTAACTGCTCTGTGGAACCCCTGGCTGTGCATCAGCAATTCAAATCAGATACAACTAATACAAATAAAACACAAATAAGAAAACGAAGGAAAAGGGAAAAGGAACAAATATAAACATCTTTCTAGGAATTGCACGGGAACAGATAGCAAGCATAATTCCATACAATGCCAGAAATTATGGAAAGGGGACACACAATCCAGCGAGAAGCGAGTCTTTAAGCGTTTTGTAAATGCAGATTGTTGATGTTTTTCCACAAGCTCTGCACATCCAGTTTCGAATGTTTACATTTGGGGGAAGTCAACATTTCAACTTTGAAAATGTCCATCCGATTGGTGACATGAGACCCAGCAGAGATACAGAGCTTCCTGTCTGAAAAGGAGTTGGCTAGTACGGGAAGAATGGAACCGCCGCTGTCACGTGGGGTAAAACGAAGGCTCTGAAACTCCAATGTGGACAGCACAGCTTACAAAAGCCAGAGACCAAGTAAAAATACCAGGTCACACAGTCACTCTCAATGGGGCCCAACCTGGGCAGCTAGTTATTCAAAGTTCAAAAAATAGTTTGATCCAGTATCAAAGGTAATATACTTGTTCAAAAATTAAAAGAGTCTGTTGGTTGTTTACATCAGAAATGGTAGTTTATCCGAAGCAATTCAAAACAAAGCTATCACTAATATCTTCTTAATGAGGAAGAAGGTACCACAACCCATATATGGAACAGACTTAATGCGCCAATGCATTTCGGAAATCATTTCCTTCTTCAGGGCAAGTCTAATGGATTCAAAATCAGTAACATGAGAGTCAGGGTGTCTCCAGACTTGTCACAGCCAGCTCCACCTGAACTACAGTTTGAACGTTCAGCCTTTACCTTCACACTGACTTTAAGATTTGAAAGTTTTTTTAACCCTGTGGTGCACACTCACTTCTCCGATTGACAGCACAGCTTACACCTGGCTTAACAACAAGAGTTGAAACATGTATGAAGAGGCGCATTTATGTGTGCTTGAAAATTTACGATATAAGAGTGAAAGCGTGTGTCAGCTGAGGCTTTCGCCACCACTTTCTTGCCTCCTCCTGCACTTTTGTTTGACTTACACCCTGACATAGCCCTCTCTAACCTTCATCTCTCCATCTCCAACACTCTGGATGTCCTTGCCCCTGTCATGAGGATCCGCTTGAATCCCAAATCCAAGTGCAACTCTTGGTACGATTCCGAGCTCGCCACCCTTAAACGCAAGTGTAGGGCAGCTGAGAGGAAGTGGAGGGTATCAGGCACACCCTCTGACAAACTGGCCTGCCGCCTGCTCCAAAGGCAACACAGACTCTCTGTCCTCTCTAAGAAGAGAGCCTACATCCAAGCCTGCATCTCTGCGGCATCTAAAAACATACCGAACTTTTCTAAATCTGCAAGGAACTGGCAAATCCTGCTGCAGTCTCTACCCCTCCTGTTCCTTCCCAGGCCCTCTGCACGGCCTTGGCCTCTCATTTCACCACTTAAATCTCTTCCTCTACTTCCTCTTCCTCCTCTACCACTCCTGGCCCGTCTGTGGCCGTCTCTCCTCCTCCTTTCTCCTCCTTTCCCTTGTTCACGCCCGGCGTTGTTTATAGACAAGTCCGATCTATGAAAGTCTCGTCAAAGTAGGTTCTTCGCTGCTCATCCAGAACCATCAAGGACCACATCAACACCCTTGCTCCATCCTTGGCCAAATTCTGCAATCACTCCTTTGCCACTGGAACCTTCCCCTGCTCGCTCAAGCAGTCCCTTGTGCACCCACTTCTTAAGAAGCCCTGTGCCGATCCTTCCTCTGCGGCTAGCTATCGCCCGATCTCCATTACTTTTGAATAAATAAAGCCATCTAAAATAAGGAAAGAACGAAACAAGCTACATAAAAGAAACACTAACAATCAGTACCGGAACTCCGTGTCCTGTTTGGTGTCACTGTGACTGAGTCGAAGGCAAATGTGTAATATATTCTGTAATGAAAGTGATTATTATTGTAATAGACTACCTCGCTTTGTCCATTCCTTATCGATGCAATGTAATGGGCACTTGTATTATTTATACATGAAGGTGAAGTGAACCTAGAAATGGAAGCTAATAAATTAATTAATGCATGTGAAGCCGTGGGGAGGGAGATGAAGATATTTGAGTGGTCACTCAGCAAAACCCAAGCTGTTTTGAATGTAGTTGAGTGCTGTATACTTGCCAAATTCCACACAGTCTGCATTATTTCTATTTTATTCTGTAGGGGCAATTTGAAATAACTCATATAGAGACTTATTATTTCTTTAGCACATAAGTGTGTGTTCATCTTATGGCGCATTTGCGGTTTGCAATTTAAGCATTTAATTCATACACTAGGTGCAACCTAGAGTCATAGGAGGTTGATACATTCAGTGCCATTAAATTGGTCAGTAACATGTATTGTTACATCACTGAGAAATGTGGGAGTCTGCCACAATGCCTCTATAAAATTTGAGATCAGATATTGTGGCATGATCAACTCTGTTCGCAGGCAGGCCTATCTATTAAAGGTCCACCAGCCCTATCCAGAGTATGCCAGAGAAAAGCACAGCCTCAATGAGGGCTGTGGAGAAGCATGACGACCCACACATTTCGGTGTTAACGCCATTAGCCCCTGGACATGCTCCTTAGGGCGCTGAAAGTTATTAGAAACAAGAAGTTCAGAGGCATGTGCTGCTGTGTGCGGTGAACTAGTTGCCCCCATGTTGCCTAAAGCAGTACCGGTCAGAGAGGAGTGGGCAGAAGGGGGTCAGATGAGGGCGGGCATGGTGAGGTGAAGAGGATGCTGTGGGGGCTGCAGGTGGAGCAGAGTGCCTTGTGAAGAATAACAGCGATGGTGAGGGAGAGACAGCAGGTCCCTCGATCCTCATCTTTCAATAGCCATCCACACCAGTAATTTAATTGGCTGGCACCCCTGTGCTGGGGTTTCATGCAAAATATTACTTTAACGTATATTATACTTTGTTCCATTCTTTGCTTGAAAAACTGTGAAATACATTTTACAAGCATTTTGGTCATGAATTCTTGAAATGGGTCTTTTATTTTTTTTAACATGTTTCCAATGTCTGAGTTTGGGAACCTGACCGCTCCAGGACGCAGAACCGCTTGTGTACAAGTCCTCTTCATAGCTGCAATAACGATAACCTCAATTCCAAAAATAAAACTGTCTGAAGTGCGACAATAGAAACATGCTCCCGTTTATCCGTGGACACTTTAGTGTGTTTGACAAGGGCAAAAGGGGAGAGTGTAGGGAATCGGAACAAATCCAATTTGTTGTGAATAACAGGTGAAGTTTAGCGATCCTTGCTTTTTCTACTCTTCTGCTCAGAATATGAATGAGTCTCAAAACGTCACATGTGCAGCCTGGGTGCGCTGCGAGCGCCACTGTAACAGCATTACCCTCGGCTTGATGGTCGGTGGTGGGTCGCTGGCTGCTGTAATTGTTTAGCAGATAGTGTCTGCCACATGGCAAGAGTGGGACAGGGATTGATTGCCAGTGACATTGTATCTGCACGCACAGCAAGCAGGCCGAATCTACTGGTACTTTGAGAACATTCTCAGCCTTCCCATCTCACAACTACTCATGAACGTTTCACGCCAGGAACCCCTGTAGCTGAGAATGTGTTATTGAATTAGCGCACTCTTTACAGGTTATGTTTCTGCGATTGCATGTGCACTGGCTGATCTGAAAGGGGAGAGGAGGGTTAGGTTAATTGGGAGAGAGGGAAAATGCAAGATAGCTTTGTTTTTGCTTTGATGTGTGCACACTGTAAGGAAGCAGAGCGCTGCATGCGGGTCAGTTTCTAGGTGTTCTGTGTTGAGAGCATAGAGGCATTTTGTATCCAGAGCGGTGTGTGTCGATGAGGTGCACAGAAGCAATACAAGGAAAGCCTTGTTGGAGCGTTTAGAAGAAACAGAATATCTGTTATCAGAAAGTAGCTTTGCAAAACGGCTGCAAGGCGACATGTTGGCACTCTACAACAACAACAAAAACCTACAAAGATAAATATATAACAGTTTGGTGAGCCTACCACAGTTTTCTTCATCGCTGTCATCTTCACAGTCCGCCTGTCCATCGCATCTTCTGGAGGCCAAGACGCACCTTCCTGAGCGACACTTGAAGTGACTGGGTGAACATTCTAGAAAAGACAAGCAGCATAAGTTTAAGCACATCACATAACACTGATCTTAAAGAGCTCTGCCACAAATGCAACATTCACAACAACCGACATGTAAATCCTGTGCGAAGGAAGGTAATAAAAACTAAAATGTTCTGCTTCAAGACGAAATTGGTGGTCAGAGACTACAATACAAGGCTTCGTGGAGCGGATGTAGTTGGGTGCAGTGGCATTTATCCAGCTCTTTGGACAGCACGTTAAAATGTGGTACGAAAGACCGAAAGACCTTTGTTAGACAGAGTACTAGAATATGCCAAATAAACAGAACTTGTAGCCATCGTAAGGCATTTCTAAATGCAAACATGCTTCGAGAGTGGCCACCATTCTTTTCTACAATCCCCATATTTTTGTAGTGCCATTTATTTATTTATTTAATTTGACATTTAAAGAGCACACAAAACCGGTGCTGGTTGCATATAGGAGAAGGAGGGTTCTAAGGGTTGGAGGTGGAGAGAGAGGGAGAAAGTTGTACAAAGCTGGTCATGGAGAGACTATGGAGTGTTCCGCCTTTAGTTGAATAGACTGGTTTTTAGTTTCCTGAACGGCCAGTCAGAAGGTTCGGTGCGCAAGTGCAGAGGCCAAGCGTTCCACAGACAGATGGCAGTGACTGGGAAGCTAGCGCCCCCGGCTTTGTTGTGCCTAAAATTTGGAATGGTCCATCTGTGACTGTAGATTGATTTTGTGGGTCTTGACGATATGCTTTTGGTGACCCTTTGGAGCAGAGTTGGAGAGACATTGGTGAGTGATGGAAATGATCTTGAAGTCTATTCTTTCTCTAACTGGCACCAGCACTGTGCTGCTTTTCTATGGGCTGATAAATAAAGCCCAAATATCTCTCTTACCTATGGATTCATTGCATGGTCCAATTTAATTTGGGGATGGGTTTTCACCCAAGTGCACTAATACATTTATTCTTGATCCTTGGTTAAGGGTCTATGTGCATTCTATAATACTCTAGATTGGAGCAGTTAGCTGAAACCTGTCCTTTCAACAAGAATACAAGCTGTCAACTTTTCAGCAGAGGGTGATATCACAAGCTGGCTCTGTGGTGGCCCCACACAGTGTTGATTCTCTTTCAAATATCCTGTGTGCAATTTGGATAACCTTGCCAATAATGTCTCTGCATTTTAATCATGTCTCACGCATGACTGGTCATTTATACATTTGAGGTGTCCATGATAGAATTGCTACACATCTGTCCACTCATTACTGTGCCTCCATCTCTTCCAAGCTTCTGTTCAGGGAATCAGCCCCTCCGATGAGGACCCAGCTCACATACTCCACTCGGAAAGGTTTAAATGTTATCAGACTGACTCCAAAAGAGCAATTTGGTAGATGGAACAGATTCAAACTGGCAACTGCCTTTGCAAAATGTGTGTTTTGGAATAGGAATGGTTAGGTCTTTTCTATGGCCACAAACAATTCCTCTTTGCCATTTACACTTTCCCAGACCAATGCCATGTACAGAGAGGTGTCAATTCAAAGACCTATTTGCTTTTCTAAAAGGACCACAATACGAGCCATTATTACTCCTAACTCTCAATATGTAGGAAAGTCCTTTTAAAATGGATTTAACATATTCCCAAAAAGTGTAATTTAGTAGCAACCATAAGAGTTAATTTCCCATACTGCCCATATTTTAGTATAGATGCTTGTCTTGCATCTATAAACATTGAATTGGCGATTTCTGTAACAAAACCATGCCGTTAACTCTCTGGCTTCACTTGTTCCCATTTAAATTAACATGATAACTCTTAACAAAATCCCTGCCCCACTCATCCATTTCCTCCTGCGGAAGTTCTCCCCAGGAGTCAGAAGCTGATGCAGCTCCCGCATTCACAACCATCTAACATACTGTTCATCCGAATCTCCAAATATTCCGGGTGCTGGCAAATTCTGGTCAACAAAGGAGTTTTGGCAATTTTGAATTAGTTGAATGGATTTGCAGAGGACTACTTTCCACTCCTAAATAAGCATTATTTAGTATTTCCATCGATTGACCTTTTCTCGGATGGGCCTTCTTTGGCATCCTTTGTCTTAGTTTTACAAATTGTACTATTGCGGTAGGTCTGACAGCATAAAAAACACTCACTGGGAATTGTAGGCACACGGTACAGCTATTAAAAGTAAACAATGCATAAGCAATGCAAATACTACGCAACTTGCAACTCTTGCCAAATCAGGCCAACCTGCAGGAAAGTATAACAGGATGATTGAGTAAAGATGTAAGATTGCTCCGTATACTCAATAAGAGGGGAACATGGCTTGGGAAGGGAGGAACCCAGTAAATAGGTCAATCTGAGGCCTCTCCAACCAAGGAGGAGACGGCAGGGATAGTGGCAGCAAGGAGTAGCAGTGCTCACAGAAAATATGCAATTGAGAGGGTTGAACATTTCCCGAATCCCAGGCAATCCCATGGGTCCCCATAGGTCTCGGATGCACACTGAAAGTAGCCATTGAGATGAAGGGAGTCAAGGCCAGCTAATGACTCCTACTGAGTCCACCAACCATGGATGACAGACACTCACTACTCAATATTTGACTGGGTCCTACATGCTGGAGCTGTGTTTTGGTGACCACTCAGTCTGCAACCAATCGAGAAGGGACAGAAAACCTACGCACACTTCTACTCGAGGTAGTCAAGCAAATACCTGGCAGCAGAGGTGGGAGATTTGGATAATATAGTCAATTCCAGGGGCCTCATTTCAGAAACTTTGCACTGTTGCAAGGGCAAGTTTGCACAGTAATAGCAGTACAACAACAATGGACCTAGTGCAAATACAGTGAGTATTGTTTCAATGGATTTATCCACCGGGGTGATAGGCAAAGTAAAAATATGTCAGCCTTGTAGTGGCTGACGCATCATCCATCTCCATTACCAAAGCACAAAACTGGGAAATTGGGGATATATTGTTTTTTATGTTTGTGAATTCCTGATGTCACTTGCTGCTGTGGAAGAAAACGTTGCTCTGTTAACAGTAGAAACAGTACTTTTGGGTTTGTATTTGTTTAAAGTGCAGACCTAGGAGAGCAGTGGAGCGCTGAACAAGCCTTCTAGAAACGTGCTACAAAAAATGTTGACAATATGTGGTGAGGGAGAGGGGCACATTAGGCTTAGTACTGTGGGTCAAAATTGTCTTCTTTTTTTGAGACAGCAGGACCAACAAAAAAAGGATAATTAAGGGACGAGAAGTGGAGGCTGGTGTTGGGAAGGCAGCAAAGACAAAGAGGGGCAATCTGGGGCTATATTGTAGAAAGTGGGCACTAATCCAAGTGCAATTTTGCACAGTATTAGCATAAGCCAAAATTGATTTTGTGTAAAAAAATCTTGAATATAATTTTGCATTGGGGTAAACATTTCCCTCGTCCTGACACTGTTCTGTATTAGCACTGGACACACCAGGGAGCCAGATAATCTCAATTGTGACTTTTTCAAAGCATGCAGAAAATTAACGTATTATCAACTCTGCAGTTTGCATAATAGGGAATGGAGTAAAGGGTTTTCCCCCCAAAACTGTAACATCTAAAAACAAAATCTAAGCTAAGGAACATCTTCTTACGGGCTCGTCTGAATCTTCTTCTGACAAACGCAATCTTGGCGATCAGAGGACAATCAACTGATAACAAGTGTAGACTCAGATCACACAGAAACAATAAGACACCTTTTGCTGCCGTGCTCCGGGACGCAATCAATCAGAGCGCCATATCTGAGTCATCATCTGGCCTCAGTCTCCATTCACAAAGAAGACGTGTGGTGGGCCCGCTTGATTAGCGGCGAAAACACCTTGTGGGTCACAGTGGCGGCTAAAATCTTGGAACACATACACCTGGCCAATTGAGAGAGTCATCGGAAAAACTGATAAAGAAATCTTCTCCTCCCCCGACTTGGTAAACAAGAAAGACTTGAGAACTGAAATCAAGACGAGAAAGCTAACGAAACACTTTCTGACAAAACTGTTTTGATTCATTTTACTTCTCTTCTTGTCTTTTTTTTCTCTTCTTCTTCCTCGCCGTAACCTTGTAAAAACCGCAATGCGATTTAATCAAGTAAATGGCAAAAAATAAAAAATAAAAAAAATCACTAGTGCAAAATTAGCAGCGTGTATTTTTCACTGTTTGATGTGTTACATAAAACATTAAGCAGACATGCATTTTTATGTGTGCAGCAAAGGTACTGTAAAAACTACGATTCATTTTTGCTCATGTGGAAACGTTTCTTAGATAATATGAATTGGAACTAATTTGTTTGATCTTGAAACACTTGTGTATATGCGCGTTAGAAGTGCCATATCATATCTGATATTATTGAAGCAGCAAAACTGCAGCTAATTAATTTTTCTTTATTTTTAGCATGGGTGCAAACGTTAACTAATATTTGTCTCATGGTGCAAAAATACATTTAAAGAATACGTTTTTGCACACAGGCATTTTTGCTCCAGCTCAACCTTCTATTTCCACCAGTGCAATGTTCTATAATACGGCCCCGGGACGGCATGTCTGAGTTCATTGAAGAGCAACGCATTTGGGGGCGGGTATGGGGTCTGGAGCAGCAAGGGTAGAAAGAGGACTGAATGGAAATAAGGAACTCGTTAAGGCGACCCGCTCTGTTCATCAGCGAGACGTTATTAATGGACAGACCCCGAGGACAGACTTCTCGTCCTTTATCAGCTAACTGAACTAACACACGTTGCCGTCTGTGTCGGGTTGAGAGGAAACTCAAAGTACTTCCGGAGACCGGCAAAAGAACGTGTGCTGCGGTTAATGAGGTGCTGTGGAGTAATGAGCTCACAGGTGGACAGATGCCCTCGTTCACTTATCCTGGCTGCTGCTTGGATACGTTCATTGAAAGACAAACCGTGAGAGAACAGGTTGGGTTTCTGAATGCCCATTTCATAGATGTTTAATTTCAGAGAAAATATGTTGTGGACGTATGTTGTGTTGCATGCACTGTTTGCATTGGCTCTGAATGCCAAACCTAAATTGCAAGCTAGATTTGCGACAAAGGGCATCACTGTTATTACCTAGTGATGCAGTTAGAGCAAAATGTTCCGTCTTTAAACAGACTACCAGCGATTCATAGTAATGCAAACAGAAAACGGGGAACGCCTCAAGATGAGCTTTGTCAAATTGAAGCTGCATTTGATTGTGTGTATATATTGTAATGTGCATTAATGAGTGAGTGCATGATGCAGCCTGGGTATGCCTGTGTTAGTGTATGGTGAATGGGTGCACACTGAAATGTATGGGTGGCAGGGTGTGTGAGTGTATTGTCAAAAGTTGCACACTTAAATATATTGGTGGCTGGGTGTGCGTGTGTGTATGTGTTTGGTGAATGGTGTGTGTGCTTGTGTTCAGGGGCTCAACAAAAACCTACATTTCGGGGGCTAACCCTTCAAATGTTGGGAGAGGCGCTAACTTCATGGGCGGTGGGGGAGTGGCAACCTATTTGTGTGGGGGCATCTAACTTCTTTACGCGTTCTAATGAAACTATTCTAGTGCAGCCTCAATGTTATAAGCAGTTAACTCTCTCATTTAAGTCTGAAAGCACCCACTTATGGACTGCTGCGAGAATGAGCGGTCTCCTGTCCCCTCTCTACCCTTCCAATCACTCCCCTGGCATGCAAATACTAAACCCACATCACGATTTCAACTGCCTAAAAATGAACAGGCTTTACCTTAGTAATTGCCGGACCTTTGTTAACATTGAAACAGAGGCACCGTTTAACATTTGTCCTGTTCTAGCCGGTAACAGCTTTGTAGGGCAGCCAGGTCTAGTCAACATAGCCCAAAATTTCAGGGAGTGGGAGAGAGTACTGAAGTGCAGTCAAATCAATGGTGGTGTGCCACTGCTTGTCTTTAGTGCCATGATTACTTATTGGTAATCTTCATTACCCGTAGCCCCGTTCTTCCTCGTCCCAGTGCTTGTGTACGAGACATTGGCCTCATTACAAGCTTGCCGGTCCAGAAAGAATGGTGCTGGTGAGCTTACCAGCACCTTTGTCTCTGGACCGGCAAACTACGAGCCTGCAGCCGGGTGCCGTACCACCTGTCAAGGCAGACCTGGTGGGCAGAAAGGCACCCGGACGCAGACTCTCACGGAAGCACCGGCACCGTTTTTAACGGTGCCGGTGCTTCCGTGGTCCCCAATCCCATTTGAGTCCTATAGGACTCAAATGGGAATAGGGATTTACAATTGCTGGACCGCTGGGGTTGTAATGCCCTGGTATTTCCGGCAAGTCAGGCGCCGGTAAATCATTACGGGTCCAGCGGCTACCTGCTGGTTTTACCAGCGTGGTTACTGCCGGACTCGTAATGGGGCCATTGTATTTTGCTGCTTACACAAGTACTGGGATGAGGTAGCGGGACATGGAGGTAATGCCTGGCTTAGTTATCTGTAATCTGCATTACTCCTAGCCCCACTCTTCCTCGCTCAAATTTGTGGTCTGTAAACACGTGGTACAGCAAAATGAGACAGTGGACAGTCATCCGTGGTGGGCAAGAGGATCCGATCCCAGCAAGCCAAACGCAGACTGCAACAAGTGTTGCAATGTAAGGAGCGTATTTTCATGGGCAAAGTGGTGCACACAAGTTTCAATACAGACACAATCGTTTCAAATCACCTTGAAGAGGTGCACAGCGAGCTAAGAGCCGAATCCGATCCCAGGCCTGGGGAGATCAGCTCTAACCAATCACAGTTTCGAAACCCAGGGGTGGATGGCAAGGGGCAAGAACCAATGGTAAGCCCACTACTCTGCAACAATGTAATAGATAGTTTCATGCGGATGGGACAGGCCAGCCGCCTGACATGCGAGGACCAGTAGAATAACACCTATAGGGTCCCCTATAGGTAGTAGAGACTCAATAGCCAATCCCTCATGCTGATAGGTTTTTTGAGGAAGAGCCCAAGTGATGACGCCATAGTGATACAAAACTGCTCTGTGCACCATGGAATGACGTGATGTACCCGAGACCGCTTGTTTTCTGGTATCGATCCCTGTTGGTTTTTATTTGCAATAAACCGCAGTTCTACTTGCCATTGACTGAGTCCTCTGTTTGTTCTGGGGGGGCGTTGGACCCTCAAAGTCCGTGGACACCAACATCGCTCTGGCATACCTCGGATGCGCACCTAACAAGTTGGTAGCAGAGCTGATGGTTGGCTGTGCCAGCCAGGCGCAAAGCCGTCTCCTCCGCCACAGAACCTGAGAGGCAGCAGGACCCTTGCATATTTTGCGAAAGACAGGGAACGCGTACCCGTGAAAAGGCCGGCAGGAGCCAGCTTGGAGAATATCCTGCCCGAAGTCAGAGAGACGTCCAGGCAGACCAGAACGGGGAAGTGGCAGCTTTGGGGGATGCGGCAGACGAGCAGTGCCAGCAGGCAACAGAGCGTAAGTATTGACCTAGTCACACAGCAACTGTGGGAGTGAGGGAGGGTATTGAGTATTGTGGAGTATCGTTGAGTATTGTAGAGTATTGTCAAAGTATTGTTTAACATTGTCAAAAGTTTGAAGGGATAGGAGCAGAGGTAGATGTAATTATATGTGGGTAGGGCACATTCGAGTTGAGAGATAAATGGTTCTGGTGAACAACCTAGACTATCGACTCAAAGGCACAGATGACAAAAGTATGTAAATAATGATTTCCTGTGGTTTGGGCATTTTAGCTCCTGTCATAGATGACAGTATCCCCGTAAGGTTTAGCAAGGGAGCTGACCTAGATTGCGGAAGTTGATTCGACTGGTTAAGTCTCGAGGAGGCATATTATTTGCTAGGTGACGCAGCTCGAACATGAGAGAATATTGGTATACTCTGTCTGGAGGCAGGAAGACCGCTGTGATATTTGTGTTGGGGTTTTGTGTATTTAGGGGTAATGGACTATAACAGTGTGCGCACAGTATTAGACTTTTTAGCACTACCTTGTTTAGTAAATTGGGTACATCACCCGTTGGCTTACACATAGGACACAGAGCACAAGGCCGTGAGCAGCTAGCATTGGAAAACATGAGATTGGCAGACGAGGTGATTGAGTGGTGGAGTGCGGAACGTGCATGCGCAAGGTTATGGGTGTGCCTGAAGAGGCAGCAACATTGTGATTACATTGTGTTCCTTCCCTAATAGCCGACTGTCGAAAACCCTCAATTTGAGGTCTGGTAAACGCAAGAGAAATGTATCAAGGGAAGTGCAAGGGTGACACACCCCTCCAGCACCTGTGTAAGATGCTCCTACCTTACAAGGACAAAAACTGCAAGTATAGCATAGAATGGTCTATGTGCACTTAGGGTAAGTTAACTAAGCCATGGCCCCCTTGCTGAAGTTTCTCCAAAGATGTGCAGCAATCACTACTGACACACATACAGGGCACCTGTAAGGGGAAGAAGCTAGCAAGCAGCATGGCTATATTTGAGCTCTGGTAGATGTTTCAACAGGGAGAGGGGGGCACAGCAAGGCATCAGTGATTGCTGAGCCAGCAGGAGGTGCAGGGGCCTGCAGCCCCTCCCTCCGCTCCTCCGCACATCCCTCGAAGCGTGGTCTCCAATGACACGGACCATGAGCAAGGGATGTGCCCTCTGAGAGAATTAAGAGCAGCAGAGGGGTATTCAAATATGACATATAAACCACCACCATATACTAGGGAGGAGGGTCAGAGAGACGCAGGCCAACTGACTACTTGGAGAGGAGCAAGCGGCGAGGCACAGAAAGATATGAAGGAGGGTCTAGGAAACATAGTAACAAACAAGTGTATAGGGGACAGATACTCCTGAAGCTGGAAGGGACGAAAGATGGGGAGGAAGAGGGGCATCGAAGGCGATAGAAGGTTTGAGGGGAGCAGCAAAGCGGCAGAGTGGGCTGAGATAATGGAGGAAACGTACAGGAAGGAGAAGGAGAGAGAGGACAGGGAAAGGAGCAGGTGCAGAGAGAAAGAGGAGAGAATAGAACGGGATCAGAGAGAGAAAGCGAGAAGAGCGAGAGCAGCGGAACAGAAGGATAAGAGAAGCAGAGGAGATTGAGAGGCAGAGGGAGGTCACGGAGAAGGAAAAATACAAGTTGATTGAGTGGGAACAAAGAAAGTTGCAGGTGGACAGATTTGCAAGGGAACATGCACGCAAGGTGGACGACGAGCGAGCGAGCAATAAGGGCTGTAAACACACAATGGTCAATGGATTGGGGAAATGACAGAGCTGGAGGGGGTGGATGTGCAGAACCAGACAGCACAACCACACAGAATAGGACAGCCATAGTGTCAGGCGGAGCAGCCCTAGGATCATGGGGCGAGGAAGCAGATAAGAATTCCAGGATATCAACATTAACTTGAAACCCAACACGGACACGACAAATAGAAGGCTGAGCTCCATAGATTAATTTTGCAGTTACATGGGCTTGGGGTCCGAAAATGAAGGCCTCAACAGTGAGGATGAGGGGGGGGGGAGCTACGTAGGTCTCTGTCAACGCAGGCAGGAATAGATAAGAGGGTGGCATGGGAGAGTGGGACCGGCGTAGGGGGAACAGGAGGAGGCAAGGAGGAGCGCACACTGCTGTCAATGGACGAGCTATGCAACATCAACAACCTAGTACCATACGTACAGAGGCTTATAGACCTCCCAGGATGAAGGCAGTGGGAGACAGCTATAGTATGCTCAAGAGAAAGGCCAATGGGGGAACTAGATGACAGGGTTTGAATACCCATAACAGAACCCATAGACGTATACATTGACTTTAGAGATGTGGACAGACAGGTCAGACTGACTAGAAGTGCGAATGGGGAGGTAGGGTTCACACAGATGCCCTTATTGGAAAAAAGAGGGGGGCGAGCTCAGTATATACTATGGAAGCACATAGACCAGGAAAACGTGAGGTGTAGGTTACCATCGTCATCAGCGGGGGCTGGGAAGTAGATATACGAGCTGGAAAGGATGACGGTGGGCCAGAGGTTAGCAGTGGGGATCCTCAGGGAAGCTGCTGATGACATATGGAAAAGGGAAGGGTTCCCCGGAGTGACCACCCAGAACACGGTGCATGATGGTTCGCCATTTGCAAATTGTAGGGCTGCCATATGGCAAGCAATAAGGACATTGGCGTAATTATGTCTTGCAAAATGGAAATAAATGAAGACCCTTTACATTACATTCAGGCAAATCAAGAGCTTTGGCTCCTTGAAACTCAGAACTGTGGGACAAACCTGTAGCAGTATTTTTACACATATGCCTGGGGTTGCCAGAACCAGTTCAGAAACAGTTTAATTAGTTGGTAGGCATGGAAGCAAAATCTTGGCCAGAAATACAGTTTACGATCGTTCATCATTGTAGTCCATTACAAGAAAAAATAAGGAAGAAAGACCCTGAAATTAAGTTAGAGGAAGCGAAACGAGTGCAGAAGAAGCTCTTAAAGTACACCATCCAAGGGGCAATGCCGACAAGCCTGAGAGCATAGGGAGCAGCGCAGCAGAAGTACACACAGCCGTCCACGGGGGGAGGATTTATGGGGAAGGGGAATATGCAGCAAGGGTTTCGAGGAAGGGGGGGGCCATCAAGAGGACGCATTTCAGGGGTATGGGCCGCAGGTGCAGCAGGGCCCAGGGGATTATGCAGGGGATTTCCAAGGACAAGGGAAGGAGCCACCACAGTGCTGGACGTGCGGACAGATGGGGCACATTTCGAGAGCTTGTAGAAGCAAGGACATACAGATCACACACAGCCAGGACATACAGATCACACACCAGGCACCACAGATGCGAGCACCCCACCACAGGGAACACACTGCAGTTGCTACAGATACAAGACAGCATGCAGCAAAACAACGGCACAGTGTCACACATGGACTCCATGGTCACGGTCCCCATTAGAAAACCATGAGGGGGTCACCATGATGGAACAACCCCTTTTCGGGGAATGGGATGTCCTTATACCCTCAATAGGACAGCCCACAGATGGACTTGATGTGTTCTATCCTGTCAATCACACCCAACCATGTGGAGGAATCTCGCATGGGGGTGGCAAAAAGTGACAAAACGTTGTTCTTGTAGACACAGAGGCGACTACGGCCTCCATCCGAGAAGGAGCATTTAGATAGTCAGGCGATGCCATGAATACTCCAGGATTCTCTCGGGCTCGGGAAGTGCTTCCTTTCACAGACTATATTTCCCTTTCGATAGGGGAACACAACTTATCTCTGCCATTACTTTATTCTCGACAGACACCTGTAAATATATTTGGACAAGACATCATGAGCAGACTAAACATGACAATTTCTTTCACACACAAGGGGATAGTGTGCTCCATAACAGGAATAGACATGTTCAATGTAAGAGATCATTCAAGCCTATTGTGGATGGAAGGTACAGAGGGGGGTGCCAGTAGACAAGGAGCTGTTCTAGCATGGGACTGAGATTGGCATTACATGGCTCCCAGGGATTGCAGGGAAGACAGATACCATTGGATGAGGCAAAAGGGACAATAGCTCTAATAGAACTAGAGCAGTAGTTGGGACAGACGAGTGGATAGCAGTACCTGTGATGGATGACACAGGATGACCATGGCGAGTGGTGATGGCGGTGGCAGTGGCAGAAGGGTGCAGGCTGACTACACTGACAGACGAAGAGCTATTCAGGGACAAAAGGTCAGAGGCCGAGATGGTGTTTGAGATGAGTGCGACTTATTGGTTGAGAATACACTACAGAGAGGTACCACAGAGGATGTCAATGGTGCTGGATGCACCACCATTCTTCTGCGAGGAGTATCTGGCCAAGGAATAGGTGAAGTGAACATTAAGCTAAACCTGGAGTAATCCTACCCAGAGTTAAACAGTATCCACTTACAAAAGAAGCAGATGAGGGCATTTATGAAAAAATTGCAGCACTACCATCTGAATCACCATGCAAAACGGCAGTGTACCCAGTCAAAAAATCAAAAGCAGGGTTGTGGCGTTTTATACAGGACTTATGCCCCCTAAATCACATTGTAGAAGAAGAGTATCCTCTAGTGCCAAATCCACAAACGATTTTGTGCAGCATTCCGGTAGAAGCTGCCTGCTTCACAGTCATAGACTCGAAGAATACATTTTTCTCAGCACCATTACACCCACACTCACAAGACTTGACTTCCTTTATGTAAAGAAACTGGAAGTGGAAACATACAAGACTTCCCCAAGGATACTGCGAGTCACCCTCCATATTCAATAGGGTCCTCCAGGTGGACTTAGGAAACATACAGATGGAGAGCACGGTCCTGCAGTTTGTAGATGACATTTTGATTTGCAGCATGACAGAAGACTAGTGTTAGCTGACAAAGAATACAAGGTGGACAATTCTAAACTGTAGTACTGGCAGAAGGAAGTACTGTACATTCAACATACAATCTCACAAAATGGGTGACAGATCACACAAGAAAGGGCGGAGACAATACGCAAGACAGCCAAACCCGCGACAGTGATGGATATGCAGCAATTCTTGGAGTTATGTAACTATTGCAGAGCATGGGTCTTTTATTACAGTACATACACAAGTCCTTTACTGGGTGCTCTGAAGGAAGCACAAGAAGGACACAAGACACGGAACTCGACTACAGAAATGACTGAAGCATTCAACGAGCTGAAAGAAGCAATATGCACAGCTCCAGTGTTATGGAGCCAGATTACAAAAAGGAATTTTTCCTGTTCACACACATGGATGGAGTAGTGATGAAGGCCGTACTGATGCAGAAGACATGTTTGGGGCACAAACCTATAGCCTACTACATTGGAAAACCTGACCCAGTAACAAGAGGACATAATCAGTGCGAACAAGTGTTGGCTGCTGCTGCATTCGCAGGGGAGAAATCAGCAGGGATTACCCTGGGGTACACCACCACTCTTCACGTCGAACACACCCTCTTTGCGATACTGCAGAGGCCAAAGAGCACACTGACAACACAGAGAGCATCAGGGTACGAGGTGATACTATCAAATGCATCACTAATAATAGTGAGGTGCAGACTTGTCAACCCAGCGATATTTCTAGCAGCCATTTTACAGGAAGGAGACTATGCACACGACTGTGCAGAAAACATACAGGAATTCAGTGACACCTGCAAGGTACATGAGGATGCACTTGAGGGGGGAGAGGTGCTGTACATTGACGGGTCTTCGACAATTGATCAGACATATAGGAACTGCAGTGGTGAGCTTGAGGGAGGATGGATCCAGTGAGGTAGTGGCAAGTGTGCAAATGCGATCAAATTATTCAGAACAAGCAGCGGAACTAGTGGCCCTAATACTAGCATTGGAGCGTGGCAAAGGAATAGAAGTGACAGTGTACTCTGGCACAGCATACGTGACGTCAACAGTACATTCATGACTGGCACAATGGCCTAGGAGAGGCTTCAGAAGAGCAGATGGGACACCTGTACAGCATGCACTTTTATTGGGTAGACTCATTGAAGTGATACAGTACCCTGCACAGATAGCAATATTGAAGTGCCAAGCACACACTCCAGGGCAAGATCCTATCTCAAGGGGAAACGAAGCACGAGACTCAGAAGCAAAATGCGCAGCATATTTTTGAGAGCTACTAGAAATGGATTGAGGCAGACCCCTGATCACATCCTGACTCTCTCAGAGCAGCAAAATTCTTAGTCCGGGAAGTATTCCCACGGTGGTACGTGTGTGAGGTCCTGCGGTCTGACAATGGTGCATCACATGCTCGAGACTATGCAAGGAACATGGTACTGAAGGAAGGGTACAATGCATTGCCAGAGACACAGATTATGCAGCTGCAGGGAGCTGCACCCAGGGAGGAGAAGGAATTATGGACTAGGAGGGGGATCCACAGTATCTACAATAGACAACCTATGGCGGCAGAACAGCACTGGGAAAGTGGTGATGCCACTAGCATTATTGAACGCTGCACTGGCACAGTTGCACTATCCACCACACACATTGCTGCCCATATTGGAGAAACATGGTTCTGTGCTAATTTGGCAGAACAAGTGGCTAAATTTGTAAGCAATTGTTTGACATCTAAGCAGTTCAAGGCAGGACATACATTAAGAGTTGTGAAAGGAGCCATACTGCGGCAAGCAGGCCCATTCCAGCATCTACATGTCGACTATGTTGACGTGATCCAAGTATGTCAAGCATACCGTTACATGATAGTGGTTGTGTGCCCATTCTCTAGATGGATTGAGGCAGACCCCTGTTCACATCCTGACACTCTCAGAGCAGCAGAATTCTTGGTCATGGAAGTATTCCCATGGTGGGGCGTGTGTGAGGTCCTGCGGTCTGACAATGGCCCTCACTTCACCAATAAGATGTTCAAGCACATAGACACGTTGCTGGGCATTCAACATAAATTCTCCAGTGCATGCCACCCGCAAGCAAATGGGGTGTATGAACGCTTGACCAGCCTCTTGAAGGAAGCAATAGCTAAAACAAAGCAGAGCACAAAGAGAACTGGCTCCACTGCCTACGCCTTGCACTGTTTGCATTGAGCAATAAGCCTGGGTCCCACCATTTAACACCCCATGAGGCGGTGACAACGGCGCATGCAACTCCCACTGGCTCCTCCCAGTAGGGCACTGAAAGACTCTGAAAGTAAGGTCAGGAAATGTTTGATTAGATTACTTCTTTGATTGTTGGTGCCTCTTATCTCTCGCTAGGTACGACACCGGGGAAGCCCAGAAGACAGCGGAGAAAACAGTGACAACAAACCAAAATACTCTGAGATTAAAAGACAGGTTAGCGTTGGAGATGGAGTGTTGCTGAAGAACTTTATCCGAAAGTGGGACTCACCAAGGTTCACTGGTCCCCACACGGTAGAGAGAGTGGTTGATAGAGGGGAAGACAGTGTGGAACCGCCTCTCGGATGTCAAGCTCTATCAAGCAGCGGCCTCCTCTGGCAACAAGTTCAACAGGGCCAACGATCAGCAGCAAGAGGAGCAGAACGACAATTCTGAACTTACACTGTTGAGTGGAGGACACCCAATGGTTACTCGCTCAAGGGCAGCAGAGCTAGGGGATGAATTACTCATACATTTAGAGTGAGGATACACAGTCTGTTATTAAATTCTCTACATACATTCTTCAAGAAAGCCAACAGTGATCATTGATGACTGTTTATGTTGCCCTCTGACTACCACCCAGATACTTTCTCGAACCAATTTGTCCACAATGTAAGAAGGCCCAGCAGATTCTGAGCATGATCACCAAGGGTGTACTATTTTGCTTTCGTAGAATATTTGGCCCAAGCCTACCCACAACTCGGACAAGGCAAACCTTCTGTTCTCGCCATATTGAGAGACGTGTGGGAGCAGGTGTTTATATTTGCCGTCCATGACTACCTTGTCAGCAGGGCTTAAAAAATTAACTTAATACTAACCAAATAATGCTAATCTTTGCTCATTTCAGGTGAGCAACAAAATCTTCAAGCTACACAAGCATCACGCAGCACAGGTAAAGATGGGTGAAATAAAAAATGTGCTTCTCTTGTGTTTCTTTATTCCAAATGCAGTATTTGTATTTATATTTTGGAGAATTTTATTTGTTGCTAGTGAATACGTTATATCCTCTACTAACACTTCCCCCAACCCCACCCCCAATGAGCATGTGAGGTGGATAGGAGAGCACTGCAGGCACGGTAAGGAGAGGTAAGTGCAGTGTTAACACAGACATGAAAGGGGTAAACCTCTATCTCACTGACACTGCTCGGGTGCCTAACATGTGGTACAAGCACATGACAAAAGTAGGTAAGGAAATCCCCGGGGAGAGCAGTTTTGTCTGCTCATTAATTCCCTATGCCATGAGTGCCTCCAGAACGTTTACAGCAACTGAAATACCAGCAGCAAGATCCCAATGCCTGATGTCCCTGGTGATGGTAACAACTCGAGGGAGATTTCAAGGGAAAACAGCAACATGGAGATGTCTCAAGCGGTGTTCCCGTATGAGGACAATTACATAAAAACTCTCGATACGATGAACAATTATTGGCAGCTAGACAAAGCAAAACAATATATAACTGATGGACCATAGGCAGCAGACACAATTACTAGAACGTTGAAACCATTGCCTTGCCCATGGACAAGGGTGAAGGAGACTGGAGGAGAGCCTGGGTGCTGGGAAAGACCGCAACTACTCATGTATGGTCAAGTGTACACAGAGGATGGATGGAAGGAAGGAAGGAGGGAATGGTGGGGAGCAAAGTGTTGACCCTAGCACAATCTCCAGTGAACAAGGTACAAGAGGAGAATGATAAATGCCTGTAGGAGTGGGATGCGAGTGCAAAATTGCACATGTGGGTGGAAAATGAAGCTGGATCAATGCCTGTAATACCCCTGAAAACGCCAGCACTCTGCTACCAAAAGGACGGTGAGGTGGAAGTATGAGAAAATGAGGCTGCAGAAGCATAGAAAAGCATGCAGCGATGAAGACAGGCACTGCAGTGTTGATGGACCGCTACTGGGCATGCAGATCCAAGGGATACGAGAAACTGCCACCTGACTGGGGAGGAATTTGCTCATTGGTACACATCAATATGCCTTTGTTGGTCATCTCACAGAAGGATGTAAAGCTTGATGACTTCCTGAAGATGGGCACTAACAAGAGGAAGACAAGATCTGTGGAGAAAGAACAGACAGACGGAGGAGAAAAGCAGGTGAAAATAAGTAGAGTGAAAAGAAGCAACTATTTCTAACTGAATTCAGAAGCAGCTCTGGATGAAGGGCCAACAGATCATAGGCTGTTTAGCAGAACGAAAATGTTCTTTACATCGTTTATTCCATCCGCGCAGACATATACGAA
Organism: Ambystoma mexicanum; assembly: GCF_040938575.1. Classification (NCBI taxonomy): domain Eukaryota; kingdom Metazoa; phylum Chordata; class Amphibia; order Caudata; family Ambystomatidae; genus Ambystoma; species Ambystoma mexicanum. The sequence goes on along the minus strand of NC_090937.1, from coordinate 1,123,529,391 downwards.
TGCGAAGTGGCTGCAGATCACCCTCTGGGAGCTGATGACAAACTCTACAGTGAATGGGTTCAACGCAATAAAGGTAGAGCTCCAATCAGTAAGGTTGGTGGCGATCCAGAATAGATATGTCCTGGACCTGCTCACAGCAATGGAAGGAGGAGTTTGTGCAAAAATTGGGAGTTTCTGTTGTACATTCATACCTGCCAATGATGAAGATAACGGCACACTGACAGAGGCAGTGACACAGCTATCTCAGATGCAGAAGGAAAGGGGACTGGAAATGATTAGATCTGGATAGCGTACATATGGTCGTGGATGCTGTCATGGCTATCAGACGGACTGAAAGTAATATTGGGAGCAGTGACACTATGCATGGTCAAGATTTGCATCGCCCAGTGCCGGAAGTCGGCAGATGAAACTATTGGGATAAGGGTGCTGATGGATGTCAACATTGGAGGTGCAAAAGACAAAATAGCGGAGGAAAGATACAAGCTGAGAGAGAGAATAGCAAACAGTGAAATATTCCCACTTGGAGCGATGAAATTGGACAATCCATTCAATGCAAAGCACTACGAAAGAAAGTGGGTGTGCAACCTGGAAAGAGCGTGCAGTTATATGGAATGGACTTTTGATGACCATGTGAATTACGATGGACACTTCGGAGGAATTACGAAAATATGCAACCAAGAGCTAAAGGCTTAACATATCGGAATGTGGTCGACAGGTCGACCAGAGGGGGGAATGAAGAGGGGGTCCGGGTCCCGAGACCACCCCTCCGCCCTCCCAAATACATGACGCGACGAAAGGCCAGAAATGCCTGCATCACACATCATATTTCAGACGAATCCCAAGTGCACCAATGATTGACAAGTACAATGAAAGGTATCTATACACATCTTTACCAGTATAGGAGAAGAAACAGAGTTCGTGGACGGAAATACCCTTATGGACTAAGGCACCAAGAAGCCATGACACTGACATCATTAGTGACACCAAGACGTAGCAGCGTTAGACATGAAGCACATTTGCAGTCCTGTAGTGCATCACACAAACACACACTTGTATACATGAAGAACATGAGTGTACAGTTCTATTGCTAGAGGACAGATATATATACATAATGTCATTGCTTTTATTATTGTTGCACTAGCCAATGAAGAAATGCAAGGCACAAGAGATCCTGAGCAAGCTTGCAGATGCTTAATGCGAATAATGCTATTGAACTACAGGGATATATATGGAACCTGATAGGATCAAGTGTGACTAACATATAGAGAACCTAGCACAACATGGACAATGTAGAAACCACAATATAAGGTTTAGGAAAATTACAGCAGGCCTCAAGGCACTGAATATGAGACAAGCTGAGCTGACTCAGGCTGCACAGAGAGTAAAACGTGCAAGACAGATCCACCGCCAAGGTCGGAGATACAAGGACACATTCCAATCTACAGACAAGAGGACCAGCTGCACAAAAGCAGAATAAATCCTCATAATTAGGAGCTGCAGAGCTCAAATTTGTGGTCTCTAAACACGTGGTACAGTCAAATGAGACAATTGACAGTCTTCCGCGGTGGGAAAGAGGATCCGATCCCAGCAAGCCAAACACCCACTGCAACAAGTGTTGTGACGTAACAAGTGTATTCTCATAGGCAAAGGTGGTGCACACAAGTTACAACAAAGGGAAATAATCGTTTCACATCACCTTGAAGAGGTGCACAGCGAGCTGAGAACCAATTCCGATCCCATGCCTGGGAAGATCAGCTCTAACCAATCACAGTTTAGAAACCCAGTGGTGGATAGCAAGGGGCAAGAACCAATGGTAAGCCCACTACTCTGCAACAATGTAATAGATAGTTTAGTGGGGATGGCACAGGCCATCCACCTGACATGTGAGGACTAGTTGAACAACAACTATGGGTCCCCTATAGGTAGTAGAGACTCAATACCAAACCCTCGTGCAGATATGTTTTTTGGGGAAGAGCTCGAGTGATGACACCAGAGTGATACAAAACTGGCCTGAGGGCCATGGAATGATGTGGTGTACCCAAGACCTCTTGTGTTCTCGTATTGATCCCTGTTGGTTTTATTTGCAATAAACCACAGTTGTACTTGCCGTTGACTGAGTCCTCCACTTGTTCTGGGAGGGTGTTGGGCCCTCAAAGTCCGCAGACCCCAACATTGCTCTGGCATACCTGGGTGTTGCACCCAACAATGGTACCTAACTAATGAAAGAATTTGGTGTGTCTGGGTGGATTTGGAACAATTTTGCTGGGACATATGGATAATGCAAACAGATGGGCATTGTATGTCAATACCTAATTTGGTGGGTGTACCTGACAGCTGACAGTTCATTGGAGTATATGTGCATGTGCTTGTCTGAACCTACTTACATCCAGGGGTTAAGTCCTAAATAAAAAAGTGGGGGACTCATTAACATGCAAATTGAATGTGGCATCACCAGAAATTAGCATATGAAGGCACCCTCTGAAAAAGGTGGAGGGACTCCATCCCCCTCGTGTACCCTCGACGTGAGTCATGCTTACATCAAATACCCAGGTAATCGCATTGTATGTCAGGCTTTATCATAAAATGTCCAAGTGTTCATTCACATCAAATCACAACAACATCCAACAAAAGCCAGGTACTTACATCAGATGTGATTATTCCCATCAAATATTCAGGTACTAATAAGTCAAGTATTCCATCGAATCAGCAGATGACCAAATTTCATGGCAGATACTGGCGGAAAATTAGCATATACCAACAATCATTTGGTGGGAATTTCCATAATATGGCAAGGAATTGACACCATACCCAGGAATCCATATCATATCATATTCAAGACATTGGCAATGAATGGGTAGGTAATCAAATAATGTGCTAGGCAAAGGCATGATATGCCCTTGCACCTTTTTCTTTTTATTGTGTACTAGCAATTGTCATCCAATGCCTTAGATACTTTCTTCATTTCCAGGTCTTACCATCAAAGGTCCAATCACAGCCACCATTGCCAACACAACTCCAGGTGCTAGCAACAATTCCACCCGACCCTCAGGTACTCACACCAATGCCATAGCTGTGCAGGGTTCCTTTATGACCATTTGACAGGCTCAAGAAGGTAGAATGTTGCCAACAAGCACTGAAGTATCCAAGCTAAAGGCTCATAAGATTATATGGATGGAAGCTCCCACCAACAACTTTCGACTTTTCAAAGGCTCTTGGAAACGTTCATAAATTACCATTCTGAGCCCTAATATGATGTTAAAATGGAACCTTGCACACATCATTCATCTATGCAGAAGTTGAAGGGCCAGAAGGTAAACCTGTGTAAAAACTAACATAATGCCAGATTTTATTGTGGTCAGTTAGCATAGCTGTGACAGATCACCTTGAGCTCAATTGCCACAGTAAGGTGATGTTCCATTACTCCAATTTAGCACATTAATGCTAGATGTCATTATATCCACTTGCACATTAAGGTAGAGGTGGTGGGGAGCGTTTTAATTGAAGAGGCGTAAACATTTCTCAAATATGTGGTAGCGACTGAGCGTAGCGACGGAGCACAAGCCAACCATGGTGGGGGTGAAGGATTGAACATTTTTTTTTTAAATAATGGGTTACAATGGTGTATTTTATAGCACAAATTCTCTGAAAGTTAAAGGTTAAAAGTCACACCGTTTACAATAGGTTTTGTATGGTAAGACGTGGAAAAATCCATTTTATGCTAAGTCACCAACACATTTTCATGATGTTTTTGCCGACTATATGCCATTAATATACCAGTGTAAAAAACATGTTCACTGACTGTGCTCATGCTGGCTGCACCAATCTATGCTAGTATTTCCACATAAGAGCATACTGTAAGGAACCCATGGTGGCAACAGTTAAAACAGTCACATGCGATCACAGTGCAAGGGTGTTTATTAAACTGTATGTTGGTTGGAAAAACTCCTAATTTAAACCTAAATCTAAGATGGGAGCAAGCGTCGACCATCAAATGAAAATAAGGCAGTCCTAGTGGCATTGTGTCAAATAAAACAGGCCTATACTAAGAAGCATATTACCAAAACTTACAACTAATACAAAAAGGGTGTTGGATAGTTTTCAAGAAAAGAAAGAAGTGTTCACAAATAATATGTTAGGATGCGTTAGCCTGGGACTTCCTTCCCCACGTTTTGAGCACGGGGTAAGCACAGCACCCTCTTGAGCTTCTCCAGCATGAGATGACTGTTCCACTTACAGCTCTCAGGACCTTCGATGGCCAAGTCTTGTTTCCCTTGAAAGGCTCTTGCCCTCGAGGGCCTGACTTATTCAATAAAAAAACAAACACAAAGTTCCTTTTCACGTATTCTTTGGGTGATGGATTCACCCCTAGGTCTGCCTCTTCCGGGCGTTGACCTTTTAAAAATCGAGTTCCACAAATCAAAATAAACAGTTCCCTTTTGTGGATTTTCAGGTGATGACTTTCACCCCAGGATCCCCCTCTTCTGGGCGCTAATTCCTTGAACATTCTTTACTGATGTCAGGGCCTCGGACAGCTATGTGCTCTTGGTGTCGAGGGCCTGTCAGGTTCCGAAGTATCAAAACCAAAGTTCAATCACAGCGTTCTTATATTTACTTGGGTGATAGTTCTTCACCCCTGGGTCCCCCTCTTCCGGGCGCTGACCCTTCATTTACTTTCAGCCTCCTGCCACTGGGTTCAATATGGCTTTCCTTCATTCACAAATCTTGATGTCTTTTTAAACATTTCTAGGGGACATCCCTCGACCGAGTTTACTCTTGTCAATGCACTGTTTCTTGGGACTTTCATCAGCATCCCTCTTCCTGGTTCGCTCTTGCCAATTTCACATTCGCTTATACTTTCAATGTTTGTGGAATTCACTTCCCTTGCTTTCCCACAGTTCTTAGTCAAAGGCTTTCGATTGTACCGGAATTTTGCTTGACCTCCTGTATGACCACTTTGACCTATCTTGGTGGCTCTCCTACGGCCTTCTTGTATATGTAGTTTCACTCAGACAGGGATTGACCAGGGTTTCTCGGAGCAGCACCCACGTGTTACCGGTCCACTTTTGCAGATGGTCTCCCCTTCACAATGTTACAGTTCTTTTAAACTTCTTTTACTTTGCCACTTTCATTCACCAGAGCCCGGTTCTTATCAGCTCTCCTCTCGACTCACCGGCTGTGATGAACTGCTTGGCGTTCCTCTTTACTAGAGTCAAGACCGGTACTGCGGAAGCAGGAGTCTCCCTCGCTCCGGCTTATCAGTGTCGATATGCTCCGTGTATCATTTACATCTGTTGCAGAACACTTGGGCTATTGTCCTCGGTCTTAAGCTTCTTTTAGCGGAGGGTCTGCAGGTCTTTGTCGAAAAGGGTAACATTTTGTCTCTCCTTGTCAGCCTCTCGATAACTGCCGGTTTTGGATAGCGGTCTCGTTGTGCAGTCTGCCTTGCTTGTACTGTGCTCTCTTGCTCCACCTTTTATCCCTGTGGGGAAGGGAAAGGGCTGTCCGGTGTGTGTGATTCTGATCAATTGCCTGACTTTTCCTGACCCTTGTATTGGGACATGTCAGGTAGACGGCTCTGGTGTTAGTTCGTTCTCTGGTGTGTCGTTTGAAAGTGTTTGTGTCGGAAAAGGGGTGGGGGGGGGCTAGTGGTTCCATCCCACAGTAAAATAAAAATCTGTTCCTTTCTGGCAGCACAAATGCCTCCTGCCCACACGTAAAAACACTGATCATATTGGCTTTTTTTGTCAGTAAGTAATGCTAAAGTAATGCCACTGTGACCAGTTGTTTTCTAACTTTGGTGTGGAGACACGGTTTGCCCCACTAAGCACCTCAAAGTACCTGGGGAAAATGTTGCTCACATGACCTATACCCAATCACCACAGGATCTATGTAAAAACATCAAATCCCATAACATCTATTTTCTTTTCTTGTAACCCTTTTCACCGAAAGTATTCGCAAGGGGAAAAGGGTTCCACTTGCGAATACCACATCCCCCCTCTGTAAGTACAGTGAAATTGTCATTCAATGTTTTGGTACAGTACCATCACCACACACTCGCCCTGCTCACAAAGCTTATGCAGATCTCAGACTGACATGGCCTAGTCCAAACCCGCTGGTGTTTAGTGAAGCAGGGAGGCGTGGGAGTTAGTATTCAGCGTGCGAAGGCGAGGGTACAAATACAAGATTGGAAGTGCCATGAGGAGGTGAAGTTGAATGTGAGGGGAGAGATGGGTTTAAGGTGCAGAAGAGAAGAGAGGAGGACATAGAGAGGAGCAACACCCCAGGGGGGTGCTAATCCCCGTGGAAATACAGGGAAAGAAATCCAAGATAGGCGAGGGACTGACCCTTCACAGGACTCTGTAGTAAGACCTGACTGGAGCATTTATATTCCTATGCTCCCGAAGCCCCATCTGGTACCCTGGGCTGTCTACTATTGACAGGCGACCAGGGAGGTGGCAGGGCTGGGTGAGGGCATGGAAGCTGGGTGGCATTAGGTCTGTGTTTCTCGTCTATATCCCTGCACTTGCTTCCATTCACAAAGGGTCCAGTGAGTCAGGCAGCCCTGGGCGAGGTTAGTTCAGTGTTGATTTTGTTACTTGGTGTGTTGTGGGGGTACACAAAGTAACAAGGCATGCCCTGACTGCAGGTCTACAGTTTGGCTATGGTCAGACAGAAAACTATTAAATATCTGTAACGCTTCACTGAGTGGGATAGGGGGAGAAGCCAGCGGATGAGTGACTTCTGAATAGGGAAAACTGTCGAAGATCCTTCTGGAACCAGTAAGGCCACGGTTGATCAAAACAAAAGGGGTGATTGCTGGAAGGTTTAATATTAATTTTAACCTCTGGCATTGCTTTGGGCAACCCCCTAGACCATCGTTCTTCGCCTGCCAAGCCATTACAAATGGGGAAAGACCATATTCAAAAGAATCTCCATGCCCATCTTGCATTTGAGAAATGAGTGTCTGGCTCTCCATAAACAGAGCAAGTGAGCCTGTTCAAAATACCAGCTCTGCTGCTATTGGTTTGAGGTGTAGTCGCAGAATTAAGGCCTGATTTCGGAGGGACCATGTGGCGCTATTAAGAGTAGGATAAATCCTGGCACGGGTTGAAACCAAGAGATTTCAAGAAGAGCTAAGTAAAGGCTGGGCTGGGGATGGAGGGAGAACAATTTACCAGGAGCTACACGATGCAGTGGATGCCTCTCAACCCCGGCTGAGGGAACAACTTTACAATTGATCGCTCTGCTTGAGACGGTTAATGCAGATAATTAAAAACTGAATTAGATCTATCACTAGCTCAATGAGTGGGAAGTAAGATCCAGGAGCTGCCCTTTTGTGAAATGGCTTAAAGAGAAGACACAGTGCTCGCTGAGCAGCAATGGGAGAATAGCCTAAAGGACAGGGTGCTATGCTCAATGGACGCAAGATTGATGCACTGTATTGGATGCAGTTGTGGAAATGCCAACTGGGATTGGTAGATGCATGTTGCTGATGGAGAATTTCACCAAGCACTGTCAAAGACAAGTTCTGGTCCTGTAACAAATGAGTTTGTGATGATGTCTCAAGGATACATTTGATGCTTGCATCCAGGTTGCAACCGCACCACTTAGCCATACTCTGTGATGCAACGACCTATATCTCAAAGTGACTTGGCATAGGAGACATCCTCCTACATCCTAGAGGAATTATGTGTGAGAAATGAGAGGTCTTGAAAAAATGGCAGGACACTGTTCACCCACAATGGGAGACTTGGCTTGAGGAAAAGGAGAGCAATTTAGAAAGATTGACATGCAGTATTATGTATTACCTGAAGCAAGGCAATGGCTTAATCATGTGCCCTCCCTCCCTACTGTGATGCTGGATGTAAATTCTCCACTTCAAGTTCAAACTTGGAAATGGGGGGTGCAGTAATTCCGTTAACACAAAATATGTCATGGTTACGGAATTGCTGCCACTATCGCACCGCCAAACTCAAAATGAGGCCCTTTGTCTTTGGCTACCGTGGCAATTACATAAAAGACTATCACATTGAATTTCTTTTGATGCACTCCATTTTGTTAGACTGGCTCTTTTGTTTTGCTCGGAGGTTAGCAATAGAACTTCTATAGAATAGGAATGGGACTGACACCATGACCAGAACTTTACAAGTCTGATAATATAGTTATCCCTTTATCATTCAGTCTCATTGGAGTATTGGGCTGTTTTTAATTATATGTTATAGCTCAAACCGGTATATGGGCGCATTATTCGCTCAAGAGATATCTAATGGTGCAAGAATAATTGGATTCTTGTTTTGACCCTGTTGTGTCCTGTATACACCCAATGCTGCCAGGAAGTGTCCCAACATGGATGAATAAAAGCCCAAATTGGCATAGTCTGGGCCTCCATTAACTTATGATTCGTAAGGGAAACATTTCAGAAGCAGTACCTGAATTCTTAAAATTGGAAATAGAAAATATGAACTAGCTTTTAAAATGTATATTTTACAACAATGACAAGTTCTTCTGTTCAATGACTCAGCACGTGAGATCCCAAAGTAGTCCTTTTGTGCAGGTGTGTTGCTAGGTCTGGAAAAGATCAGGGGCTAAGCTAACGTCGGGACTGGCGGGACACGGGGCTAGCTAGCATTTTGGTTGTAGCACCTGAGCTTCTATCCGGGGCTACAACCAAAAGACCCGGGGCTATAACCCTCTAACCCCCCCTTGCAACGCCTCTGCCTTTGTGTTCACATCTGCGAGTATAGGTGTCCCACTCATACGCAACCTCACCCCAGCCATTAGACAACATCTTTGACATGATGCCAGCCTGTCCTCGCACATGCTGACCGTGTGCTTAGGAGTTTTATTCTTAAAGGCAGTACCTTCTACGGCCTCATCTGGCATTAGGCACGTTTGGTTGTCCTTATTCTCCTCTGGGAACTGGGTGCAGTCTGTGTCCTCCGGCCACTGCAGCCCCACGATTCCGAGCACGGACTCGCAGCGTTCCTTGGAATGTTCACACAGGGATCTGAGGGGGGAAAAGAACACCATGAGGAGATTTCCTTGGGCAGTTTGCAAGAGGTCGTGCATGAGAGGAAGGGAACCACATTAAATGAGGTGTTTGTGACAGTAAAAGTTCCACAAGCCCACCCAGTGCAAAGCCAAGTGAACTTGAACTAGTCTTCTACATAAGTCTACATACATACGTATCAAATGCCAAGTAAAAGCACAGCTTTTCAGATGTCACCTTGACTAACCAGGTTCTTTGATCTTTCCCAAACATTGTCATATTAGGCTGACCCAAATGTTATGGATCAGATCAAATAACTTCACAGTACTACTGGAATATTTGATTTAACATTAGCAGACTCAGACTGGCCTAGAGGGCAAGAGAGACACGCCCAAAGTGGGTGATAAAAGGGGGACAGTTCTTAGCCCAAAGTTGGCCAGTTTGATGATTCATGAGAAGATACTCTTCACTGGGCAACTGGTAGTTTTGACCATAATTACTGAACAGATATTCTTTAAAAGGCACAATTTGCCCCAAATGTTAACAGAAATCTCACCCTTCCTTACTACACAGTCCATCATAAAAAGAGTGAATTGCCATTTCCGATAGTTTGCCAATTGTCCATTATCTCAGTGAGACTTATATTGAGATTTATATTGAGAGATTTCATTAAGTGGACTCTCAATTCTGGCAAAAGAGATCCATTCCAGACTGGATTTGTAACTGGTATGGGCACCTGTGTAAACCTTCTCACATTAACATCTATAATTGAACATCATCATGTCAAAAAACAACCGCTGGAAATGACGTTCATAGATTTACGAGCAGCATTTGATTCCATTGCGAAAGACTCACTAATTCATAAGTTGATCCAAAAGGAATGTCCCTCGTATATTGTCTCTCTCATAAAAGACCTCCATACCAACAAAAGCATCCAAGTAAGGCTCACAGCGGATGGCAAGTTATCTGTTCCAATAATGACACAGAGGGGTCAAACAAGGTTGCACACTGGCATCAGCGATTTTCAATTTCTTTATATCCGATGTGAGCAATGCTTTTATAAACCTCTTAACTGATCCCCCAAAATTGGCAAACAGGCCCATTCCATTTCTAATGTATGTGGACGATCTAGTCATCATATCCAAGACACCTAAAGGGCCTCAGAGAGCATTGGATGCTGTTGCATTGTATAGCAAGGAAAATCAGCTGGTCATACATCTTGAGAAAACGAAGGTTATGATATGCAACTCAACAAGGAAGCTTTGCCCGATTGTTGGTGCTTGGACCCTTAGAGGCACTAGACTACAAGTAGTTAAAACCTATACCATTTGGGAGTCCAAATAGTGAGTCATGGTGGTGCACAACTATACAGACAAATTCTAGTAGATAAAGTAACAACAGCCATACAACAAACTAAAATCATCCAAGGTAAATACAGCAAATGTACAGCTGCCCCAGCCTTGACGTACTACTATCAAAAAGCAACACCTATTATGTTGTATGCTTCTGAAACTAGACCCACGCTGATAGAAGTTTTGGTCAACCTTAGAAGGCAAATATTGCCGTGGTGTCTCAAATCTTCCTATCTGCTGATACGTCATGAAATTGGTCTCATATCATTACACATGAGATATGCATGGCAAGTGGTGGCTCTTTTTAGAAAGTGCCTATTAGCTATTAAAACCTGCACCGTATTGGGAATCTTGGCAGATTACGTTTATTCATCTACCAACACATTTATCATTAAGTGGCGCAATCATGTCATCCAAGCACTAGCTTTGGTAGATGTAACATTAATGACGCTGCTTCACAATCCGACGCAGGTGAAAACCAGGCTCTTTGCTATGGATTGGATTAAAACCAGAGATAAATGCACAAGCTATTGTGACTTTGATGCAGACGTATTTGCAACCAAAAAACATAGCAATCCAGAGCCATATCTACTCAAGGCACTTTCCCCAGCACATAGAAATGATTTTCTTCGACTAAGGTTAAATTTGTGGCCCACAAGGCAAGTCTTGGCTCGGCGGAAAGTCATCAATGGCTCCCTGAAGTTTTGTCGCTTTTGTCGGGAAGAAAATAAAGAAGAAACATTGAGGCAGCTTTTGACCAAATGTGGGGCTGTAATAAACCAACGTATGAAACACTTTAAACAAATAGTGGAGCTTTACAGAGTTTCAACCTCCGAAATTTTTTGGAAAATTATTCTTCCCGGTATCTCCTGAACGGTGAGAATGAGAGCCATAGCACTTTTACACGATCTAAAACTCTACGAAATCAATCCCAGTATGACAAAGGACGCATAGTCATTGTGTATGATAAATGGTTCACCAATTCTTTAGGCCTTTGTCTATAAACACATACTCTACTATCAAGACGAAAATTGGCATTTTACACTGTCATATTTTAATTAGGAATTGTTAATCTTGAGTTTGTTGTGTCTGTATCATTGTTATATTTCAATGACTGTCTAATAGCTGGTGTTGATTAGTTTAAAACTTTCTGAAATGTATTATCCAACTCTAATGTTTTGTTTTAAACTTTGTGCCAAATTCTATTGTTATGCTTACAAGCAATTTTTGAAAAATATATTTTGTAAAGTTGATTTATATCAGCAATATCAATAAATAAAAAATGGTCTCAGTGTGACATGACCACAACGGCCACAGACCTTTCAACTGATTCAATGAGCTTTTGGTATCAAGCTACCAACGGTGGGCAACACTGACAGTTGGGGCCTCAGAAGCCAGATTTAGCAGGGTGCGCCGAGCGTAAGGAGCGAAGGTGAAGGCCTAATTCTACACTTCCTCCCCTTTCCCTCTTCCCATTACTGTTGCCTGATCCTCTCTCTTCCCTTCCATGCCCAGCTCCATAGCCCTTTAAATAACCTGCCCTGCTGTCGGTCTCCGTTTTCACCCCACTCCCCTCTCTGTTTCTTTTGAACTTTCCCCCTCTGTTGTCATTCCCTCCCTGACTGTGTCCTTCGCCTCCCTCCCCTCCTGTATCCTAGCCCTCTCACACACCACACTATCCTTTCTTCTTGTGCCTTCTTGCCTCTCTCAATGTTCTTCTGTGCCGGTTCAATGTCCATATCATCTCTGTCCGATTCCCCGCCCCGTTTATCTTCTCCACCCTACTTTGCTTCCCCATTGTGCCCCTCCCAGCAGCCTTCCCTGGGGTTACGAGATTCATCATAGAGTGCTTAAACCCCATGCATGCTGTAGTCTGCACGGCACATGAGATAAGCACCCTATCGATCATTCGCCAGTGTGTTTCTATCGAGAACCACATGTTTAAGAAAATCAAATCGCAAGCAAGTGGTGTCATTATTACCCAGGTTAATATTACCGATTTTACTAGTGGTCATTTTATCAACCTTGGATGTAAGAAACGACGTGGCAACCCTACCAACAACTCTGACGTGAGCACCCAATTGAGTGAGGTACCTCAATTATTATAGCTCCCCCTTTTCAAGACCAAGACCCCTTTGTGGAATGTTTGTTTATTAGTTTGGGCTGTTAGGTGGTGCTTGTGCCACCTATAAGCCACAACGATTGCATTAAAGTACAGGTAGGGAGAAATGGCATATTATTAGGAGGGACACACTGTGTGTAGGTGTTTGGTTATGTGCCCATCTATTGACCGTCCCTGTCCATGCTAATCATCCCTGTAGCCATTCCCACCGAGTTCCTGCCCTTCCCCGCTCAAAACACCTCCTCATGGGAACTTTTTGAACGTGCTTTAATCAAGCCTTACCATCTAAATTTGCACTCAAAGTGCCTTCTACTGTTTTATCAAAGATGCATTCTGCAAGTTAATTACTTCATTGAAGTTGTAACCTCGCTACTCGTGTAATAAAAATGTCTCAGCAAGGTCTGCCTTCAGCCACTCGATTTATAAGTACCCTGCATTTCCTTCACTGAAGTCCTATTAAAAACCAGCATTGGCAAAGCCCACCGTTTTGGCTTGTGTATAAGTATTAGGCATTTGCTAGGCACCGCTATTAGATGCCCAAGTACTAGCAACATTTTGCACCTGCTACCATCAATGGCCAATTAATGCTACTATGGCAGTGCCTGGCAGGTGCCTTGCCATGTCTACTCAAAAGCCCAACCTGTTGGCATTGCCAATGCCTTATTGTGGCTGTGGCACCCATCTATTTGGCTTGGCTCGTATCTTCAGAAACACCCAATTTCTGCCAATCCGGCAAGTACCATATGCTAGGAATTTGTTTCTTTGGTATCGACTACACAATGACATTTTGGGATACAATACACAAGCTTTGTGAACGTATCAGGAGTACAAGTACAATTAACCATTTATCATGCATGCAACCATACCCAGCGCGTAGCATGCTCCAAAGCAAGACCGTCCCAGGATATTGATGATTAGATGTTGTGAGAGAGTGCACAGTAGGACCTATGTGGGACAGCACCGCCACATTCCCCTTTGAAGTGTGCAGTAGGGAGAGCCATCACTATCAACCAGAACACAAGCATGCATGGAAGAGCGCAAACACAGAGAGCAATGAATTCCCGGATTCGGTGTCCCATAATGCTGTTCGTGTGCCACCCTTTGCATATGTCACTCTCACAAATGGGTTCATTGTAAGTGGCATGTACATGGCACAGAGGACTTGCGGGTCTGTGGCCCTCAAAGTGTAATTTTGGTCGTGTAGTGGTAGGGGTATAATTAAGGTGGTCTTGGATTTCCGTGCCTTTTAACACCCTATCACTAAAGGAGCGGTAATGCCAGTCCCCATACGTGTGCATGGTGGCAGCCATTCAAATGAATGCTCAATGAAAGCACTCCATGCTTAAGCAGAGGAAGGCAATAGTACATGTCCGACTGACGCAGACAACCGAGAGGAAATCCCTGACCCCTCCAACAACTGACAGCTTCGGGTTACCAAGGATTTCGATGTGGTAGAGGAAGTTAAGCTGGGGATTGAACCTAAAGTCTACACACCAGACTGGGGCACACTTTGTAGACCTCTTCAGGATTGGGAGACTCTTTCCATCATGAAATCATATTCCATAAACACAATGAGACAAGTGTGTAGTCAGGCAGGAGAGGACCAACGTCAGGAGTCTCTCATTGCAGAGCGTTTTGCGACGAGTGGTGACGTCTTTAGGGGCTCATTACAAGTATGGTTGTGTGGGGAAAAAAAGTGGCGGTAATGGAATTACTGCCACGTTTCCCACTCTGCCATGCTACAAGTTTGGCCCTGGCATGGGGGATTTACTTCCAACTTGATGCTGGAAGTAAAGCCTGCCATTTTCCGCTGAAAAAGCGGCAAAATGGGTGGAATAACTGCTGCCGTAATTAGACAGCAGTAATTCTGTCGAAATTCCCATTTGAGTCCTATGGACTCCAAATTAATGGCGACTAACATTGCTACCACCTCTTCTAATACTGAAGTAAATATGCCGGGAACAAGTGGCGGTACAGTAATTCCGTTGGGTGGTATGCAGGTGACTTTACTGCCAGAATACCGCCCAACTCGTAATGAGGCCCTTTGACTTACCTAGCAATACAATCTAGTATGATGTCAGACCAGAGGCATACCCCCTCTTGGTATTTGGGCAGAGCTGTACAGCAGTGTGCCGGGTGTCAGCTGCAAGTAGCATGGAAAGGGTCTTGGACAAGTGTCACGTAATTCTGTCCTTTAACCAATGCAGTTTTCTGCCTGTTATGGCAGCAAAGGAGAAGATTTGTTTGCCACAGAGGTACAGGGAAAAGAAGATTTCAGAAATGTGCCACGGTCAATTGCTGTTCCTTAACTGCCTGGCCACCCTGTGCTCCATGTGACACAAGCTTACAGGATTTCCCCCCCCCCCCTTGCAAACCCCCCAATGGTCCAGCTGCTTCATGGGCACCACCCGACTCCAATAGAAGAGAATTATTTACAAAGTCACTCATCTTGGTATTCAACAAATATGGGCTTAAGCTGAGGACTGAGTGTAAATTGAACACAGTCTGTTGGATGCACTGCGAGCAGCTCATTTTGCTCCTGGCGCAACGGCAACAAAATAGGTAAAAGCCCCGCACAAGGCGTTTATGCATTTCGTTACGTTACAACTCATTTTAATTTATTTTTATGGTGGAGAGGAGGGGTGGATTGTAAATTACAATTCGCCTCCCCCTTCCTCTCCACCATAGAAATACTCTATGCATTTATGACAGTATGGATGTTCATGTTGGTGCAAATGTTGATTCCTATGGAGTCCTCTTGCATTTTACACCAGCAAAAAGCAGGACAACACAACAGGTATCCATTGTGAATGCCGCCTGACATGCATACATTTTGCATAGCTGTGTGAAAAACGGGGGGGCATACAAGCTTCTATGCCACCATTTCACACTCCTTTTGCACTGGCCATGCAAATGAGGAAAATTAGGTGGTGGGACCGGTTTACTCAAAAGTGTAAATGTAACAGGTCCCGGTTGTGTAATTACATAGAATTCCAATATGAGCTCCCGAATGTTTTTTCACCCGTCCACTGGCCACACCTCCTCCAACTTGGCCAGAAGATCTCTCAGGCTTGGTCTGGAGAAAAACCCCAGCAAAGTCCTAAACAAAGCATGAGCTGTCTGCTGCTGCAGCAGGCGGTTGCCAGCCTCTGAAGTGCTCATAAAATTACCATGTGATGTAACATCGAGCTGGCTCCCTGCCCACCTACCCGGCCACCCGCCTCTTGGCCATGCCTCCTCCATTGGGGCTGGAAGATCTCTTAGCCTATGTCTGGAGATATGCCCCAGCAAAGTCCTCAACAAAGCTTGAGTTGTCGTTACCATTTTCTCTCACCCCCAACGTTTATCCTTCATTGCTTCCTTTTCATACTCTTCTTTGTAATATTTATTTTTCTACAGCAACGTTTTCTTCTGATTTTGAAGCATGGTGACATTCCTTTCCTTAAGGTACCATCTCTTGATCTTTTTTCCAATCTATTTTTTGTCTGATTTCTCTTCTTCCGTTTCATTCTAAAATTGTTTAGTGTTGTTTATGATTAAATTACTACTGATCTTGATCATCACTATCTTTGAACTCTTCACTAATCTGAGTTTGTCCTTTTTGCTCCACTGAATCAGCTTCACCTTATGTTGCTAATTCTATGCTTTCTGCACAGCATTCTTCAAGTCTTTCAACACCTTTAATCACACTATTCTTTCTTACACTCTTTCCTCCTTAGGATTTTCTAGGTCTGTACCTCAATGGATATGTTTCTATCGTTCTAATAAAAGCTACTCCCTTTTTGGGTCTGGTCAGTTCTCCTATGCCTTTCCTTTCCTGTATGGGGTTCCTCAAGGATCTGTCCTACGTCCCCTTCTTTTTTCTCTTTATTCAAATCCTCTTTCTGTCGTCATCTTTTATTTAATCTTTCATATCACTTTTACTCAGATAACTGGCACATCCTTTTCTGATTTCTTCTACTTATGACTCTCTTCATTCTTCTCTTTATGCCTGCCTCAAAGCTAGTCAGTCCTGGATGACTGCTCACTAGCTACAGTTTAATTCCTCCAACATTGATGTTCTATGTTTACCTGTGACTTCTATTCCACCTTCTATTTCCCCTTCATTCGATTAATGTCCTCCTTTTTGACTCCCTTTTTCTGTTTCGGCCAACAATCTTAGCATCATTTTGACCACACACCCACCTTTTCGTCATCTAATGTTGCTCAGTAAAGTGTTATTCAGTTCTATATTGTACGTAAAAGCAGATTGTTCTGTCCTTTCATGCTACTAAGCTTCCTGTGTCCTCATTGGTCTTTTCTCGTCTTGATTATTATTATGTGCTTATTGGCTTCCTGCCTTTCAACTGGCTCTTTTTGCCTCTATTTATAATTCTGCTGTTCATCTTATTTGCTGCCTTTCTCCCAGAGACTCCATCTCGGTTTCCCCTGCTTTTCTCTCTATTGGCTTCTCTTTCACACTTTACTTTTTTATTTCCTTGGTGTTGTTTTCAAATGTATTCTTGGCCTTTCCTCACCTTAACTTTCCTCTCTTACTTCACTCTATAGACCTACTCGTCTTCTCTGATCCCAATCACCTTTTCTTTTCGTGGTTCCTAAGGGTTCATTTGCTCAGTTCCACTTTTGTTCCTGCTTTCTCCTTTCTCACGAGCATTGGAACCAAGTATCCCTCTTGATTCAATCTTTCATTTTTTTCCTAAAATTTGTTCTCGATTTAATGAACATTTTGCTGCCCTCATCTCTGTGTAGTACTTTCTTATTTTTAATGACTGTAATTAGTGTATACAGTCCTTTGGTGAAAGCGCGTTATAAGCAAAATAAATAGAAATACATGGCTTGTGAAGTGAGGGGTTACAGTACCTGTGGGCTAATTGGGTGCGTCGTCAACTCATATCTACACTATTTCATCTCCAAACCATCTTTGATACTCATCGTACTTGTAGATAGTCTTTTGAGACTCTGTTTACTTTCACCACTTGGTGGCTTCTTGACAATGAACAGGGTGGAGAGCACCCTCCTCTTCACTGGCCCTGACCACAGATGCACTAAAAGTGTGAGGAGAGTGTGGCATTGGTGTACTTTCAAGCACATAGAAATTCAGAAGTCTGCCACCCTATGTGCCCACGGTGCTCACAGGGTAGAGCGGGGCATGGTGCACTTCAGACCGGTTGGGACAGGGGTTCGAACTTGGTGGAGCCTCACCAACTGGGTGACACCTCAATCAACTGTGTTCAAGGGTTAAACCCACACCGCCATTTTTACTTTTCATGCGTTCAGTAAATCCATAATTGTACACCTGTGCTATTTGGTATTCATGTATTGTGTTTGTTTTGATATATGCAATTAGTTTTTGCACACACTAATTTGTGGGTGCAGGAAAGAAGCAGCATTAATAATTGCTTGTAAATATGCACATTGTTTAGTGTTCTTTACTTTTTATTTATTCTGTTTATCTATCCCCACCTGCTGTCCCAGCACATATTCAATGCATGGGGTATATTCATATGTACTACATACAACACAAACAGAAACAATCTACTGTTCTTGATCAGCCCCCAGTCCTGCACCCTCTTGAAAAGCATTGTTCAGCTCATGGAGCCCTCCCCTTCCCACCTTCTCTCTCCCAGCAGTTCACACCTGACTTTAACTGGGTCTCACGTGTAAAGGTGCAAGGTGCAACCACCTTGCAGGAGGCTAGAGGTGAGGTTACGGTCTCCATATGAGTGGTGAACTCTTACCCCACAGCCAGCATGGGGTTCTGGAATGGTCGCCCATTGTCGGATCTGTCTCACTGGGGTATGCCATGTGCACCAAGCAATTCTTCTAGAACAGGAATAACAGTCCTCCTCCAAGGACGGAATGAAGTTGGCTTCAGGCTATCTGGAGAATGTATCATGGATAACCACGAAGTACGTGTTCTGAAGAATGATTCTGAAGGTGGTGATGCTTAAGACTTGCCAAATCACTGTGCTTCTCATTGGTGATTCAACTGGAGGCGGTAGTGGCGGATGCCTGATACTAGGAAACTAGCAACTGACTAATCTCCTAGTTCACCTCCACCTCCGCTTCTGGGTTAGGGGGCCAGATCTTTCCTCTCAGGCCTTTTGCTCGCCCCTTGGTGTCCACTGTGCGCTAAGTAAACAACCTAAGAGATCAGTTCTGGAGGGATGACCAGAGGGGAGTTCTTTATCAGCATGCACTCATCCAGCACTGAAAGCTCTGACCTCACCCAGCAGAGGAAGATAAGGATTGGACCTCCAGCGGCTGTAACTACCATTGATGAATGCATTTGCTGATCAACTAAATAACCTGGTGGCATGCCGCAGACACTGATAGCCTGGCCCTAGGGTGACAATCTTCCGGACCCTTGCTCGCATATCCATGCGCAGTAACTCATCTGAGTAGGCATCCAGACCCCAACCTGAGCCAGTGGGGACATCGAATTACATGGCAGGTAATCCACCAGGTTGTCTAAACCTGCACGACACAGAAGAGTGATGAGACTATCCTGAAGTTGGAGAAGCCAATTTTTTAGGTATAGCGGAAGTCGTGGCGCTGTGCTTTGCATGATGAGGACAATGGGCTTGTGGTTGGTTACCATACTGATGGGATGGTTGAAGATGTACAGGTGAAAGCGGCAACAACCCCAAACAATGCCAGTAGCTCTCGCTCTATCTGCTGTGTGAGGGTGAGAGCTCCGCTGGCATGTGCTATCAGCCTTCAAACATCTGCTTTGTCCACCTGCACCAAGACATCTAAGCCAATGGAACTAGAATTCACAAGTATTTTGGACGATTTCAAAGGATGAAAAAAACACCATTGTGGTGTAGGCGAGCAGTCCCTCTTTAATGTTGATAAATGCCATGTTTTCCTCTGAGCCCATGACACAGGGATTATCCTTCTTAGTAGAAACTCTCAGCGGTTCAGTGAGAGAGACCAGGTCTTGGAAAAATTGCCTGCCAAAGCTCACCATCCTGAGGAAGCTCCTCACCTTGTGCAAGGACTTGCGGAAAGCCTCCTTGAGTCCGACAACTTTTCTGGCTTCGGTATACAGGGTTGCCTCCTTAAAAACGCAGCTGAAGAATGCCACCTGTTTCTGTAGGAACTTATATATTTGCTTGTTCCGAATCAGACCATTGAGATGGCAAACGACTACGGGAAGCCTGCTGCCACGCTTCTTCTCGGTTGGCATTTATTAGGACATCATCAGTTATATTCAGGACGCCAAAAGTCCCCGCCAAGCACACCACGTACAGTGTGTTGGAAGACCTCAGCTGCTTGCAAGACCCCAAAGTGGAGTCACCTGTACCTGAAGAGCCCCTAATGAGACAGAAACATTGTAATCAACCTTTAGTCTTCGTGCAACGAGACCCGATGGTATCCAGTGTAAAGGGTGAGAGTGGATAAGAAAGTGGCTCCCTGCAAGTCTGCGACAAGGTCATCTAGAGTGGGAGTCAAGTGTCGCTCCTTCCTAATAGCCTGGCATCAGGCTCTTTGGGCTTCACTGCCATGATTATTGGGGACACGCATATTGTGGGTACTGTCATGCTGTTGATGATTCCTTGGGGGCTCCAACATTCATAGCTCTCTCTCTCTGCCTTCATGTTGGCAGGTATTCTCTGGGCCTCACATCCATCGATTGTACGGTCAGGTCTATGTGAAATCTGACTTCATGGCTCCTGAGGAAGCCTATGCCTTTGAACAAGTCTTGAAACTCATGTATCAGAGACACAACCTTATCTTGGTATATGCTGAACGTGATGTGTATAAGACCCAGGTTTTCATCTGTACTCCCACCTAGCAGTGTGTCCTTGGAGTCCAGTGTCACATACATTGTTGTTAGTGTGGAGTCCCTGTCAAGGGACAACCTGGTGTAGAAAGCTTCATCCAAGTGGCGTGGGTGAATTCCTCTGCACATGTAAATGCACACCATGGTGTGTGCAAGTTTTGTTTGTGTTGCGAGTCGTAAGAACTGGTGGGGGGCATAACATCATTGATGCTCCAATTCCTGTTAGAACGGGACCAGCTCTGATTGTACTGTTACAATGCATTGTGGTTGACGCTGCTTGCTTTTTTTGTTCCTGACACAGAACAGAGATGAAGAAGATTTCCTCTGCGTCCTATTCATCACCATGGACATCCTCCTTTGTGGGGGACTTCTCTGCGAGTGC
This sequence comes from Ambystoma mexicanum, assembly GCF_040938575.1. Lineage (NCBI taxonomy): Eukaryota > Metazoa > Chordata > Amphibia > Caudata > Ambystomatidae > Ambystoma > Ambystoma mexicanum. The sequence continues at coordinate 1,123,508,757 of NC_090937.1, read as the reverse complement.
TGCTACCCTCATGCAAACCACTTGTGCTGGGTTTCTCTGCTTTCCAGGTTTGGAAGACCATGATGCTCAGTAGACCTTTGCCAAGTGGCTAGACATTGCACAAAGACCACATATCTGACCAGCGAGTGGGGCAGGGAGCCCCTGCCTGTGTCACACACGTTGGCATCCTGATGACTGACTTGTTCTTGGTGGCTTGCTGTGAGAACAGGCAGCACCTGCTGTGCTGCCTTTTTGCCCCAGCTATTTCCTGATGGCATGATCCTCCTCCACCAGTATGGACTTGAAAGCTAGCTACATATGCGTCGCTCTGGCTGTGGCTAGCATGTGGGACCGGCCATGCTCAAGCTTTCCCTCCATGTCCTCAGGATATGCTGGCAAAGTTTGCTGGACGAGCGCCAACTGTGCCCATATTTCATCTTCCTTGCCATTGAGTGCCATGGCCACTTGTGTCAGACGTGCATGGAAGACTTAGCATTTCCTGGGGACCCTGACTCGCATGGTATAGTTCAAACCTCTCGTAGTCTGCTTTGATGAGAGTGTGAAGTACTCCTTTAGATCCTTCTTTGTAATGGCATAGTAGCCATCACTCATATGTTAAGTCATACATTTATTATTTAATTGTCCCCCCTAGCTAGGAAAAGCAATATAGACTTCTTGATGGCAAAGTCCGTTTTCCTACTGGCCACAAAAAACACATCCAGCCGTTCTGTCAATAGCTTGCACCGTGGGCCTTTGGTTGTTGGATACCCATCACATCAATCTCCACCAACAGGGGGCCCTGGAACGTTGCCGGAGACCACTGAGCTTGGGATCTGGATGGTTGGCTGGGAGGGACGCACAACTGTTTGCCCTGCCCCTGGAGGAGGAGGAGGAGACTGCATCATCTATGTCCTGCCCGTCACTGCCCAGGAGGATAGCGTCACAGCCCATACTAGGCGTACTGAGGTCCCCTGATCTGAAATGTTAGAGGGCATTCAGGAAATATGGGGTCATGATGGGAGCATTGGAAAATGAATGGGAAGGAAATGGGCTGTGGTAAATTCATTAGTCTTATTGAACCGCAATACAGTGATCATCCCTCTGGGGTTTCCCGCTGCACGGATATTAGCATGAATTTGGAAGTCTCCGCAGGGCGCAGCTCACATTTTGATGAAGTGGTGATGTACGACCCATGCTCACTTTATTTGCCTTTCCCACCAACCCGCTGCAAGGGGAGCCGCAAAGATGCTGGCTGCAGCGGTGTCCATTGTGGTACAAGTATAATAATAAAAACACTGGCAACACGTGCACCTTTTACAAACACACACAGACATTCCCCAGGATGTAACACCAGCTCCACATTACCCAGTCCTCGCCAAGGCCAGCACTATAAAATGGCAAGAGCAGACCTAGTGTTTGGCTGCAGGCCACAGCGCCTTCCGCGAGGCCCAATCTACAATGGGAACCAATCCATCAAAGACCTTTCCATGAAGGTCGTGACTTTCTTGGAAGTGATATAGTTGGGCGACATGTGGATTTTGTTCTTTTTCCATCTTGGTTCTATCCTTTACGAGAAGGTAATGTTCCATATTCTTAATTTTAGATCTAAAAATAATATTAAAAAGCACATTTTCCAAATGAAAAATCAAACATAAAACCTGCTAGCTAAGCTTGGCAGGTTAATAGGTAAATATAGGTGCTGGGGCATGATAGGTGCAGAGGCCATGGAAGGAGAACACTCTCCCTTATTCTTTACAAATCTGCAGCAAGTGGAGAGATGCTGTCAAGTGCAGCAGGGGGTGGTCCTGCGCGGATGCTGCAGCAGTCTCGCACACTTCATTCAGGACAAAAGGGAACACATTGGCCATCAGACTGTAAAGCGACATTAGAGGGGCTTACGGGTCTGTCCCCAGAGGCTTCCATCTTTTTGGTGAACCAGACCTTAAGCTGAGGATTGGAGCCTGAATAAAGTCTTTCTCAAGACCTCTGGGTTCATGCAAATATGGAAAAGAAAAGCAACTTTCCACAACCAAAACGAAAGGATGACACTTCTGAAAGACTGTCTTTAACTTGTGACACTTCACAAGCCCACAATCCCAAACAGTAAGGTAGCTCAGCGGGTTAAGAGCTTACATCAGAGTTATACGTCCAACCATCAGCCGAAGATTTTAATCCTAGTTGGGCTAACTCAATGCTCCAAAATGAAGTGCTGGCTATAAACGCGGTCTTAGCATTACTATTCAGGTGCACTGATCACTAGTAAAGTAATCAAGTCAAAAATGGGGAAAGCTGCCCCCGTGCAAGTTCAAATCCTGGAAGGGCCGAGCCCGCCCCTCCTCCTAAGGTTGATAAGATGAGTATCAAAGGATTGGGTCATTACAGTGCTTAGAAGTGGGAGTGATCTGGTGTGAAGCACTATATACAGATATTTTATTTTAACAATTATTATATTGTGAAGCGATGCAATGAGTATTTACCTTTTTATTTTGAATTTAGTATCCACTTTAAGTACGATAGGAGATGAAATAATTTGCCACAGAGCACAATGTAGCTCCTATTTTGAAACTATCTGTATTTGGTGTCTGGGCTGTATTCAAGCAAGGCCTCATTAAGAGGTTGGGGGTGCAGTAAAAGAAGTGAAGGTTACAGGATTGCATCCACTTTTACCAAGCGCCAAATGCAGTTGCAGCGCTGTAACTCAATAAAATCCACCTTATATTACCACATTATTATTATTATGGTATGTATAGAGGGAGGGCCTCGCTTCGCGAAGCAACAGAGTGCTTTACAGAGGTAAGAACAGAACAGATATACAGAAGCGCAGAGGAGACGGGCAGGTGGCACCTAGCAAATCAGGTGGCAAGAGGGCCTAGGTGTTGAGGAGGAGAGGCTCCTTGAAGAGGTGGCTCTTGAGTTATTTTCTGAATTGTAGGAGCATGGGGGTAATATCGCGGGTAATCTCGCGTTTCCCCGATGAATTCGTATGCAACTCCCAAATGTTGAAAATCAGAAGGGTCACCAGGAGTCTGATTTATGCGGACCCTTCAAGTTACCACGTGCTTGCCACATGCAGCAACAGTTATTTCTCTTAATCAGGTCCCAAGTCTAGCTCCAGTAGGAAAAACAATGCAGAGCGCAGCAGCCAATAGCACTCTGATGTCTCCAGTGGAGCCAAGGCCACAGTTTGTAGTGTCACCTTTGTCGCCACTGGTGAAAGAATTGTAAACTGTAAATTGTAAACTGAGCCACAACAGATCATATGGTCTCTTGCCCCCTAAAAAAACCTGCCCATAGGTCAGCAGGCTAATTCCATTTAAAGAAAGAGGCACAATTTGGGATTATTTTGTCTATGCCAGTCCCAGGATAGTTTGGTCTATTTCAAAGGGATTCTTGATATGTTACTATTGTCATGGGTTTGACCCATGTTGAATCAATAGACTGGGTAGATGTGGGGATGAGCTGTCGCCGCCCATTATTCTATCCCAGAACAAACTAAATCAATAGACTGGGTGGATGTGGGGATGAGCTATCGCCGCCCACATTCACAGAACTGCGCAGTTGGCACGAGACCACTCCAAAGATACAACCTTCTTGTGGGGAATTCATTTTCTTAATCCCAAAAATGGTTGCATTACCAGTACTCACCACTATCAGAAAGCCGGCATTTTAAAACCAGCAGACTTTTGTGTAAAACTTGACAAATGAAACAAAACCAGACCAAGGAAAGACTTGCTAAGAGGTGGATACAATGTAAAACTATATTCTGAAATGACTTGAAGGAAGTAATTATTTAATGTATATGTAAAAATTGTAAGTGATTTAAACTGGGAACAAAAAGTGACATTTAGCTGAAACCTGGCTTAATGAAACTGAATTCTGCCTGACAACTACCCATGTGTTTACAACAAAGCAAAGTCCTGGTGTATCTAAGGTTGGCCCGTATGGGGTGTGAATAAATTAAAGTTATTCATCCGGTCCCAAAACCTTTATATCTAGTATAATTCATAGATATTGCATGCAGTCAGAAATTAAAGTCATTCCTTCAAAATGAGACATAAACATTATGGAAATTGCAAATTAAAAGCTTTATATCAAAGAAACAGAAAATGATGTACAAAAGTAAGGTCTAACATGTAACAGCATGTAAAAACAATGGTTTAAATGGTACATACACGAATTAGGTGTAGAATCATTAAAAAATTGAGAATACGTAATGAAAAAACTTTTTTAACATAAGTTAGTTAACAGTCACAGTTGGTTGACAAATGAACTCTTAACAAGTGAAAGTATGAAATTGAAGAAAATGAAATAAAAAAACAGTAATATTCATCGTAAGCTGTAACCTTATTGAAGAAAACACGTGCCCCTTGTTGTGGGGCAATTGTGAAGAGACAAATAAGTTAATTATTTTTCGTATCCCAAAATCGAAAATTATTATTTATTGGGATTGGGTCTGCCTACGCATCAGGGGGACAAAGTAAAGGAGACAATGCAAAAAACGGGAGAGAGCTAATGGGTAAGGTGTCCTTGTCCTTTGGTTAATTGTTTCAGAAAGGAAGGGATCCTAAATGTTGCACTGTAATGTGATGAACCTTGTGTCCCCTCTGGTTAGCACTGCGTTTCGGCGGTACAGACTCCAAAGAATAATGATCTTCGTATCTGAAAAGAATACTCCGCCTTCATCAGGGCAATAAGTAGCAGGACCCTGTATAGGGTAAACAGGAAAGGTCAAATCCAGATGGCATTCATGCAGAGTGAGGGTGAGCAAAGTCGTCCCTGAATGTCTGTCCTCGCTGACATCGGCAACACAATTGCGGGCTGAAGCTATAAATTAGAGGCAAGTAATTGGTTGTCAAAGCAACCGAACTGAGCGTCAAGCCTCGACGTGGAGGGAAAAGTTCCCACAGGAAGTAGGATGTCCAATAGAAAGCGCCGATCACAGTGAGTGACGGCTGCGTCCGGCCAATGGTATGGTCAGAGGCCGGGGGAGTGTCAAAGGGCGGAGCCACAGTGGGTTGTCAAATATGCTCTTATGCCAAGAAACGAGTGATTGTTGGTGTGTTCCAGTTGTCTGCAGTCCCCGCGGGAGCCCAGAAAGGATTCTGTCCCGTGTTCGAGGACCAAAAATGGAGCCGGCTGTTGGACGCGTGAGTTGATACTGGATCAACAGCTGTGTTCCCAGGCCTGGCTGCCAGGCCTGGCTGCATCCTGAGGTCACATGGCCCTGTTGATTAGATTAGGGGTGGAGCAGCTGGGGACTACAAGGAGTTGAACAAAGGCCTGTCCTGCACTCAGGCAAATGTTATATTGGGGGGCCGTAAAGTGGCTTCCTCTTAGGGGAAACTGGGAGGGGCAGTGCCTCTGCTAGCAGCTGAGCTTGGGGGAAGTGGATAAACCAGTTATTTCACCCTGTGATGTGGGAAGCCACACCCCTTTTTGACCAGGGCATAATTTTAAAAAGATAGATAACTCAAAGTGCGGACTTGTCAGAATTATATAAGTAATATCATTATTTTTGTGATTTTTCTGTGAACATTTTGAGATGCGTTAGGACCCTATGGTGTATTCTGGGGGGTTGCTAGCGGAAAATAGGGTCTCACTCCAAATGTCTGCATGTTAAAAATCTGACACTTCATCAATTAATGTCCATACTCCTTGCGCACATGTGTGTAAATTTGGGTAAATGTCCAATATTGCAAAACCAGTTAAAAAGAGCAAAATGTTGTCATTTTTGAATGCAAGCCCCCAGGAAGATCAGAGGCGGACAAGCATGGACCATAAGGAATATATAATGTGCACATGTAAATTCAACAAATTGTATATCTGGGAAGGATGTATTTGAATCAAATATAGATTTGTGGGCAAACTGACCAGGAGAGGATCCTCTGACCCATAAAACCTACAGCATCACTGACTCACATTTCCTTCCCCCAATCATGGGAGAGGGGATAATTGGGCCAGTGACAAGTAGAGAGGGGCAGGCTTAGCTAGGCCCAGGCACACACCCATTTTCAAAAGACATAAAAAGAGCCACTGGAAGCTAGAGAGGAGATTCAAATCCAGTTGCTGCGGAGCGTTTTGCCGGACCACACAACATCCAGAAGATACCAGTTCCAGACTGACTCCAGCTACATACTCCAGAACCTAGAACTTATACTTTAGAACCTAAATCAGAGGCCTAAAACCATAAGTTGAGTTCTCTGTAGCAGGCCTCAAATCATTGCAAGCTACTCACAGCCGGGCGAGCTGCTTGAATCCCTTGCCAAGAACTTTTGCCAGGACCAGTGCAGAGATCCAGGTGCCGTGCAGAGACCGCTGTGAGCAGAACCAGTGACCCAGATCACTGTGAAGTGCCGAGACCAGAATCGGAGTCCAGTCCAAAACCTGACCAGATCCGTGACGAGGCCTATTTCAAATTTATATTGCGAGTACCTAGCTGAACTGTGCAGAACCAATCTCTTAGTTAAAATAATCTAATCCAAACTATTTTAACCTAAGTAGAACAGCCTCCTAGAAATCGTGTCATCTGTCATTTGTAAAGCTGCACAACTGTCACCTGTCAATTCTGAAGCTGCAAGCTGTCACCTGTCATTTTGAGTTTACTTTAAATCCGAAAAACTACCTTTATTTAATCTCTGGAACCGTTTGGGCTAGGAACGTAATTTAACTTTCCTCTGAAAGCTTAGAATCTCAGCTTTCCAACGAATCTAGAACCGACTTGCTACTCCTTATACTTTTGCCGTAATCACGATTCACGCACTCGCATATTTTGCCACGATTTGCGATTTGGCCTGATTTCTTTACCTGTAAAAAGATAGCAGCTTTTTGCTTTCCTCTGCTAAAAATTTGTTTGCTTCTTAATAACCATCCCTGAATCATTGCTAAAGTGAGCCTGAGCTCATCCCAAGTATCTCTCACTCACCCTGAACCTCCTAAAGGGAATTAAAAGCATTTTCAGCATATTTCTCACTTCATTGCCACCACATTCAAAGCACTTGGGCCTGTGTTTTAAAACTCATACCGGTTTTCTCTAAGCTTGCTGGGGTGGGAATTGAATTTCGTATTGTATTTGATTGCATTCCTGAGAACTGTGTGTGTGTTACTTCCATCTCCTTCCATTTCTTACATTGCATAGGGGAGGGGTGTGAATTGCCAGAGAAAAAGTGATTATCTTATCTTTTGCTAAAATCATATCAAGTATTTCTGTACTGCATTTTATTCCTCATTGCTTTTCCCTTGAAATCATAAAAGTATTTTTGCTACTTTATCCATCCTATACTAACTCCTCATTGATTATAAAGAAGTGTGCTAGTGTCAGATTATCCATTGTATAGGTATGCTGCTAGAAGCATCGTTGGGTGCGGACGCCCAAGTACAGTTCATCAAAAAAAACTGTGCCTACCACCTCCGTCTAATAAAAGCCATCAGACCTTTCATATCCGAGGAAAATTGTGCGACCATAGCAAGAGCCACCATCTTATCGCGCCTTGACTATGGCAACGCTCTAGTCCTGGGTGCCTCCAAGCAATGCCTACAAAGCTACCAAATTGTACAGAACAACGCGGTAAGAATTGTCAAGCTCAAAACTAAAACAGAACATATCAGCAACTCCAGAAGGGAGCTTCATTGGCTGAAAATCAAAGATAGGGTGCATTTCAAAACCTTAACCATCGTTCACAGATGCATCTACGGAAAGGCACCAACCTACTTAAAAACTAGGATCAAACCATACGTTCCTAATAGAACACTGAGATCATCCCAACTTGTTAAAATTGCTACGTCACCTCACAAACTCAAAAGTGGCTTAGGTAGAGCCTTTCCAACCCTTGCAGCCAACCTTTGGAACAACCTACCAGACCACCTTAGACTGGAAACCACCTACTCGCGTTTTTGCAAACAGGTAAAAACCCATATCTTCAAATAAACGGCCATCACGGCATATACCTCAGTTAGCTTAATTCTATGTGACTGTCCCGTCTGCTCTGTCTAATCACTATCTGTTCCGTCCATTCTCGTGTCCTTGTTTCTGCGCCCCGAGGCTCGCGAGCTACCGGCGCAATATAAATATTAAATAAATAAAATAAAAATTGTTGATTAACATTATATTTATAAGGGCGACATCGATTATTAATTTATTACAAAAGCGTGGTATCTATATTTTGTTTTATTTCTCAAATAAACCTTTTAAACTTGCAAAACAGAACTACTTCTTGGCTCAGTGGGATCAGGGGGATTCTAAGAGAGGGGTGTTATATAGGGGTAGTCATCCAGAACTCATGAACTGGACATAAATATATATCAATAAGGGTTTCCATTCAGTATCCCAGACTAGGCATTGACTTAGCTGTAGTGTTGAATTGAATCCTCTTACACTATAGAAGCCATAGGCTTCTCCAAATAGGACCTCCTATGTGTGTATCAGTGTGCCAGCTGGTTCTAGGTCATTTGGTCGAAAATAAATGGTCGACAGGACAATTGGTCGACACCAAAAGGTCGACAGGTCAACTGGTCGAATTTGTTTTTGGGTGTTTTTTCACAATTTCTTTTTTTTGGGGGGGGGGGGGGTCCCCCCAATCCCTTTTTTTTGTTGCTAAAAACCCCTTTTTTCCCTAAATGAAAACCTAAAAAATATATATATAAATTAAAAAAAAATTCGACCATTTGACCTGTCGACCAAATTGTGTCGACCAATTGTCCTGTCGACCATTTGTCTGTCGACCATTTGACCAGACACCGTGCCAGCTGGGTGAACACAAGTTCTCATGGCACAGTAACTTCCATTTCTGATAACAAGCTTTGTAAGCAGCAACCGCTCTGCTGAAGTCACACAAAAACCTGCTTTTAGTAAGCGAGAGCTGGTGTTCCCTATCCCTTCTTATTAACCTGGTGCAAAAGGTACACCAGCCCTTAGCATGGTTCGTCATTTGAGACATTTCTTCCAAGCTCGACAAAAGCCTGATCCCTGAAGCTCGAGGCAGGAAAATATGCTCTTTGTCATTGAGGGAAGGACCAGTCCAGTGCCAGGATTTCTAATTTTCAGCAACAGAGTCTGACCTCTGGAGCCTGTGAAAACACTGATGAGGAACCAAAAATATAAAGTCCTTAAGCAAGTAGCGGTATTGTTCTTAGCCAGGTATCCTGTGCAGTTAAAAAGAATAAACGAATCTAAACATTATTTAAAAAGAACAAGACTCATTGTCGGCTACTATATATAACTGCCAATCTGATCTTTGTTTCCCGAGAACTTATTATCGCCTGCTGATCACTTTTGAACTCTCCTCATCTCGGTTTCTGGAAGCTCACAGCATTCTTCTGAAAGATTTAAAACTACATTTTGTCATCCAGATCTGCAGCAATTATCTACCTGTGCTCTACTTGAGAGTATTCAATCTACTGTTCATCTAATATCATGTTGTCTTTTAATGTTGACACTATTGTTAAATATCTCATTCAGCTATTCTATCATCTTTGGTTATGTTATGTTCATTATCTTCTTACCCAAAGAGAAACCTCTTAATCCTTTGTTATCTGGTTCAATAAGGCTCAATAGAACACTTCTTTTAGGCTAAGCGTAAATTGCTTAAAAAATAGATCCCCTGTAAATGTGGTATATATCATCTATTTTTATTTTATTTAGGGACGCTAAAGCTAATTAATACAACACCCTCATTACCACTGACGCCTCTTCTCGTTGGCATCTTTTTTCTATAAAGAAGTTGTTAGTTCCTCCTTCAGTTAATCCATCGGTTACCTCTTGTATTAATTTTAATGAGTTTGCTACTTAATTTATAACTAAAGTAGAAGATATTAGATCTTCCTTTCATCATTGTCCTGTCTTGAGTGCTGGGCAAAAATCTCTGATGCATCCTCAAGCTGTTTTTTTCTGTTTGCATTTTTCAACTATATCTGAATGTGATGCTACTTAAATAATTTCTCGGACATGTCTCATGGTAGCTCCCTCTGATACTTTGCTGGTTATCTTGGATTAAGATCATTTTACCTTCTCTGTCATGCTTTTTGGCCTCTTTAAAGTTTCACTTTAATCGGGTTGCTTTTAAAAAGGATGCCATCATATTTCTTTTGAACAAAGCTAATTTTAATTATTGTAATCCCTCTAACTTTTGCCCTATTTCTCTTCCTCCTCATTTCACAAAAGCCTTGGAAAATATAGCTTTTCTACAACTCTCCTCTTATCTTAATGCTCATTTCCTTTGTCTTCCCTTTCAATTATTTTTGCTTATTATTCAGCGTAAGAGCTTGTATGCATTGATTCTGCTAGTTCGTAGTGCAGCATTTGATACTGTGGATCATCCTACTACAACCTTTGTTGTCCTTCTTGTCCTGGGGGTTACAGCTCATTCCTTAACTGGTTTTCATCCTCTCTCCAAAATCACACGTTTGTTGTTTTCTTTTCTCGAAAGGTTCTAGGTCTTTGACCAATTCACTTCATATTGGGGTTCCCCAAGGCTCAGTTCCCTATTTTTCACTTTACACACTCTATCCTTAGCCTCAATAGTTATGGATTCTAGGTTTCAGGCACACCATTATACTGATGCCACTTACATGTTCTTCTCTTTTCCTGCCTTTACTGATGCTCTTCATCAATGGCTGTCTTCCTGTCTATCTACTATCAGCATCTGGAAAGCTTTTTATTCTCATCTGAATCCAGAGAACACTGAAATTCTGCTCTTTGCTGCTTCTTCCATGAATTATTCTCCGCTATCCATCTCTTTTGCTCTCTTGCACCTGCCTGTTTCTATGAGTGCCCGATATTTGGGCTGTATCTTCAATGCTAATCTTTCATTTGAAGAACAAATTTTATTTGTTGTTCGGGTCGGTCGTTTTCAATTCTTTGATATTTGTAAAATTTGCCATTTACTTTCCGTTTCTTCTGCCAAATTACTCTTCCAAAAATTGGTTATTTTTCACCTCAATTACTGTTCTCTCTATATTGGTTTGCCTAATTATGCTTTTCTGCGATTTACTTCTACATTGCACTCTGCCTTTCGTGTTCTTTTCTGCTTTACGATTTTCTACCAGGTTCTCTCCATACTTGCATCAGCTCTGTTGGCTTCCTATTCCATCTTGATTTCAGGTTCAATTCTTATGCATCACACTTACATGCATTTGTGATCTAACACCTGGCTATCTATGATCTTGCTAACTTGTCTCAGCTGAGTAGGTATCGCTACTCATCTTCTGAGTTTGTTCTCAATGACTTCCATGTGCTTCTTATGGTTTTCATTCTTTTCAACTTCTTGCTCAACATTTCTGGAGTGCTCTCCCACTTGATATTTGTTCCTACCTTACTCTGACTTTGTTAAAGCAAAATTAAAAGGGCATTTATTAGATGATACACAGTTTTCTTGATACCACAGGATTGACCTGTTCTTAACCAATCTTTTCTTGTTTTTGAGTTGGTTTTATTTTTGATGATTTATTCATTAGTGTACTCTTTTTTTTGTACTGATGTATTAACTTTTATGCAGCACTTTGGATGAAGGTACTATATAATTCAATGTAAATAAACAAAAAAATGAAAAAAACTCTCCTCAAAAGTAATCTGCATGATTGACATGTGCAATCTCTGCCTAGGTGGAGCTGCATGTGCTGTAAGAGGTGGTATAGAACATTTTCCTCCGATACTCCCTCCCCACTTCTACCAGACCAGTCACATCCACACAGGGAGTGGATGTGACTAGGGACATCAAAACAGAAGTACTCAAAAACGACGACGCTCACAGTAGACACAAAGATGAAATGAGTACAAAACATAGTCAAGGATTACTTTCGTAAGTTATTTTCCATACCTTAAAGGGCACCATAAGAGGCAAGTTTTGTATGCTGCTTTTCCTGAGAAAACACCATGGGCCTCATTCTGAATTTGGCAGTAATTTAGTGTTAATTCTGCTGAATTACCACCAAAATCGGTTACTGTTTCCGCCACTTGGTCCCATGGTTTTACCATGAGATTACAAGTGGTGGTAGGATGGTGTTAGTCCCCTTTGTTGTAGTCCATATGACCCCATGGGGTTTGTGGCAGAATTAGCACTAATTTTGCTGCAGAAATTCTGCCGATTTTTGGCTTTAATCCTGCACTTCAAGGTCAAAAATCTGAATTTGGCCCCATGTCCCTGTTACATGCCCCCTTAGATGCGCCACTGCCAAACCTCATTTGCCCAACAAAGGGCAAATATGCATAAATAAATTCAAACATCTAACACCTTAGACAAGGTGTATTCTTTCCTATGGTATGCTGATGATAACACCAGGTCTCCAGATAGGAACTTAGATGAGTAAAAAGGTTGTTATTATTCCTGATTGGTATACTTTTAGGCAAGTAAAAATATATTTTCCTTAAGAAAATTGAGATTTCTTGTAATCCAAACAGTGTTGGTAGGTAGCAGTTCCCACAAATGAAAAGAACATATATATTATGATATAGGCGTTCTTCACATCAGGCAGCGTTAAAGCTGAGGTCATCTTTGTGAAAGGTGCTGCCCAGGCCACTGGTCTGACATTGCACCTGAGCAGTGAAAATGCCTGCCGTAAAAGGATTAGACACATGTGTAACTGCCACTGCCTTTGGTAAATTGGCCTGGTCCTTTTTTGGGTGCAAGTGATGAGATACGCAAGCACATCTCATCCCTTGCGCATCTCATTGCATCTCATCACTTGTGCCTCATCACTTGTGACACCATAAGCGTATCTCATCACTTGCGCCAAAGAGTGTTTTGAGAATTTGGCCCTGAGGATCTGAAGTCAAACAATTAAGTCTAATTCCCTTTGGGTGAATTACTTCTACTGGGTAACTTCTTACCTTCACTATCAACTAAACAAAGTCATCTTCAAAATGCCCTGCAAATCTGTCAGATTCGGATATTGGCATGAATCTTAAGTCTTAAGAGTGGGCTTGACTTGTAAGACTCAAACTGTTCTTTAATAATCCACAAATTCACGTGTTACCCTTTATCATAAAATATCCAGGTCTCCGGAAAAGTAACCATTTTGGTGTCTGACAATTCCTCTTTCCATTCTTTTCAGAAGTAGTCTAGGCAAGGCTTTTTAGTATGATTAAAAATGTAGCAACTTATTAAGCAGGTTATCTTTCTTTTCTCCACAATGGGAGTCCACCCTGCTGAATTCTCTTCCAATTTCCTATACACAGCTTTGCTGGCATGTTATATAGTCATCCATCACACTGTTGACCTCCTTGTAATACAATCTGCAAGGTTTACCATGTAAATAAGACCAACCCTGTAGGCTCTGCCCTGAATATTACAATGCTAAATAAGTTAACTGATTGATGGGGTGTTGGAAGGATCTTCAAAAACACAATATCATTCTTAAATTATCTAATGATTCTTACGCAACATGCATATTTTTTCCTACTTCTAAAACAATCATTGCATGTGAAATTGCTGAGATTGTTTTAGAAGCGGGGACGAATATGACTAAGAAATGTAAAATTTGTGTAAAAAGGATTAGAGGATTTAAGAATTGTTCTTGGACTTACTCTTCTTTCCGCTCTATATATCTAACAAAAGATTATACCTTGAGGATTTAAATGTGCTAGAAAATATATTCTTCTTTCAACAGCCAAGAATGCACTTTAACCTTTACAGACCATGTCTAGCCAACAAACTGGAGAACATTGTACCTACTTTTTGAGCACACTGGTTGCTGGATTTACTCTACTATTAAAAAAATATGGATACTTTTGAGTGGCCCGACAATTTCCTATCTTATTTACATCATATACACACTGTCTTGATAACGCAACTTCTCACCTAAAAATAACAATAGTAATACCAGAAATGTATGAAGCACCCACCGAAAACTACATTGTACCCCACCACTTCAAAGAAAGTTGTTACTATTGTCCAACTGAATACCACTTATGTTATCAGCCTTTCAAGAATGCCAGAATTAACATCTTTGGGTTGCAGATTTAATTTAATTATGCAATGCCAATGTGTGTGTTGAGGTGGGTGGGCTCAAGCTGTGCACTGCCTTTCAAGTGGGGGAGGGGAGTAACTCCCAACTACTTTCTACTTTGAATGCAAACGTAACTTCACAGGTGCCTAGAATTCTTGTCGGTTGAAAGTTCACCCAATCAGTATACAGTTAAGTTCTACACTCTCCTCCACAACTGCTTGAAATATAAATGCATGCAACATCCAGACATGGACCGATCGCACTCTCTAAAAAGCTACAATTATGGAAGGACCATCAGGAGTTACTGTAGGCCATGGGTCTGCAACCTTTTACTCTCCAGTTGTTTTGAATTTGTAAGAAGATTCCCCTGTTATCAGCGCACTCATAAATAATTCACGTCATGCGGTTTATATATTGTTCAAATGTATGCATGAATTCTGTGTCATTACATCACAAATTGCATTGAGTTAGTAACTTTGTGATTTTAACATCCTGACATGTTGGTTTGGTGTGCCGCCAACTCTTATGGCCAAAACCATTCAACCGTTGAGCTTTTTCAAGGCGGTTTGTAAATGATAAATCTTCTATTCCTTCATTGGTATATTCTTGAGGTTTCCAGCCTTCTTGTATATTTCAAGATTTGCACATTCTTGTATTCTTCTGTGCCTTCATTGTTGATAATCTGCAGTTCTCTGCCTCGATTATATATGTGTCTTAAAGTGAGGGGTTAAGTTTCCCGTCCTGATCTGTGGTCCGTTCCGGAAGCTGCTCCGTGACGGACGATTTGGACTACATTTTTTAAAAAATCAGTTGATATGGACTATGCTGGATAGGGATGATGGGAGTTGCAGTCCAAAAGATCTGTCCAGCCAAAGGTTGCAGACCTCTGGTGTAGACAGCTCTCATACTGTATCTCACATTGCTCACAACACTCAAGTAGTACAATATAATTTCACCACAGTTGTTCACTGGTCTTTTAAAAACCAATGGCTAAACACTTGCGGAATAATGGATATTGCTTGAAAATCGTGATATTAATAATCATACTATTATTACAATATCTTTTAGGAAAACAGATGGCCATTGTTGGGGAAAATTGACCCCACATCATATCAGGCTGCTCACTTTATAGATGAGTTTTCAGACCTGTGCTCTTGCTACTAGGCATGGAAAGACATTAGGCTTGCTGCTTCCCCCTCCCCACTTGAACTCCAAATGCAGACTACACTAGGATGAAAGCAGACATCACTTATGTTATAGCTTGCTGCCTGGTTGAAACGCCATGCTTACTTTGATGAGTGTGCTCAGAGATGAGATTTAACCCTGGGGTTGGGACAGAAATGCAGCTTCTGGACACTAGAGCTGGGCGACGTTTGGAAGACATTACTGAATCTGTAGTTTAGCTTTTATAGATCTATTGACTGCACAGCACAAGAAGCACATTCAGAAAAGGAGGAGGACCGGGCTTAGGTTATCTTCACAACAGAAGCTCACTTAATACTCACATGATGCAGCTGCGGTAAGCAGAGCTGGGATGCTACTGTCAGTCAAGGCACATCTTATCCTCGGACTCCAACGTGTTTGATTAAGCTCACCCGAGACTACAACTTCCAGAATGCAATTGATGGAGAAATGAATGCCCAGAACTGGGCCATGCTGTGTTGCGTATCCAAGTCACTGGACCCCCTTGATATTTCTCACAGTTCGTGGGAAGAGGTCTATGGCAGCAGCCAGCCATGCTTAAGCTCGTGCAGATGGGGGATGATTATGAAGGAATGGGCTAAGGAGAGGGCAGCGTATGAACACCCTACTTCAGGACTACTCCGGGCAGCCAATGGACTGGTGGGAAACCAACAGATCACCAGATCAAATATATAGACAGAAAGAGCACATGTGATTGTGATTTTGGTTCCATATTAGTGGTGATCTATGTCTGTTCATCTTGGGGCAAAATTGACAAGTTTAAATTATTATTATTATTAAATGTCACCATTTAGTACAATAGTGGGCCTCATTACAGGTCCAGCGGTAATCGTGCCGGTGATACCAGTGGGTTGCCGCCGGACCGGTAATGATTTTCAGGCGCCTTACTTCCCGTTATCCCCGGGGATTACAACCCCGGCGGGCCGGAAAGTCAGGGCCAGTAAATTTTAAGTCCCCACTCCCATAGAGTCGCTTAGGACTCTATGGGAGTGGGGATCATGGAAGCACCAGCACCGGTAATAACTGTGCCAGTGCGTCTGTGAAACCCCTGCGGGTCGGTGCCATTCTGCCTGGAAGCACCCACCCGCAGAGTTGTAGTGTGCTGGTCAGGAAACAACAGTGCCAGTAAGCTTACCAGCACTGTTGTTTCCGGACCGGCACACTTAGAATGAGGCCCAGTGTCTCAAATGGTACCACTGGCAATACACTTCGCTCCGAAAACAGGCAACATCAGCCAGAAATGGCCACCCTGTACTGCCCAATTTCTTTTGTCATCTATAAGCATTATCAAGATTAAACAATTCTTCGTAGATTGCTCAGCTAAAATGCCCTTTGCTCTGGAGTAATCATGGAAATTAATCAAAGTCAGTTTCCCAATGAAACGGAAATAGCCATGCAAGGAAACGCTGATTTAATGTGCACATGTTTGGGTTCCACTCCCAATCAGTAGCCCCCAAAGACACAGGAGTTCATGTTTCATGGCAGCACCAAGGTCACCGTGCTCCGTTCCATCCACAAATCCGAAGACCACATGTTGGTGAGTGAAATAGTAATATTCTAAATTGAGTTCTGCCAATCCGCGCGGCCCCCATAATCTAACAGCCAGACACATGGGAGTGTGCACGGAGGAAATCATGAACACAGAACTGAAAGCCTCATGAAAACCATTTTAACAGGTTCCCAAATCCATCAAATCCAGTCAGAAACAAATAATGTCTTCCATTGATGTGAAAGTCACAAAGCACCTGCGTGTTTCCAAATAATAAAAAACCTACTGACCTCACATCTCCTCTAGAGTTCATACATTGTATTCATTCATTATTTCAGGACTTTGTGCACACTTTCTTACGACAGCATCAGTCCATTTTCTTATCTCCTTCTCATGTTCCTTCAGGAATCTCCTTTTGGAAGCCGTCATCGACACAAGGGTACATGCGATATGGTTGTCTTAATGGATATCGTCTTCCAAATACTCGCTGCTGTATGCTGGTGTTAGACAGGGCACGGTCTTATGTCTTCAATACAGGAGTGGTAGCGGGGTAGGATCTTCTGCTGATGTATAGGTCTGCCACTCTACAGTACCCAGAATGTAACAAGGGACTGGAACCATTTCTGGTGTAAGCATTTGCAGTCTGGTGTCCTGTTGAGTATGTAACAGGTCACTGAGACAGGTAGGCCTTCACTACATGGTGTTGGTCTGGTGAATATTCTGGTACCAAACTGACTCGTGAGTAGCTCTGTTTAACTTTTAAATTGGGACATAAAGTACATGCGGAAATACGGTATCAACCCGATTGCTGTATTTTCCTCCTATTGCAGCCAGACTGGTAGAGTAGGGGACTACGCACACCCCTTATGTACGACGGTCAGGTCAGTTTGCATGTGCACTGAATAGCATTCTGTTGCTGTAATTCAATGTGCAATCGCCGTCTAGGGCTCCAGCTATCCCAAGACGAACCGATGACTGGTCTCAACTTGGACTTTGATTGTGTGGGTGCGAGGGCAATGGATGGCCTCTCTGACACCTGCAGGAATGTGGATGACATAGGGTTCTGGGGGTCACAGCCCACTCAGTAGATGTGTCCCAAGAATCTCCATACATGTATAGGAGCGACCACCCGTCACTGCCATCTTCATAGCACGGTCACTTTCACCTGGTGCAAGCCGGGATCAGGTGACCTGAACTAAACTGCTGACCGGGAATTGGGCCATGTGGCTCATGTTTCCACGTGCCCATGCACAGAAGGAATCTGAATGGATGAAAATACACCCTGCGCTGGCCGGTGGCATACTTGGCATATTGAGGGCCAATGTTTTCTTGCAGCAGACAGAGACCTCCTCCTGACCATGGATCAATACCAAGGTGGTGTCAGGAAGCAGAGCTCTTACTGTCTCACAATAAAATGGGGAGAGGATAAGATGAATCCACTCAGCCTGGTGGAAGAAAGATGCCCAGGAAGAAAAAGAACAGACCCACAAATGAAGCAATAACATGGGGCTTGCAGCAAGTGCATGCCTGTGGGGGAAGATACAACCCTGCGCAGAGTTGGAGGCTTGTCACTATGCATGTACATGTGAATGATCATTTATAACGAGCCAGCTACCACCGTAGTGGCCTCCCAGTGCTGGCGCTTCTACAAGACACATATTGGGACAACAGCTAAGTCTGTGTAAGTGGTGAGACAATGGGAAGGGGAGGAGACAGAGGATGGAGAGGAGGATCAGGTAGCAATGAGGGTGGATGCAAGGGTTCATCAGGAAGACGTGGAGACTGTTGCTGCTTGGATGTGTAGGATCTGGCAGTCTGAGGATGCTTGGTGAATAAGAAAGGATTAGTCAGTATAATGAAAGGCTACACTTAAGTTAATACTTTTCTACCCGTAAGTGCTATGGGTCTCTACGTTTGCCCTGAATTCGCATAAGCAATCATTTTAGGCTCTGCCCACTCACGCAGTCTTAAACCCCTAGGTCCATTTGTTTTGACTCAGCAGTCATTTAGTCTATTTTTTTTTCCCTTTGGCATGTTTGTTGATTATGTCCTGTGGGTGTAGGTTTTAATGAAAAATGTGAAAACATTGAAATAAAATAGATCCATGTGTTGGGAAAGATGGCTATACTGGCTATGAAACTCCCTGGGTGCAGGCATGGCGGGTCTGCTCCTTGTACTCTCTCTCTATGGATGGGCCCCTGCTGTGTTAGGGTGGCATCTCTGCACGTCATCGCCACCCTCCTTCCCTCCCCCTCAAGTCATAGGCTGCATCAGGAGAGACAGGAAAACTCAATCCCTCATTACGAGGTGGCCGGTAGGCCGCTGGCCTACCGGCAACCTTGTCTTACCGTTTCCCACCGCCTGACATCCCAGTGCTACAGGGATAACAGAGGCGGAGGAAGCCTGAAACACTGGCATTGTTATTAACGGTGCTGCTGCGTCAGTGAAGAAACTGCAGGTAGGGGCCAAACTACCGGCAGATCAGGCCTGCCGGGTAGTACACAGCCCCTGCCGGCAGACTCAAAGCTTATAATGAGGCCCAATAATGCTTTAAAAGCACGACCAAAGGTACCGTAAAAGTAACAAAGGTACTAAACCTTCTGAAGTAATAAAGGAAGTATTAAATGTGCTAAGGTTTGAGCGGAGGATAGCACAAGGGCAACGTGGGTCTTGGAAGCAAGACCAGGCAGAGCAACAGAGTTTCGAATCCCGGAGCCGCGCTAAGAAAGCAAACTCGGGTATATAAAAAACAATTAAATAAATAAACACAAATAAATGAGGCTACCTTTTATTAGCATTACTAAAGATATCGTTACTTTCTGCAGTATCAAAACCGGCTAGTCAGCAGCAGGCCACAATCCACGCCACATATTCACATGCAGGTCCGATAGCTCAGTGAGCTAAGCCTTTACTGGTGCGATCTAGGCCCACCTCTCTGGTCAAAGGTTCAAATCCTAGCAGTGGCAACTCGGATTGCTAAAGCCGCGAAAACTGTGGTTCGCAAGCGCCATATGGAAACAAATGCTATCATTATCATGTATTATTTAGCTTTGCCCATGACTCAAATTGCCTTTGAATATTGCCTGGCAGTGAGGAGTGTGTGAGTGAGAAATTAATCCATTACATGATGACACAGGCCTTTCTAACAATGGGCGTAGAAACCAGTCCTTCCATAGTGCTTGGGAGTAAGCGCTCCATTGCTTCCATAAGCTAGGTCCGCGCTCAATACATACTCTAGTATGTGTTATATTCAATGCTCTGCGCGCCAATGGCACTGGAAAGGGTCTCAGTAGGACTGCAATTAACGGTGCGCCTTCCTTCAGCGTGACCCTTTGAGTGCCGGTTGTTTTTTGGCACGGTGCATTAGCCACACTGGTCCTTTTGGCGCACCCTGTTGACTGCAGCCAGCCATGTGCAGGGACCTAGCAGAGCTGTATGTTCCCTAACTATACTGTCATCCTAATTACTAATAAATGTAGTGGTTACCATGACAGTATACTTAAGGAAAACAGGGCACTCAGAAAATTAAACTGTACTTTAACTGAACGTTGCTGTGTCCTGCATGCCATGCATCACACCATTCCAACATATGCTCCCATCAGGCTTCACCCATTGCAGATACACCACCAGTGTGGTTTGAGTTTCGAAACTGGACTACGGTCATATACTCCATGATGTTGTACGCCTGCGCGCATGGAGCATGTGACCTTGCTTTCACATACGCATTTACGTAGGACGGTCATTTAAATTCGAGCAACGTGTAGTCTACACGCAGGAGGGATCAGGTGACTGGTCCCACGCAGTCAGGAAGGAGCTGCATCATACCTATACTATGCACCAACACGCTACATCTAACCTAGACAGTACCACTCTGGTATTGTGACTAAGCATCAGGATACAACTGATGATTTGACCGCCCGTTTTACAACAGTACGCCACTTATTCACTTCAGGCATTCATGTCACGGATATACAAGAATTGTGTTGACTTAGAAGACCCCCAAACTTGACCATGTTAAGAGTACTTTGAAACTAAATTCCTGAAGTGTCACGCCTGTGGGATCTCTGATCTCTAGTTACCTGCTCCAGCTGGTGAGAGTTTACCTGGGGAGGGGCAAATCTAGGTTTGTGAGATTTTAGAATTCCAGTGGAGAGGACTAATGGCACCACAACCAAGAGTATATACGTACTACTGAGAAGTGCTGGTGCTGCCCCAGTCTAGTATATGAGGCCACCTTAAAAGTGCGGGTACTGTCGCTTTAAAGTATAGCAGTCCTGGTGAGAATTACTCTACTGCCTGATTGGAAAGCAGCCACTACACTAATTGCCAGTAGTCACTCATCAAAAGGAAATCAGCCTTAAAAACAAGTGTCTGCAGTGTCCTAGTAATTACAGTGAAACTTTATTGAGAAGCTGGGGTTGTTCACTATAAATATACCACCTCTGCATAGAATTGTTATTGCCTAGTTTGACTACTGGGAGGTGGTAGCGTGGCCTGATTGGAAATATGGCAGCCCTGGTAAGAGGTGC
Organism: Ambystoma mexicanum; assembly: GCF_040938575.1. Lineage (NCBI taxonomy): Eukaryota > Metazoa > Chordata > Amphibia > Caudata > Ambystomatidae > Ambystoma > Ambystoma mexicanum. Next base: position 1,123,487,619 of record NC_090937.1, on the reverse strand, counting down.
TACTGCGTTGACCTCAAAGTCTTAGCAAGTCCCCTGAGAAGAGCCACTTCTGCCCCATGAAAGGAAGCTCAGCCAAATTAGGAGCATTGATCACTTCCCGTAGAAAGTATCAGAGCAATGCTGATATGCTACCACTGGCCCATTTATGGCATCATAACTTTGCGAAGAAGTTCTGGTAGTTTCTCCCATTTCATGCCCACTTGCCCGGAAAGATAATGGGAGAGGTGACACTGCATGCCTAGGCTTTGCTCCGCCCACTCTATTCACACACACATCAACACACAGAGCTGCAGATCAGTCTTCTCCATTTATGCTTCACCGTCCCCCCATGCCTTCGCCTCTTCTTCCCCTTTTCAGTAAGTTTAAGTCTCTTGCCCCTCGGTCGCTCAGTCCCCTTTTCCCATTTCTCCTTCTGTCTGTAATCCCCTATGTCGCGGTCCCTCACTTGCATGCCATATCTTTTAACTACCCTCCAACCTGTCTCCCTCGTGCAGGCCGCTTTCCTCATCTCTAGCTCCCTTGCTTCCACCCACTTAATCCGTGTCCTCCTTCCATTGGGCCTCTTTACGTGCTTGCCAGATCTACCTGGTGTAAATCTGCCAAACTCTGACAATGTTACTGCCGCTAGATTACAGGATGCTCGTCCGGTGCGGTTAGTCCTCATTCATGAAGTTTATAGGACTCCATTGAGTTCGGAGAATTTGCTGTGGGATTAATTCTGCTGTGGTAAATCCCCTTTATGTTGGTGGTAACAGTGGACAAAACTCCATTCAAGTGCTAGTGATTCTTTCCTCTAGCTGCGATATCATCTCCAACTTCACAATGTGGTGGAGTAGTAAAATGGTGGTAAAACTATTAGAGTCACGTTGCCACCACTTTCTACCACAGCACCATACTCGGAATGAGGCCATTTCGTCTCATCCTCCTTCCTCTGTGTCCCGCAGTTTACATATCTGTCCTTCACTGCCTATCTGGATCTATGCACCATCTATTGCTGCCAATTTCTCTCTCTTCCTCATATGAGAGCCATGTTTCTGTGTGTCCTATCTCTCTTTCTCTTTACACACACCTATCTCTCTACCTCTTGTGATACAGATCTAGCTTGGTCTGCCACATATCTCTGTGCCCATTTAGTGCAAATTGTTTGAGGGCTATAAGTGAGCCATTTGTAGTGTCCTTTATTCATGTCGATGAGCTATCTCATTTTGTGGGCTATGCTGCTGTGCGCCTTCCTACAATGTTCTAATGATGAGTGTTTTATAAACAGTTTCTTCAGCATTCTGAATCTGGGGCTGTTTCTAATGAGACAGCGTTTATGGTTGTTTTTAATAAAATGTGTCAGTTCGCCTTTTCGCTTGCACATTATTTGCCCGGTTTACTACAATGCTGCTACAAGTAAGGCACTGTCTAGTTATCCCATTTGAAGTAGAAACACAAAAACCTGGACTGGTTAGGAATCATATGACACTGGAGATGTGCCTGCTTTCACTTTCAGGCTGCAGTAGGTTAGCTTCTGCAGCCCGGGGGTTATGGCTAGGGACCGCAGAGAGGTCCTATGTTGCCACTTGGGCCGCAGGCTCCTTTGCTTATTTCCCCAGTAGCAGGTTTACCTGCAGATGCTGTGCATTGCTGCTCTATGTTTTGATTGTTGAAGAGCACACCTGAAAAGAGAGGTCCTGGCATTGGTTGTCTTTATCGCTGTGAAAGCCGATTTTCTCCAGTAGAGGAAGTGGCAAGTTCGTGCATACCTAGGAGGCAATTTAGGCAATAGAAAAAGACTGCTGGGAAAGAAATGGCTGCTGATTACACGAAGATGCCTTGTGGTGAGACAAACATGGCCACTTTCTCACCCCAAAACCCCTCTTATCTCACTTGACTAGGATATACCATGGACTTGCACATGTAGGAAACCTGGGTATGATCTACACTTTTAATCAGGACTGGTTCACACAGACTTTAAAGACATGGCCCAGGATTATTTCATATGATGCGTTATCTGTCAACTAAACAACCTTGGGAAGTCCGTGCACACTACATGGGACGAGCAACCACCACCAACGTATGGACGTATGGTCTTTTTTGTCAACCTCAATGTTGACTTTATCCAGTTACGGCAGTGTAATAATCTGCAGCATGGACTGGTTTTTCTCCCCCCGACATCCTTTGCGGCTGGGTCAAGGCATGCCCATGCAGGAGAGCAGACATCCTCTCCATTTCTAAAGTGTTGTTGACGGATTTTATCCTCAGGTTTAGAATCCCAATCAGTATAACCAGCGACATGAGTATGCACTGTCATTCAATTAATTAAGAACGGTTTGCAGCATTGAATATACAGCAAACACTCCACTGCTCACACCATCCTCAGTCAGCAGGCCTAGTGAAAAGGCAAAATTGAGTAATCAGGAATACCTTCTCCAAGCTCTGCACTAAGACCGGCCTGAAGTGGCTACAGTGCTTCTGTTGGTATTGCTTAGCATCAGAAGCACTACAAACAGAAAACCAGGACTGAGCCCTCATGAAAAATGTATGGGCAGGAAATACGTTTTCCCCTCCTTACTGCTTATAATGAATGTGCCTGTCAACATATATGTTATGGATTATTTGCTCCTCAAATATTACAAAATATTAATTACTACTATTCAACATGTTCATATGGAGGTGTGAGACGCTTTTCCAATGGAAGCAGATGAGGCCTGCCAATCCTTTCAGGGTCTGCTAACAAAGCCAGAGAAATCCCCACTTGGGTACACACCTCACCTCCCTCTCTAATCGGAGCGTTGCATCCTGAAATGGGGCTTAAATGCCGTTTGACCTTCGTAGTTTTGTGGCTGTTATGCACTGCTCAGCCAAATTAACTTTTCCCTCTCGCAAGAACATAAACTGTCACCAATTGGACATGGACCCGGCAGATGTTCGGACTACCTCAGTGTACATTCCTGGTACTGGTATGAGTGCAGATATGCTATGACCTGGCACGGTGGGACCCATGAGTTGGGAGGGTCTTTGGACGGAGGAGTGAATCATTATATTTTAGGATTTCTTCAAAAGAAACAGCTCAATGTCAACCAGATCAGGTTTTTTTTATTCCCTGGCATGCCTCCACATTCGTCTGTCAGTCACAGACTATGTGAAAGCACTGGCAGCTGAGGAACAGCCACTGACCTCATGTCCTGAAGCCCAAATGAAAACGGTGACAGTCACTACTTTTATGCCAACCACCCTGAACGAACTGACCTGACCTAAACCTTCACACCTTTATAATTTGCTTGGCAGATGCTAGTAATGAGACAAACCACTATATATTCACAATTCCTGTTATTAGCCTTCCAGGGGGCATCCCAGTTTCCTAATAGCTCAAGAGGAGTCACAATCAGATTAGGGCAGGAGCCGCAAGTATTATCGAACAGGAGGGGTAAGGAGGAACTTTCCGATATGGTGTGGGATGGAGCAAATACAGCTCTTTCAGCGCGAGGAGATTATTGAGGCCAGTCACCCAGACACCACTAAGATCGGCTTGAACGAGCCTCAGGATTTATTATCAAGGGCACAGCACACAGACACAGATGTAAATGTAGGTGAACTCTATATAACCTCCTCCATCAGCTCCACTACCAGAGAAGTTCTGATAAGCTCATTGGAAACATCACAGCTTCAGAATTAGCAGTCGAGTGTGCATTTGCATGTGCCTACTAAAAACAGTCAACTCATAAGAATAAGGCAAGGTGTGAGGCATTAAACCTGGACGAAGATTCCAGAATCCCAGATGTAGAAGTGTATCATCGAGAGACCTAGGTGCGCGGGATTTGCAGAGAGCACTACTCTTCAAAGTATCATTTTGTTGCAGGCTTATTATAGCTGTATACAAATGGTTACACTGTCCTCAGCAGATGTGAATCTCCTACCTAGAACCATTAGCAGAACACACAATGGTCTCTGGCCAGCTGAGAGCACTCAAATGGTGAGCTTACATTGTGAGTTTGAACATAATTGAACCAGTTTAAAATCAATGGGAATTGCTACCACAGGTAGAGCCAATCAAAGACATTAAAAAAGAATTGCATGTATTAGAGGTTATATTTCATGAAGAGGCAAAAGCATTCCAGAATGCACCACCGTGCACGCCACGGTGTGCACGCCCTCATACATATTATGCCTTTTTGCTGAAAGTGCCAAAGAAAAACCTCTAATCATAAAAGGTTTAGGTTTGCTATTGTTCTCTGTTCTATTTGCAGGTATATTGTTATGTTGCTGCACCTGTAGAAAGAGTAACACAGATCACCTCCAGACTTCCCCAAGCTGTGAATGCTAAACTGTCCTATTCTGGTATATGGTTTGATGATGCTATATACAATGAATAACATGCAATAAAGGAAGTGATTGATACCTGATGAATACTGAGATTTAGATTATAATTTAGGGGATAATTCAGTAAATAAAAGAATGAGTACAGGAAGAGAAATGAGATTTAGGCAGCACCCTCAGAGGTACTGCATTTAGTGAGACCCTTATGATTGTCCTTCCTTTTAGCAGACATTGTGATTAATGTTGGTGTAGCCACCACTTGCTCTCTAGCAGACGCCTGAGCATGCATGTAAGGGAAGGCTGGAGAAGTGCTGTCTTGCAGAAACTCCAGCCATGGACTTTTACTCCCATCTAGTTAGGTCTGGTACTGACAAATGATCGCTCCGAAAGTGTGAATAGTGACATAATGGGAGGGGTGTGAACGCCCTTTGGTAGTATGCATCGAGGAGAACCTGTAATGGGACATAGAGGAAGGACTACATTTGAAGGATAGGATGTGCTGTGTTAGCGGGAGGTAGCATATTCCTGCCAGAAGATATAGTGATGATTTCCAGAATGTTCTTAAGTTTTGAATCTCTAAGGTGACTAGTGACCTACACAAGTGAGGGGTCGGGAAGAAAGGACCTGTTTACGATAGATGTAGGACGCTGGTTTTCTTGTCCTATAAGATAATAATAAAGCAGTCTCTGTTTGCCATCACTCAAAATTGATGTGTGAGCCTGGTTTCTCTGACAATAGGGAATGACAACATATTGTGCATGTAGCTTGTATAGGAGAAGCGTTCACATGTGCTTTCCGGTCTTTCTGCTCTTTGCATTTTCATCATTGGTGTTGTTATAAATCATATTTTTTCGAAACAGTAATTTAATTCAAAACGATCAACCATGTTACCTGCAGGGCGGGATCCGTTGGTTGGTGTCAGGTTCACACTTTGGCACTAAGATGGTACAGGCGAAAAACATGAGGTATTTGTAACAATTCGTCTGTACTAAGGCGGGAAACAGGGAGGACTCCCAACTGATGGAGGCTTCTTTCTGTGTCCTGTGGCCCAGGTAGTTCGGGAAGTTTGTTGAATTGTAAGGAAGGTTCATGCACAGCTCCAGGGTGATTGGCTCGCAGTGACCTAAAAGAAAAAGTGAAGTAGAAATACCCGTGCAGGACATTAGATACTTTTACTAACATGATTGATGCAATATTGCATGATGCATTTCAGGGTGGTGGAGTTTGTTGCCCTGTTTACTCTTTATGCACCCAACAGGTCGACCTATAATCACTATGTGGAACCTCCATCGCTGTTTTTTCCAATAGTTATTATCTGGGCAGGTAGGGAAAAGGTGTGGAAGGGGCAGACAAAGGTGGTATTAGGGATGGAACTCCACACATTTAAACATGTTACTCTTTTAACCCGAGAGGGTTTCACTTTTGAAATTCAACACACTTTTTTTATTTTAAAATAGACGTGTCAACCTTTGTAGCAGGTCATCCTTCCACAGTCTATCAATTATAATCCCAGAAATCTTTGATCGGGGTCCGTCAGGTTGTTAGCTACCGTTTTAGCACAGTAACCGGACACCTATTTGTTTGTGCAGTAGTGCCTCCTACCCCCAATAGAGTAAGTGCTGATTTTTCTTGGGTGAATATTTTCTCCTGTTTTCATCGTGATTGAATCCTACTTGTATTGAAAGTCAAAGTTCATGAATATTACCACGAGAGTGGAAACTGGAGTGGAGCTCAGAATAATGCTATTCAGAGTGGTATTATGAAGCCGGGAATAGACCTGCCTGAAACATGTGGCAGGATTTGTTTAATGACTTGCTGCATAGGGTTCTGCTGATGGTGGGGGCATTTAAAGGGAACAGGCTTCCTCTCTCATAGCAGAAGAAGGCACATAAGGGAATTGCTGAGGAAGACCAAGGTACTCAACAATGTAGGCAGGAAGGCCAGATTCTGTGAAACTCACAGTAATATATCTTCAGCCAGAGAATATCTACAGATCCACCAACAAATTAATCAAGCATGGGTCCACCTTTCCATTCCAAACCTCTGTCCCCATCCTGTAACCCTATGTATCCCCTCTCTCCATGACCCTCCAAGTGTACCCTTAATAGTCTATACACCTATTTGTATATATATTATTGTACCCTGTCACTGCATCCCCATGTTACACAGCACTGCTTGCTTTGCTTCATAGCTGCATTTTCACTATATAGAGCCTAGCACATAACCATACATAAATGCATAATACCCTCATCCTGCATGCCCACCACCCTCACCTTAATCCCCTACCCCTCTCTCTTTCACTCTCTTTGTATCTTTCTCGCTCTCACACACACACACACACATGCATGCATCACATGTGTAACTATGAGTGGGAGGGGGGAGGCCAGCTGCCCAAGTCTACCTCCATTCGAGGCTGCTACTGACAAAGGACTGATAGGGATGAAGCAGTTGCAGGTATCTCAGGGTTCCATGCCAACGCCAGCATAATTTGCGATCTAGTGGTTTCCTGGGCTGGTGTCGCTGGCTTGTGGTGGAGGGCGTGTCTCCTGGAGTGACAGCAGGTCAGCAGCTGTTGATGTATTCTCTGCCATTATGGTGTCATCTGGGGGGCTAGGACACTATTCAGTGGGATGCCATCATCACATGCAACATATTGATATGATCTCCCAGTGGTACAGTAGCTGGTGCAATGGCCACTGCAGGCGTGCGTTATGATGCAGCAGATAAGGGGTGGTTAGTGCTGCAATATCCCTCACAGTGCCCTAGCTATCCTGCATGGCTGTTGCCGGCTGAATTGTAGACTGCTGGCAGGCAGAGTGCCAGCACTAGCAGCAGTGGCAGTGAACGATGGGGCTGTGTTAGCACGGGCAATAGAGGTGGTGGCTATTTCAGCACTGGTGATTGTGGCAGCAGTGGTGGCGGCGGCTGTAATAAAACTGATGCAGGTGGCAGCGGAAATGCAGGAGGATGCCGTCCCATGCTGCCTGGAGTCCTCAAATTCACATCCAGCTCCATCACCTGATGTTGGGGAACCTGTCATGATCCAGTGAGTGCATACTGTGTGGTTCTGCATGCATGCTGAGGCACATGACATATGCTGGGCCCTCTCCTGAGTTGCATTTCACATTATGCGTGGTTATTGATGAACTTTTGTTGGTGGGATACAGACACCAGGCATTTATGGAATCTGTACATTTGCTGTGAGAGTATGTAAATGTTTTCACAGCAATCATTTCAGTCGCTGGAATGTCTTTTGACTTGGACACTGCTCTCAACGTGGCAGGTACGAATGTGCTCAGTTGAGTACATGAACATTGGGGTGCACGTGTAATGCCCATGTCTTTAAACACACATTGGGGGTCATTACAAGGTGGGCGGTAAGGGGTTAACGGTGCCGGTGCTGTTAACCACCTTACTGCAGCATTACGAGGTCCTTTAGCGGGTCCCGCTAAGGGTGGCTGGTTTTACCAGGCGCCCTTAGTGGGAACTGCTAAAGAGCATGGTCCCCATTCCCATTGAGCCCTATGGGGGCTCGAATGGGAATGGGGATGGGTTCCCTGAATGGGGAAATACCGGGCCCTCCAAGGTTGGAATGGCCCGGTAATTCCCCATTCAGGGAACCCGGACCCGGTATGCGGTAAGGGGGTAGCCATGGCGCTACTAGCGCCATGGCTACCTCCAAACTCGTAATGACCCCCATTGTATTAAACAAAATGTACACCCATCCATTTTGGAGGTAAACAGGCCGCACTTTATTAAAGAAAATCTTCAGATATCATGACTGTGACCCCCCGTGTTTTAAACCATCATCGGTTGCCATGACCTTGACCCTAGTAGCCCTGACAACCTGCCAGCTGCCAGTTTGGTCTACTTGCTGTCTGAGCTGTCCCAGGGTTAATTGCAGAATGCAAATGTCCAGCCGGACAGTCCAGCGCCCAAGCCTGGGCTATATTTCCACCCAATGGGCAACCCGAGGGACCACCGTCCTCGCTGGCTTGGCCTATTGGACGTGAGTGGACCCCTCAACCCACAATCTCGGCAGTAACGTCATAGTTCATCAAGGTTATGGTCTGAGCATTTCCATAATCCATTGTGTAGGTCTCCGTCAACAGCGCCAAAATGCGACCCGACAATAATGCACAGAATAATTACACACAAAATCTTCAGAACATCATTGTAACAAGATGGAAAGCCCAGTTGATGGCCTAATCAACACTGCCACCATAAGGGGTTGGGTGGGTGGGCAAACGTCTTACGGGCACAGGCGGCCGGAGAGGAGGATGTTGCTCGACCAAGGGGAGCTGGCATATAAAGATCCCGGATGAAGCTGCCGCACTGCCCCCCGTTTATGTGGCGACAACACACCGGATGCCCCTTCCAAATGCCCCCCAGAAGCTCACTTCACAGAAACAAAGGCGCCGCCATGGCACACGAGGCAGCCCCTAATGGCGCCCTCATGTAGGGCCATGGCGGCACCTCCATTTATATTACAATTACATGTCATTGTATGTAGCATTCTGTGACTAAACTGCTGCTATTTAGGGTTTGGCTCTGACCTCCTGGGCACTAACATCTTCTATCCCATGTCTTCAACCATAGAGGCTGCCTTCTCCTTCCAGGGTTTTAGGACGAGAGACATGATGCCACCTCCTCCAAAGTAGATTCTTTCCATTGGTCAAATGAGAGTTGCCCCAAAGATGTACATTTCTCCATACTCTGGGACTGCAAACATACAGTTCTGCATGGCACTCATTTGTGCTGTTCACTGCTTCGGTTTACAACTTGTCAAAAAGTCGTGACCATCAGATTACCAGACAGACTTTGGTCCTCTTCAGTGGCTGCTCTGTGGGTACTGTGAGGTACTGCTCGCTGAACCTCAGGTTGTGCTATGTGCCATCTCCAGAATCCTTTAATGACTGGACAGCTGCCTTAAGCTCAGAATGCATTGTTTTACTACATTTTTAAATGGATGCTGCGTCATGTCTGGTTTCCTATGTGTGCAATAACAATATTTATTTAATGCAAATTTTTCCGCACGCAGGGTCTTGCCCGGCCATTACTGCTGTAGCTATGATACACTCATCAACTGCAAACCCTCAGATTTCCGCATCCGGTAACAATAATTGCTGCATGCTGCAATCTATAACACTCTGTGCCATTTTCGCTTTTTCTGTTCACTCCCCATTCAGCTCTCAGACTTACCTTACAACATATTATTTCAAAGTTCTCAAAAGACTGCTTGATCAGACAGCAAATAAAACCAATTTCTAAAAAAACAGAGCACCGCGTAAGATAGTGGAGGAAATATAAGAGTATTAGGGAGTTCCAACCCCATCCCTTTTGTTCTAAGCAAGGATCACATTGAGGCGCGTCTGATCACCTGGGCCGTTCAGAGACATGTGGTAACTCTCTGCTTGTTTGCCCTCCTGAAGGACGTCTCACAGCAGATAGACCACAGGACTGAGGCTTCTGTGGGTTCCACATGGTGAAAGTGATTCCTAGGAACCTTTTCATTGTGAGCTTGCACCATGGACCTCCTCTCAGAATGCGCTCTCTATTTCCCAGCTAATTGCTACTTCGTGGACAGCCACTTCCTTTTCTCAAATACTTTGATTCCCAAAGATTCATCCTTTCAAAGAAAAAGCTCTTCTATCCTCTTGGTTGGATATTTGGACAAGTTAAGCTTTCGGTCTATGGCTAAACGTTAAAATGTGCTTCCAGGCAATACTTGCTAGTGATTGCTTTCTGCTCTCCCTGTTGGTTTACAAAGGACTTCATAGTTTATGTTCAGCAGATTTTAATGGCAGTTGACTTCCATTGGAGGTAGTTGGTTGACCAAAATATAGCCACTGGTAAAGACACGCTTGCTGCCACTTATAAAGTGAAGGGTTTTCTCTCCTTGGGCTTCATTTGGCATGTCGATCCTTCCAAGTTCTATCAATCAAATGATCTGTCTCAGGCCTGTATCTCTTAGCCGAGTGAAACATGGACATCTTTCTAGAATTATAATCCAAGGTAATCTTTCTTTAAGATTTTCTTCACATTATAATCTGGACAATGCTAAATACGTTGCGGATTTGTTTTATTTCTCCTCTGAGTGACTCGTCTTAGATTTGTACATAAGCAGCCCCCTTTGCTTGTGGACCAGTAGCCCTCATGCATTTATCTTCATTGTTATGTAGATTTGACCTGCTCCCTTTTCAGAAGGGTTTATCTGGTTGGTCAATAAATATATAACTTTCTTGCAAAGATAAAGGACTACCTTCTTTGCCAGTTTTCAAGGTACACCTTGAAACCTCCCTCTGCACCACTCCGTCTACGGCGTTTTGACAGCAGGAGATGCCAGCCAGAGAAATGCCAGGAGAAAGGACAGGGAGAGTCGCGCGACATGCATGGGGGCTGGAACAAGGTAGTCCTTGAAACGGGAAAGTACTTTTTCAAGTTCTGGGAAATGAAGAGATAGCTGGAGGAGGTGAGCAAGGAGTGTAGGAACGTTTGGGGTGAGACGGGCTGCACAGACATGGAGGTGAGGATGGAGGCTCGGTCAGCGGGTGGCTGGATGCAAGGGCATGGGAGGTTCAGAGGATGAAACCCCATGATGGCAGTGAAATGTCACCTGTTGGTCGTCTAAAAAGGCTGTCTTTTTTGGAGTGTCCTCATAAGTGCAGTTAGAACACATAGCATCGACCACTCTAGTCGTGTACCACATTCGTGCCATGGACTACCTCATCATACTCCCTGGGAAATGGAGAACCAGTCTGGCCCCCCAGAACCTACTCTTCCACCAGGCCAGTTTGAAGGAAAGATTCAGACTCCGGTATTTCATGGATCGCGTCCACAGCAGTACCAGTCTAGTCACAGTGTTTGTTCTGGAATCAGTGCAGTTCATAAATTAGCTTTTTACTTCTTGGACTCGCTGCAATGACAACGCATACGGACAAAATGTTGCTGTTATGACACGCTGTACACAATCCTGATTAATTAACCAACTAATCAAGAGAGACATGCAGGAAACCACTTTTGAAATAAATGATTAAGAAGGCTGAAAACCTGTTCTCCACTCTCTTCATTATGGGGATAAATACTATATCATTTCAGAAAGGAAACAGGCTTTCGCAATTTGATTGGAATTCAATAACCAGTTGATAACCCACTCCATTTAGCATTCCCTCAAATAGGAAGTGAGCAACCTCTGTGTTGGCGCGTCCAGGCTCCTTGGTTATAAGAGACTGATTCTCTACTTTGAACTGAAAATAATGTTGACACAGTCCCAGGTCAGGCATCCATCCTTGGAGAACAGGGCTTTGGCGGTGCATGCTTCCTGCTGTAGAATGGAATTTTAGGAAGGAAGAGATCAGACCTCTTGCTGATTTTCCAAGATCTCACAGCTACTGGATCACATGGCCTCTGCTGACCCTATTTCCAACTTTGCATTGGCACTGTAACCACTGTCACCAAGGACCCAGTGGTGACCGGGTGACGGAGTAATCTCGCGAACCATGACTAAATGTTTAGGGAGCAAACGTCAAGTGGCTACTGCTATTATGAATATGGAGTATCTTTCTCTGCTTTGCACACTTTACCACCTCAAAAGGACAGTGGCAACTGAGACAGCCACCTCTTGCGGAAGCTGTGCCATATGTACAGTGCAGCATACAACTTCTATTTAGTGCACACTTACTCCAGTACAGCCATGCAATCGATTTATGCACACGAGGTTGCAGTGCAACACAGAGGGACTCTGTAACGAGCCTGATCACAAACGTGTGCACCTTCCCACGGAAGCCCGCAATGGACATGCGTGGGATCGTGTGCATGTTTGAGGGGGGTATTCATCAAGTCTCTACATGTGAGCATGTGACAGTAGTGTTTGTGGCTGCACTGGTGCAAGCACATGCAGAGTGGAGAATGTGCGTTACACTAGTGGCAAGGCACACTTTCTGTGATCCTGTCTAGCATAAATAATGTAAAAAACGTTATTTCCTCTCACAGTGAAAAACTCTGGGGACTACACACGTTGAATCTTTGCTTGCAGTTTTTTTAGGTAATGGTTAGTGTGTGATAGCAACATGAAAGCACTTCTTTCATAACCAATCACATGCGAGTGGTAATCATAATATGCTTTTATATGGCAATTTACTTTAGCCACTTCTAAGCCCGTTTTAGAATGTGTTACTATAAGCTAATATAATGATAACTAATGTATCGACCTCTGAAGGATATCAAGCCGAGCCGGCCTTACTGATGTTCAGGCCCGGACAGCAAATTGCATACCGATTTCTAATGCAAGGGTCCACTTCACTAGGCTATGTTGCTGGCTAGTAAGTCAAGATCAATCTTCTGCTTAAGAATAAGGATTAGTGGCCAGTTCAGAACTCATGTTCGTATGTTGAAAGAATTACTGATGATCATGAGGTCAAGCGAGAAGAACACAGGAAATCATCTAACGAAAAGAAACACAGGAATGTAAAATGTGGCCATGCCTCTAATAAAATAGTGTTCATCCTACTTTCACTTAAGCACCAGTTATTCATCATGAAAACCTTACCTCCCCTCCGTGTCCAATATATATCCCTCCAGCAGATGAGTTTTCTGTGAGCAAGGTGTTCACTCTCTCCGAGAAAAGTCAAGGTTGTGTTTGTGTTTCTGGATCTTGAGGACCTGGCTGACCCGCATGATCCCTCAGCGGATACCAGGCGAGGTCACCAAGACGTCCTTTGTTCAGTTTACCCAATAAGGAGCAGTCCATTCTGCAGGTATCCATTTTCAGCCTGGGTCCTTTTCAGAGAAAATGGGTTACTGCTTTCCCCGTTATTCACCCATCAAACGGTGCACCTCAGTTCCCTACTTTCTCCACAGTTGGTGAAACAAAGCCTTACTGTAGCCACCATGAGAGCTGCGAATTTCTCTTCTTTTGAATGATAACATCTTCCCTTAATATGAAATACTTAACTATTTAGGGGTCATCAATGTCTGCCAACTAAATAGAGTGGAGCAGTTTATCCATCTTCCCAGAGGTTCTGGTTTCCTTTGGGATGAATAATCAGAGACCTGAAAGATACAGATGTTTCGATCCCAGTCTTTGTTTTCAATTCCTGTTGCTAGGCAAGACCTACATGGATGACTGCAATCCATGTAATCCCATCCTCTGAGCCTGGTGCACACTCAGTCTTTGAAACTAGTTGCATGAGCTGGTTGGGCCGATCCACTAAGAAGGGATGCATTTTTCAAGACATGCTCCTGAAAATCTCTTGGCATCAAATGGTTTATCTCAGTTGGCAAGGCATTTGATGCAAGACATTTTATGATCAATTCTCCCAACTCATATGTCACCTATGTCTGAAGAAAAAATATGCCTAGGTTTTGCTGTTGTAACACACCAGGCCTAATGTTCGAAATCCCTGTAAATTGCATAGAGGGAAATTCATGCACTTGCAGTTACGTGCAAACAATACCCCTCCGTGCAATTTGCATCACAAGTGCAAATCAAAGGTGTAAATGCCTTTGCATTTACCAGTGCAAATAGAGTAAACGCTGCCTTGCATTTATGCATTTATGCATGGCTGTTCGCTTTTACAATGGATTCCATAGGAATCCACAGCATTTATGGCAGCATGAAAATGACATTCTGGGGTAAATGCTGTTGCACTTGTATGGCCAAAAGATGGAAGGGGCGGAACCATGTGTTCTTTTCCATGCCCCCATTCCACCATAAACATATGTGAAAATATAGTATTGAATAAAATTCGGGAGTAAAATGTTAACACATACATTTTACACATGCATTTTACTCTATGCTATTACCCAATCACCACCACTGAACGTTGGTACAACAAGTCAGTCATTGGGACAAACCCCGATATTCATATCACGTTTGGCGTCATTGGAATCTCACAGTTATGGGGACTTTGGGAAAAGAGGGACATGGTTGGGAAGTAATCCTTACCAAGGATCCACTCTAAAGGATTTGATCGAAGATAGTGCCAGCTGTTGCTGCACCTTTGGGACTGAAGATCTTTCAGTGGTGGCTGTAATACTAATCTTTGACTTTATCATTGAATAGCAAAGATCTCACAAAGGATGCTGCCATTGTTGCTCAGCTATACATAGTTCCATTTGGTAGAGGATAGTTGCTTTGTCCAGCAGATTCTTGAAGACTACAGGGAAGGATCATTGGTCAGCAAGATGTTTCCTCTCTTCAATCATCCGTCGGCCCATGTTCTTTACGTTGAGAGCAGATGTACATGTCTGAGCCTGAAAAGCACATACATTTATTACTCTTTCTATTAGTCCTTGAGCGATATTGCAGGTGAGCAGGTCTCTTTCGGTCCTTTCTCAGTGAACCTCCTTCGCGGAAACATTGCGATAACTTCATGGCTTTCTTTTGTCACAAAATGGCATCTCTCTGGTGATCATGGCCTCGGCGGAAGCAAACATTCTGCAATATATAGTGCCCCAACACTGCTACCTTCCATGATTTATCGGCGATCACTACGTAATCAATTGTCTAAATAACTGCCCATCAACAAACATTCAGTAATATTCCTAACATATGAAAAGACAAAGGGCCTCATTACAAGTTTGCTTGTCTGGAATTAACGGTGGCGGTAAAACCGTACCGGCTTCGTTTTCCGAACCGGCAAACTACGAGTTCTGCAAGCCAGTGCCGTTCCGCCCAACAGGTCTGCCCTGGCAGGCGGAACGGCACCGCCTGCAGATGGATGCAGACACACCGGCACCATTACAACATGGTGCCAGTGTTTCCGTGGTCCCCATTTCCTATGGGACTCCACAAGGATGGGGATTAACAGAATCCCGGATTGACCAGACCACCGGGGTTGTAATGCCCCGGTAAATCCGGCAAGTCCGGCGCCGGTAAATCACTACGGGTCTGGCAGCACACTTCCGGTTTTACCGGCTCGGCTACCGCCGGACACGTAATGAGGGTCAAAATCAGCAAGCCTCTATCTGCGTTCACTGTGATCATAAACAGGTCTGCCAACAACCTCCTTTCCAGTGGCAAAACTGCAAGGACTGAAACCTTCCATAAACACAGTGCTGCTGAAAATATGGAGCAGGAATCTGGCCATCTCGGATATTTACAGGATGTATATTTATATATTCTGCAAAACACAGTAATTACCCAATGATAAGCTTACATAGAAAATTAGGTTGCTCATCTTTTTCCATGGCGGAAATTAAAATGTAAAAGCGTGTACACATTCCTTTTCTGCCCTTCCATAGTTCTGGATCTGATGCTGGCATTAATGCTTTGGCTTTCTAGGGCTTCCAATTGCATTTCATGCCTGGGAAAAGCTGGCGGATTCCATCGGAACACATTGTAATGCTACCTCCCAGGCATAAATTGCAGACAGCCTTTACACAATTTGCACTACTAGGTCTATTTGGCTATTTTGCTTGTTCTGTACCTCCTTTTCAACTTCGTAGAGCAAATGAGACACATTGCACGCAGGGGGACTTTTTGCATCTCAGTGCAAACGAAACAGGCCCTTCCTATGGAATTTACATAATTTTCGACAGGCCTCCCAGCTCTTTCTGAATACCATTCACTCAGGCTTCCAGCCACAGTGCACGAATGAATCTACCTGTATGAACATAAGCAAAGGACTGCCCACCTCTACTGATCAGGGTTGCCATTCTGCCTCAATGTTTCTGCACTTGACTTGGACAGAGTGCCCCTGCCGCATGATACACATATACGGTACTAGCGGCGAGATCTGGTAAGAGATCACATTTCCTGTAGCGTCCACCAAGGTACCTCACTGTCTTACATTGTCAGCAATGTTGACATGCAGTCCTGTCCTAAGTCGAAGATAGCCACAACATTGGCGACCACATGCATGTTGATGATGATTATGATTTGCATATGCCTGGAAATTGATGCTGTGCAAGGAAACGCCTCATCACAATCATACACTGTATGTGCCAGAAATGCAAGCCTTTTCTCTCTTTCTATGACTGTGCCATGCCCAGGCATGCTCCTCCACTGATTGCGCATATCTGAAACAGTTTGCATTCAATGGAGAATTGCCAATTGCACCACTGCTGAATAATGCTACCAAACGAGCATTCTCACACCTTCTCCCATCCTGTTCATAGGCCCCTGTCTTTACCATTACTGCCACCTTGGCTCACCATGCTCCTCACTATCATCATATTCAAGTTTTATTTATTTATTTATTTATTTATTGGGTGTTTATAATGCGCCTATACAGCAAAGGGTGTTTCAAGATGCAACAAGGCAAAAAAAGGGGTTGGAGGGTTGGGGGACAGGAATGAAGAAAAAAAATAACGTCCTACTAGGCCTTGTGACATACATTTGGATTGTGCAAGATCAGTAACAAGAAATTCAGGGGAGGGGGGGAAGAGTCAGACAGGGCGGAGGGCTCGTGGGTAAAGCGTGTGCCATGGGGAGGACAGGTGGGCAAGTGCTAGGGGAATGCAGAGACTGCAAGGGGAGATGGTCAGCGTGTTAAGAGCAAGGGAAGGGGCTGGAAGGGTTCCATTGGGTGCAGGTCGTCCAAGGCCTAGTGAAGGAGTAGGGAGGCCTGAAGTGCAAGTGCAGGTAGGGGGGTGCCTGGTGCTGGGTCGCCGCATGAAAGCGCTCTGATTGCGGGCCCCCTATTAATAAAAAATGAGCAGAGATGAGAGTGAATGCGTGCTCTCTTTATCCTGTTTCCGGAGAAACTGCCGTGCCTCGCGCATGTGCTTCCTTTTCCCCTTGGTTACATCACTTCCTCGCTTGCTGATGGCGAACTAGAGCACTATCTCCCAGGTGTATGGGCGACCAGGCAGCGTCCAGCCTCTGGTCAGCAAACTCCTTCATGCCGCCCTTTACCTGGTCAGCCGTCTTTACTTATCAATGAAGGCCTTAATCTCGGCTAGGGATGTGTGGTAGCCTCGTCCTTAGCTTCCTTCCACACATTAGCTCAGTATGATATGATTTGATATGGCATTTGTAACGCGCCTATACACAAGTGTTTCAGTAGGGCATTTCCCTGTGGTACTGTGAGGTGAGTTGTGTAGTCTCTCAACAGATTGCAGGGAGCTTGATTGAGAGACAGGACGCTCTGCTCATATTTTGTTGCACACTCTTCGCTTAGCTGCCCATGAACATTTAAAATCAGCCCATTGATTCGAGGCACCAGGGGAGTGAATTTCCGGTGATGCACACTCATGTATCATACAAAACAAGTGCATTCTATCCCACTGAAAGGGGGCCATTGCCTGACTTGGGAACTTCTGAGATACCCCACGCTGAGATGATAATGTCAAGTTCCGGGATCCACCACCGTTCGCTGATGTGGATGACACAACTTGTACAATGGGGAATCGCTAGTATTCCTCCATTGCTACCCGCAGGAAACTTCCCCTCCTTAGGAGGTCTGAAGAAATCAAGCGCTACCTTGTTCCACCGTGTCTCATGCAGCTCCAACATCTACGTTGACATAGGTACATTGACAGAGATGACACGATTGTGTGCTATTTTCTACAAGGGCGTCAAGATCAGGGAACCACATCGTTTCTCTGATCTTTTGCTTGGTGGCAACCAGGGGTAAAGTCCTAAAAATTTAAGTGGGGGACTCTTCAACAAATGCAATGGGATGTGACATCGCGAAATATGCACATTTCATTAAATTGGCTTTGCATAACCACCTAAATTGAACAGGACGAACAGCATTTGCCTTTCATATAATCAACACACACAAAAACAAGACAGGATATTTTCTTCTGATAATGTTTTTGAAAACGTTAAAAGTTGTTCCTGTTTTAAACTCCAAGAATCAATACAAATGTTTTCCCTGGGGCTTGCAGTATTGAAATGGGATATTTCACCTTTTTTATTTTTTATCAGGTTATATAGTGCAGTTGTGAAGTGTCCGGCCTACAAACCTGACGACTGCAGTTTGATCCCCAAGTCGGTTTTAATTCATAAATTCAAAGAGGGCATCTGACGTTTCCCTTTTAGCTGGGGGGACTGAGCCCAACCTCTGAATAAAGTGGGCGGACTCTGTTCCCCCACGTGTACCCCGACTTGAGCCCTGGTGGCAACTAGGTCAAGAATTTGTTATCGAAGGCTGAGCAGGACAACCAGTCGAGTGCCCCTCATAATTAATTCTACCCCAGAGAGAGGTGGCTCATCCTGTACCCGCTTTAAGGCACACAGATCAGCTATATTGTGATATATTGTGCTCCCCTGATCACTATCCAGAGTCACAGAGTACCAGGCCTCCTTGTTATCAATTCTCGCACTTTAGCAATGTTTCATCCTGGTGAATATGTTCCTTTATGAGAGTGGTAGTCAGCAGTCCTGACGACCATGTTTTGGTGATGAAATTGCTGTATTCTTCCAACATGGACAGATCAAGTAGCGGATGTCGGGACATGAAATTCGTGGGGTTGTGTTCTTTCCTCAGCTCATGAATTATATGGAAATCCTAATCCTGCAGTCAAAGACCCCAGCTCGCTATGCAGGGCGGCATCTTACATCACAGATTTTTTGGCATCTTGCATCGTGAATTTCCATAAATGGTGATCAGTGCCTGGCGGTCAGATACGATTGTGAACGGTTTCCCCAGTAGAAACATTTTGAAATGTTCACAGGCCCAGAATATAGCAAGCCCTTCCTTTTCAGGTTATGAGTAGCATCTCTCAACATCGGATACAATCTTCTCGGCATAGGCAATCACTGTTCATAGCAATTCCCTCCCTCATCTGCGGCAGTATGGCTGTATGGCTCTAAGGCTCAGAGCATAGGGACGGGTTGAAATACACTAAATGATTTTGTGGAAGGCCTCCTCACACAGAGAAGAGCATTGAAATGCCACACCTTGCTTGATGAGCTCCCTCAGCAGCACGGTTGTGGTAGTGAAATCCCTTATGTAATGGGAGCAGTATCTGGCCATTCCCAGGAATGACCAGACATCACTAACATCACGAGGAGCAGAGATTTCCACAATGACTTTTACTTTTCCTGGATAGGACCCAATGCCGGTTCAGGGATGTGATCTGCTAGTAGACAGTTGATTTCCTTCACGACGCAGGATTGAAGATGAATCTATATTCGTTGTGGGGCTGGGCAATATGTGTTACTGATTCATCAATGTGTAGCACTAATGGGGTCCTTTGAGACACCCCAAGCCTTGGAAGAGATATGGGACTTAGAGGACAATGAGGTGTTATGATTGCATGTTGTACATCACGGATGCGATGTTCATGTGGAACGCCCTAGCCGATTGCTTCCTTGAAATTCTCCTTGGAGGATATGAACTTCTGATGGTAACTTTCTCTCTTTGTATCGAAACATGGTTCTAAATTTACCATTATTTGTCACAGGACCCTTGCCAGCCCATTGGAAGACTCTCAGATTGGAAGGTACCATGGTCGGTGACTCCAGCATCTTGTTGAATTCAGAAATGCACATGGTGTTTAACTTCACTTCCTTGAACGTTCACGGCCTCGGACATCATGTATGCATAATCTTCATTCTCCCGTGGGCCAAGGGGTGGTGATGACAGAGGCGAACACTTGGCGAACATGGCTCACTACTTCCCTTCTGGCCGGCATGTCACGTCATAGCTGTGCCAGATGGTGTGTCACGTCTCAGCTTTGCCAGATGGTGTGCCACGTCTCAACTGTGCCAGATGGTGTCAACTCACCTCCTGTCTGATGGGCATGGAGCTGCATACATTCACTAGGTGATTTTATCTGCTGCAGTTGCTGCAACTTTGCCCTATGGCTGGTATCTCACATTGTCTTTGGGTGGAAATGATAACTTGCATCTATAGCACTTGCCTCTGGTTGAGTATCTTCTCATAGGAATGCCACTTCCTAGCTTATTCTGGAGTGATTCTGAGATTTGATATAGCCGCTCGACTTTGACTTCTTTCCCTGTTTCTATCTGAGCAGCTTGGATTTCTGCTCTTGCTTCTATACTCGCCAGAATGGTGGCCTGGTGAAAGGGTTTTAACAGCTTCTTCTGAAATCACAAGGATAGGCATCCTTCAATGATGCAAAGCCAAAAATCTTCCTTATTTGTGAAAGTTGCGTTGCAAATGAAGCCATGGATTCTCCTTGTGCCTGACATGCAGTATTAAAAGTGTCTCTAGTGATCAATGTTCTGTTGAGGATTGAAATATGCACTTGAGGCTTCCTTGAGTCTGTGGTCATTGCCAGTCTGTTCCTGTTGTAAAATGGGGATGAGATCCTTGACTTCATGCACCACTAGTTTGATTAGGAGTCTCCTGGCAAATTTATCAGAGGAATATTTTTTGTAAGCCTCTAGATAATTCTCAAATCTAAGCTTGTGCTCCCATCGTGGACCAAGAACTTGCTGGTCCAACATGTCAAATGGGTAGGGATGACGAAACGCTACTGCGCCTGATGATTCTGCATTGTGTGCTTCCATATCCGGCATGTGAGAAAGCATCAACCGCTATGTGTTCAGGGTTTTTTGTTGTTGCAAGGTGTGTCTTTGATAGAGGTATTCCGTTGTTCACATCCATGTGTTCATATTATTATACATTTTTCTCAATGTGTATCCGGTGGATCCCCCTGGATCTTCTCCTGGTCGCTGCTACGATTGCGGGAACTCTGTATGATAAATGAGCAGAGACAAGAGTGAATGCATGATCTCTTTATTGTTTTGGCGCAAACTGCTGTACCTTGCGTATGCGCGTCCTCTCACCTTGGCTACATTACGACACGCAGGCCATGCTGAGTCAGCGCAGTCGCATCAGATTAACCCTGATGACGCAGGGCTATGACACCTGCCATAGATGCAAGGTTTGTGGTGGATGCGATTTGGTCAGCAAAGTTTGTAACTGAGTGCACTCCCAGCTAACATGTTATGTAGAGTAGCTATCTAGAGTACTCTTTGCATACCGGGAAAATGTTCTTTGCAAAGCTCATATGCTGCTCTTAGTCACATTTTATGCTTTGGTATTACTACAAAGTAGACCGTTCAAACGCCTAACCAAAGGATTGAAATTAGCAGGTTAGATTACTTCCTATCACAAGGAAGGTTGCCGGGTGAGACCTGTCCTGGGAAGCAATTCGACTATCTGGCACCAATGGTCACTCAATGGTGCCAGATAACCAAGTGTGTCAGATAACCAAATTATGAAATTGTCGAGGGCAGCTATCCGGAAAACTGAGCATAAATGCTGGATTACAAAACTTCCTGGCCTTCCATTCTGTTTACTGGCACTCTGCTGTCTGGATTCTCAGTTATCTTGTCTCAAAACCTTGCTATCTGGCATTTTATCAATCAGAACAGGATATAATTAGCAGACAGGTGCCCATCAATATACTGTACTGGTTAATGGAGTGCCAAATAACTGAGCGTCGACTGTAGTAACTATGCAGTGGAACAATATCTGAAACACGCAAACCGGCAACTCATGCATTTAAATAAAACGACATCAAAAATAAATTGAAGAAAACAGTATCCCTCTACCCCCCATGAAGTCAATCACTAACTCAAGTACCCCTGCCTGAAATTACAGATAATATTTTTATACTCTCAATGTCTCCTCAGTCAGTCTATATCTTCTGCTGTGGCCCGGCCCTCCCTTATTCCCTGTGCAGCCTATCTAAACTGACAAAAGAATCAAAAAGTCATAGGGGCACCAGCGGGGCTTCAAATCACTGCCCAAGATCTGCACATCCCATTGTGAGAATGTAATCATCCGCACGGCAGGTGCGCGTTCTCCTGGGCTGTTTTTGAAATTTTAAATGGAATTGAATGATGGTAGATCAACCTCCAGAAAATGTTGGGGGCTAATCCTCACATTTTCCTATGCTCGCCGCACAACATACGCATAGACCTGTGTACTCCAGGTGGGCACAGCCCGTCATATTTAGTTGGGATCTGACACGTGGAGTACATAATGCATCTACAGAAGGGGGAGCGCCAAACCTTCCCTCTGCCATGGCCAGACTGATTAACTATCACAGGTTCCATGGATCCACCCTGTTCTTTTATTCATCCCTACAGCTAGTGGCAACAATCAACATACACATAGAATATACTTCAAACAGGTCCACATGGGGCCTGGCTGCATAGGCTAACAAAGGAGATATGAAACCCCAACAAGTTTTCATATGCACCTTGTCAGCCTGAAGCCAGCTCCCACCCTCAGTATCGAGCGATAGTGGACTGTCATGTCTGGGACTGCATGTTTACAATAGTCAACCTCACAGGGGGACCCCATTCATAAGGTACGAGCATGTGGTTTGCAGGAGCCAGAAAATCTGGTCTTGCCGCAGCTTCAAGGGAGACCTGCCGCTTTAATCTGAAACTACAGGGAGCTCCAGAGATCAACAACAGACAGGAAGATTGGTGGGATTTAGTATTACATGTTTTCATCCCTTTACCTTTTCTGTTGCAAAGCACTCTGGTTATGACTTCATGCATATAGGAGATTGTTGGTGGGGTCCCAAGATTCGCTCATATTTATGCCAGCGATGGAAGGGCAGGACGTCCAAGAGGAAAGCAAGATCCTTCCCCTAAACATCTCCCAGGGAACAGAGGGGGCTACCGTATCCAGAGGACCCTCCAGCAGCTCCAGAACCAGTGCCCAGCCAGCACACAGCGTGCCCTGCTAGGCATTGCAGCAAGCTTCCTAGGTGGGACGTACCCAAGCGTCTCTGAACCCGAAACCACAGACAAGGCAGCTGCCTGAAACACCCTCCTCAGCTTTGGCCCGTTCACCATAAAGGATGCCACAAGCTCATTGAAGAAGCTAAGGTAAGTGCATCGACAAGCATCTACCGACATCTGCCTTACATGACATTTTCGAGCCAGTTGAGCCACTCTAGCTGCAACGGACGGCACCACTGTCTGTTGGTATCCTGCGGTTGCTAAAGTCGCCTGAGATGCCTCGACCTGTGCTTCAGAACCGCCGACTAGCACTGAGACAACGAGTCCTGTCCAAGAGCAGCTGTGTAGGCCAGCATGCTGCCGTCCATCCCGCTTTGCTCGCCGAACTGCCACCACCTGATACCCGCAGCTGTCCCCCATCTTGAACTCTGCCGCAGAAGCTGCAAAGCACCATGAAACCAACTCAACCCTGTCGTGCCGCAAGAAATCCTTCAAGCACAAGGTACATTATGATATGATAGGTTATTTATAACGCGCTTAATATCCAGAGGTTTCTAAGCACGGACACAGGGGATCGAACCTGTGTTGCTACGTGTCGTCTTGCTTCCAAGGCGAGCATGTTGCCGCTGAGCTATCTTCCCGAGACAAATATGATGTGGAATGTATAAAGCGCCTGTACACAAGTGTTTCTAGGTGCGATGATACTGGTTCTGTCCTCCGGGGTCCTTCTTCAAAGGCCCCTAGGGACATTTTAAGACCCATTGCTCCCTTTGTGCTGAAACCTTGAACTGTTGCGATTATTTACCATACCGACTACCATCCTGTCAGTACCCAGAGTGCATTCTCTTTCCTTCTTTGAAACTGTCAGTCCTTGTATTTCGTAGTGTGCTAGAACTATCTGTTGTGATAATAATAAAGTAGATCTTTTTATATAACCTTGACTGGACAGTCCCTTTTATCATTGGGTAATAAGTGTATTTTTTGCTGTGTTGCAAATAAACAACGATCCATGACCTTTCCGAGATAAGCCTGCCGTTCTGTCCAGGTTACCAAAATTGGACAAGGAGGTTTATAATTTGCTTGTTATTCTAATCTGTACGGATCCCTTCTGGTGTACTAGAGGTGTGGGGCTGATTGAGGGTTTAGAAACTGATATTCAACTCTGGACCACGGGTTCCCCGGAAGTTGATTGGTCACACCCATTTTAAAGATTAGCAGATTCAAATTGGTCTTTAATCTTTGAGCATCCTGTACAAACAACAGCGGAACAATCAAGCACTACCGGAATGCAGGGGTGTTAGATGTTACTGTTATGATCCTCAGAACATCCATAGACCTTGTGTAAGGATGTGTTGAATTTGAATTAACAGAGTGGCACGTTAAGTGCATTGCAGTCTGAAACTTACTGAGTGGTGTGACTATGGCATGAAGACCCTCCAGGAACTACTTGTGGAGGATGTCATGCTACGCTGCGCTACAATGCGGCATGTTTAAAAAACACTTCGTTAGTACAGTACCAATGCAAAGTACAAAGTAGGTGCATTGAAGTGTGGAGTTTACTGACCGGTTTGACTGAAGCGTAGGACCCTGCAGCGGCTACTTGCAGAGAAAGTGGAGGAGAATGAAGGTGTTATAGGAATTATGCACATTGCTGGAAGCGTTATTATGAGGCATTGTTTTGGAACAAATGGCAAAAAATTACATCCAGAAAAAATATGCTGGTAAAAATATGCTGTTTTATGGACAAGCGTTCCACAGTGCAACCTTTAAGAGAGTTTCTTCCAGCCTCTGCATATGCATTAACAAGGTCACCAAGGGACAAAGTACTGATCTTGGATGACTCTTTTATTAGGACCACTAATTACCACTAAGAGTAGAAAAGTAGGCAAGGGAGTCTGGTAATAATCAGGTGGATATGGGATGGGACAGGACCCACCTGGGGAGTGGAAACGCCAACACGCGTTTCAGATGATAGCTCCTTTTTTACCCCCACACTACCTGCTCACATATCTACCCCGGCCCCCACATCATTGAGAGCTTTACACCTAGATTTGCAGCCTAGGTTACGTTTATATGACAGTATTTCTCCTGAAGTTAAAATATATAGAAAACTGTTAATAGAAATAAATTAGCAATGTACTATTATGCATGCTTTTACGATCTCTGCAAGGCCGTAGCCAACTCAGTGAGAATCATTTGAGCATACCTCCCTCACCGGCACTCTCGATGGAAGACGAGCTGATGGATATAACAATGTCAACATCTCAGTGGCCTTGGAGAGAGGTATTCATGATGATAAAATGCACGTAAATGGTGATATAAATATGCAAGAGGAAGGAAACCAGATTATGGTTGTTCAACTTTCACCAGGGGTGAGAAATCCTGGGTTACAGGGCAAGTGTAAAAACAACAGATTAAGCACGTAATCTCTGATACCACCATAAAGCATAAACCTACAAAGAAAAACACAGAGTGGGTTAAGAAGATCAGACCTAATTTGGCATTACCATCCCAAAACACAAGCCCCCATTCAAAAATCTCCTAAGAGCTGATGATAGGTGCTTCTGAAAACCCTTCTCTCAGCTAGATTTGGTGGTTCATAAGATTTCAAAGTGCATACCACTTAACAAATAAAAGAACATCTCAAAAGACAAATGTAGTTTATGCTTCTCAGGGCATTAGAAATTACCTATCTTCAAACGTTAAAAGCTGTGGCCTTCATGAAGAGCTTTCTATGACCAGCAGTCATATAGAAAGTGCTGGAAAAGTTTCTGACTTGCCTATCATGGACGCAGAAAATAGGTTCTACTCATTTCTGCGGGCCAGTCAAAAAGTCTGCTTAGGGACCACATTGTCACTCCTAAAAGGCAATCACCATTGCTGTATCGCTGACCAACTGGGATCCCAAATATTTGTTCTAACCAAGATTTTGTTGAATCAGCCTTGCACAATGCTTTAAATCGAGCTTGAATCTTGAGGTTATTTAATGAAATCCCCAAGCTAACGGTAAACAATTCTGAATTTATTCTCCAGGTGGAGTTTCATCTTCACAATTCGGTGTCACTAAGTAAAATCCACTTAAAAACCTCAGGGGTCTCAAGGTTGACTTTTTAGAAATAGGAATATTTCTTCTTCTGCCCTCTGGAAATATAGTGCCTTGGATAGAAGTAGAGGTTGACCTGAGGAATATATATATAGAGTAAAATTTGGTTAACAAAATGACCCGACTACCTTAAAGGAACTGCAGGCCCTGAGGGAATGAGATAGGTTGTGCATAGGTCAGCTCACTTAAACAATGAAAATGTAGGAGGCATGGACTGGGCCCGATTGCCAACTATGCTTCAGCCGTCAAATGTAAATCGTCCCTAAAAACACTAATAACATCTTGCACCTGCTCTCATGGAATATGAGGGCCTTTAAAGGGTTTTAATCCTGGAGCCCTGGGTAAGAACATTATTTTTAACCATGATTCCCACAGTACGTATGGATGACAAGCAAACCCCACTTGGATGGATATAAGAGGTTTTCCATGCTCACGGCAAAGGGTTCTTTGGGGCGCCTGTGCATGTGTCTTGTATCAGCAATTTTAGTTAAAACTGAGGTCATGTGTGAAGATGTTTACGCGTGAAGATGTATTGGCCATTCATTTGCGTCTGATGCCCTGTTGGACTCTTGTGTGAGAAGCGCCTAATAAGGATTAGAGCATCATCTGAAAAAGGGTGACTTCTATATTGAGTTGTTGAAGGTGAGTTATCAGTCTCATCAAATCACAGTGGCAAGAGATTTTAATGTCAAATACCTAGATGTTTGCCATAGGAAGGAAACTATTATATGGGGTTATTTGATTAATAAAGGCAGCCGTAAAGCAAATAAATTCTAGCGAGACAGCTTGATCCTGGGGGAAGGTGCTGTGCGACTCTGGCCTCATTAGAGCAGATGGTCGGGCGTTGAGAGATTTACTTGGGATGTTACATGTTCATATGCGTAATTCCAGTATAGATCATTTTTTTGTATGGCCCGCTCTCTATTCAAAGGGAATCTCATTAAACGTGGTGCATAATGGATTTGATGACCATGCATTTCTATAATGATAATGACTTGGTGAAGAATCACGTTACTGAGAAAGGTAAGTGGTGGATGTTCGCGTCAATACTGCTACAAATTGAACTGTCTGATCAAATAGGAATGTGTTCAATATAACAAACAATATGTGGAGTGTCGTCTTGGGAAAGGGCTCACAGTTCTGAATTACACACCACTTTGATTGTCATGTCACGTTTCAGAGACTGTAAGATCTCGGAACAATAAGTTTGTTCTTGTAAGCACAGAATGCATGGCCCTTCTTAAAGATACTCCTGCCAGTGATTATGATATATAAATATATATATATATCACAATATCACACAATGAAGAGGCAACGACAAGCACTAAGCTGGGATAAACAAACCATATGTTAATAACTGGTACCTTCACCAAGCTTTAAGACATGTTACTTAAAAGGAGGGCCAAGATACATAGCAGCCTGGGTTTGGCAAACCCTATGATAAAACAGACCCGTTCCAATATGGCCGACACAGTTATTCGACAGATAGATTGGGTAGTCCTCTCTCTATGTCTGTCCACATGTCACATGGGGTATTTTAACCCTCTACAATGTTTGGGTGACTAGTTGTGAACAAGCAGTCAGTGGACCGTGAAACGTGTAGACTCCATCTGCTATGCGCCAGCTACCTTGGGAGGGCCAAAATGTGAGTGGCTTGTGAAAACTTTTTCTTGCCATGAGGATGTGCAATGATTTTATGGATTTTTCCTTTTGATATCTAAATAAAGTGGAACAATTTTGCATTTTGGTTTCCTGATTTTGTAACTTGCTCCTCCACCAACTGCGGAAACGACAGCTGAAGAGATTATATATATATATATATATATAATTTTTTTTTTTTTTTTTTTTTTAAGAGATGCAATATTCCTTGAGGCACATTCATTTCAAGGATGAGCGTTCTTGGCAACCTCTAAGAATTGGAAAGAACTTGTTGAAGCAGCATTATACAAACTGGGTTACGGCCTAACAACCTGTGGCTCTCCAGGTGTTTTGAACTACCACCCCCATGACCCCTCACCTTTCACCATGCTGGGTAGGGCTGATGGTAGGTAGCTATAGGCCAAAACATCTGGAGAATTAAATGTTGTAGCCCCCTGGCCAATATGAAAACTACAAACGGAAAGTGGGGTAAAAGGCAAAAATGTCTTTCTAAAAAGGACAGGGAAAATGTTCTATGCATTGGTGTCAAATAATGATTATAGACAAAATATTGCCCATGGAATTGGTATTTTGTAAGCAGAATCAACTTTTGTATGTGTATTTATTATGTTTATATAGCGCTTTACTCCAAAACACTGTACATTTTAACAACTGGATACATATAACATAACAGTAGAAGCAATGTATCTCTTTCAATTGCTGTGGTTAGGGCTGCAGGCATCTCTTCCAGCCTTCCAGCCTTGGTTAAATTGGACTGGCTCCTTTTCTATACTAGGCTGTACAGATTATCCAACATTGTGCTAAAAGAAGAGCTAATGATCTGAGACATTATCAGCCATGGACATCATTTGGGAGTGTCCAGGGGCAACGACTGCTGCCCAGGCATTTTCCTTGGTACTCCTGGCACAACATCTGCAACCTCTGTCGTACTGACCCTCACACTTAGATGTGAAAGAGTGATTTATTGCTCAGTGAAACAATGAAAGTAAGTAAATAAATAAATAAATAAATAATGCTGTTATCCTGAAATATATCACTTTAGTTTCATCACTTTAAGTGTATTCTAGTACTATACACCTTTTCAAGATCTGATTGCTTGTATAGTCGTTCCTGAAGGCGTGTACGCTTGGTCTTTTTACGTAAGGAAAGTAAACAATTTCCAGAAAAGCACTTGCTATGGTATCTTCAGATGTATTTGTGTGTGTGGGAGCTGTAGTCCTATGTAAACATTTTCCGTGTACGCGTAAACTCTGTTTGCTGAAGTTGGATGGTTTATGTCTTGTGTGATACTTGATTGTAAACTGCAAAATAGTTACTTCTATATACTTTTTTTTATATTATGGGAATTTACTTTTTAAAGCTGTATGAAGAAATGAAGAAACATAGAAAAGTGAATTAAGTGAGTATTACTAGCTATTAAGTTCCTCCTATATTCCACCACAAAAAACACCCAACAGGTTTTGATAAAGATTTCTTTTATGTTTTCCAATTTGTTTAGAAGTTGTTCTTGTTTTTCACATATCTGCACAGTGCAAACATCTTAGTATGCTGCTGTAAAAATACAGATGTGGTCTGCTGGGCAAATCGGAGACAGTGAAATAGGCAGAAGTCCCTACTTCTCACCTGGGCAAATAATTTTGGCTCACAGGGCCTCATTTTCCCTAACTTCTCGAACTAAGATCACAAAAGGTGATTCAGTTAAGTTCACACTATAAAGAAAAACAAGATGGTTAATGTATCTAACATTTCAGTCTTCATAGGGTGACAGTACTCAGGTGACAGTCTGCACTCTCGGCAATGATCACAGCAGTTGGGCTTGTTCGACTGCAGCTTCCATAAGATATCTAAATATGGCTTATGCTTTTTACCTTAGTGCATGATGGCACTATAGCGTATATTGTTGCCCTTTCCACGTTGTAAAAGTGCCTGGCATTTAAGGTAGCATTTATCATATTATGGCTATACCTGACATGTGAGACTGTAACAGATATAAGATGACAGTGACTGGCCGTAGGAGACAGGCCTGGCATAGGAAGGCAGTATCCTGGCCTATGGAGGTTCTGCTGAGTGTCCTCCAGGCAATTCAGGAGGTCCATAGTGCTCCTCCGACAAACCTGTGTAAATCATGTTGAAGACATATGCATGCTGCAAAAGAACACTGTTTGCCATCAATAACTCTGTGGAATGGAGCCATAACCCCACAGTATCATAGAACAAAACACAGCAAATGCAGACCATTTCCTTGAACTTGTAAATAAATGATCCCTTGTCTGGTGATAAAATGGAATTGCACAATGATCTGTTTCAATAGATTTGTGAAGTTGAAACTTGGCACGCTAAAATGGGGAGGAAGGATAGCTGAGGGGCTACGCGATTGTCTTGGAAGCTTAGAAACCACTCTCTTGTATTAAGTGCGTTATATACATTTCATACCCCATATAAAACCTCTCTATAAATAATTGTCTTGCATGGTTCAAATTAGGATGAATTATTTTGCGGATTGAAGTTGCAAAAAGAATGTTGAAGACCTATATTGATATAGATATGTTGCTTTCAATAATGTTGCCCCCATCCTATGCCCAGATGTCAAGAACAGTTGTGGGAAAATATCCTATCTGTAGATTTGCTGAGGTCAACAAGTCTACAGAAATCTACACAAATTGCCCACACCTACTTCATGCAAGAACTGAACATTCTCCAGCAAACACCTGATTGGAGGGACATTAGACTTTTTGCTTACTGCTAACAACCCTCCTCATTCAGCCCCCCGAACCCCTCCACCCTGCACACATCCTGAGTGGTCTACAAAACTGTCCCCCTAGTAACACTTCACACGAGTGTCCCTCCCCGACTGACAACATATCAGAGTTGTTCCACTGTATGACCTCACAATAAGGATACACCTCCCACCACCCTCACCCGATATACCGAGCTACAAAGCCTTTGCCCCACTGGTCCCGAGTGTTGCTTCCTCTCGCTTATCTAACGCCCCAATTCTCCTCCCGCTCTTTCCGAGGCTCGTCCACCCCACATTACTGTCCGAAACAGACACGACTTGCTGACCCACCTACCCTTAAAAGGCATTATAAAATCACTATCTGGACTCTCTGAAAAACCTTTCCTTTTTGGCATGAACCGCTAGACTCCAAGACATCTTCAATGTGACTATGAAATATACTTTACTTTCTGGAATACTCAGCTAGATTCTGCCTGGCAAGGACTTGACATACTATTGTTATTTATTTTTCCTAGAGTTGGTTGTATAACCACCGCACATATTTATCAAGAGCTTGCGCATTTTCTGTACAATTTTTTTTTTTTTTGGGGAGATCTCTAAACACAGAGATCCCCATGAGCTATTTCCTAACCTCAATATAAAGCGCTGTAAATGCATAATTTACATAAATAAATTAAAATAGACAAATGTTTAAAACAAAAACACTGTATCCTGATATCTTAGGACAGAAAAAAGGTGATACTTAAATCAGACTTGCACTGCCAAATTGCTGTTTTAGCGTTCTGATATATTTCTTGCATGTTTTTAAAACGTCTGGTCATCCATTTGCTCTTTGGTGAACACCTGCACAGGGCACAACTAACAGCCTGATTCATGTAAGTATTTGCGTGAAAAATGCAGATTTGCGTGCCTTTCTGCCCGAAAATCCCTGTTTGAAGTTTGGGGATTTTCGGGCAGAAAGGCATGCAAATCTGCGTTTTTCACACAAATAATTCCAGTAATGAGGCAGTTAATGGTCTGATATCTTAGTTTGCGGCATTTTTTCTTGATGGGTGCCAATGGGCACCCATTACTAATTGGAGCGTCACATAGTTATTTTATGGTTGAAAAATACAATAAATGTTGTCCACCTTAGTACTACTTATCATTTTTATTAATCATACAAGTATTGTAGTGTTTGTTTACTTTTGTAATGCCACTTCCTGTGATGTCACCAGGGCAAAAGGGTATATGGTTCACTTCCTATCAGGGTAGGGTGAAAGAGCATATGATGCTCCTTCTTGTGATGTCACTGGATAGGTGATGTCACTTCCACTACCCCAGGCATTTTGGTGAATTGTAGTCCCTGGGGAGGCATGAAGCTCCTCAATGCTACAGACTTATAGCTATTCTTGATGTCGCTCATAAGATCTTTGTCTTGCTTCTCTTAAAAGAACCTGTTGCACAGGCTAATGTAAAACATATCATAACAATCTTTCAAACTGGATTTAGGAACTGTATGGGAACCATCTGGAGTGGGTTACTTCTGAATATCATTAAATCCCAGGCAGCGAGTACGGCCTGTTCTCTGTACATACTGCTTTTTAGAATTAACAGCAGTAAACTATGGGCTAAATTGACTGCGTGGGACATTGATAACGGCTTGTGGAAGTTACATGTATTTCATACAGAAAAAGCTATGAAAATTAGATTACGCAAGGAAGGAACAACCTTCAAAGAGGTTGCTACAAATTCTGGGTTGAAACAGAGATGTAGCCTGGCCCTGAGCCTGTTTATCCTGTACTTTCCTGATTTTGGTGAACTATTATCCCCAATTTCAAATCTAACCCTCAAAGTAGGCTATTATCATATAACTTTATTGCCAGATGCCGATGACATAGTCTTGGAAGACGATACACTAGAGAATTGCAAGGCAGCTTGAATGTTGTGTGGCAATCCACCAAAGATAATATGCTGATGCCAATATTAGCAAAGCAAAGACTGTCATTATCTCATAATGTGCATACAAAATATGTGCTATCTTGGAGAGAACAAATTGGAAAAAGGGACAGAACGTGTATATGTGCGATTCTGGTTGGTCTACTAATATCTTCAATGCAAAAATTACAACTAATGCTATGATGTTATGGCAGACCCAAGTGTTTTGATCGCCGAGAAAGGTGGATATTCCTTGATGTCTTTATCAGCAGAATCTTGTCTTGACAGCTTTGTATAAGCAGTCAGTGGTTGCATCCTAAGAGGGACCACTGTGAAAACCTACTTTATGCTTTCCCTATACAACTACTACACAGTGAGGGCAGAATTATGTATGAAGTCGTAGGAGTGTTTGAAGAGAGTGCAGGTTCATTTAAAAATCACCCATGGGCAAGACAATTAGGGTATTGTATTGAGAAATAATTAATTTCTTACACAATATGCTCATGGCTGTGTGACGTTTCTGGAAAGTATTGGTGTTGACATTAAAGATCAAATGAATGTTGATTTTAAGATTTAAGCCATACGAGACAAAGCCCTTGTTTGTGACAGTTGAAGAAATTATAATCATGTGGCGAGCCATGTGTATGGAATACTTAACTGTATTCAGAATTATGTTACTAAGTTCCTTGATAAAGAAGTATGCTCGTCCGCATAGGGTCTGTAAAACACAGGGGTATAGTAAAATATTGAGGCACTTGTAAATTGACTGTAATATGACAAGGGGTGTTGGATCAACTCACTTTCATTGCCTTGTAAGCTCGATAAATGCATTAGCTACTGAGTTTTTTGGCTGTGCATTCTGAGTGGTCATCAAATGTCTTTAAATATTGAAGTTATTTTAGTCAGGAAAGAGTTTTTGAAGTTTGTGAACATTTCTCTTTGTTTTTAACATTATTGTGTAATGTATTACTTGTGTTTTTATACACTAGCGTGAAAGGTTTGTTAATAAACCATAACTCAAAATGTTAAATATTAAAGAATAACAAAAGAGCCAATATATTGCAGATTTTCCTAAGACTGTTTTGGACATTTGTTGTACTTTAGTTTCTTGTATTTGGTCTGTACTGTATATTGTGAAGTATGTAACCCCACCCAATGATATGTATTCTAAAGCATTAAGCTGCACAGCAACCATTTGGTGCAACAAGGTGTGATTTATTAGTATTATTTCTGCAGTTCAATAATTTACAAAGTTAGAAGAATCATAATGCATTGAATCAAAGGTTTGACTTACTGCAGTTGGTTCGGTTGTTTGGCGTCGCACAAACTGGACTGTTTCCACAAGGATCCAAACAGGGGGGGCTTATACACCTGTGCTCTCCTTCTTGACATTGTGCCTGAACTGCATGAAATAAAGACATCATCACTGATGGACACTCGTGCTTCACGCAGACCCATGCGGTAGTAATAAATACAATATCCTATGCAGATCCCAGCATAGTGGCAGCGACATATTGTAGCACTTGCTGATGTATAGAGATGTTCAAAACCTCCACAATTTACAATGTTGCTTCAGGCTTTAGTATATTAAGTTACAACAGAATGTAATGAAGTCTGAAGCGCTGCCAGGCAAATATGACACAACAGTAACACACATGAGTATCATTATTATGGTATTTGTTGAGCGCGGACCTATCTTTGAGAAGCAACAGAGCGCTTAATAGAGGTATACACCAATACAGGTACATAATGGAGCGCTTTACAGAGGTAACAACAGAACAGATATACAGCAGGGGTAAGATACAGAGGGGCACAGAGGAGGGGTACAGCTGTACTAGGTGGCTGGGATGAGAGGGTCGGGCGTCGTCTAACGAGTCAAGTGGCGGGAGGGGCGATGTGATGGCCTAGGTGTTGAGGAGGAGAGACCCCTTGAAGAGTTGGGTCTTGAGAGGAGCCTAAATACAGCTCACTAAGTGTTGGTGAGGGCATAACCACCAACACTTACTGCAATATGGCCTGGGTCAAGGCAATGGTCAGTGGTTGGGAGGTGGGGGAAAGCAGGAGACCACAGGCTTCATTGCATGTTTTGCAGTGCAGTTAAAAATGGCAGTACCTTAACAACTGCTAATGTAATATTATACAGAGTATACTTAAATGAGCAAATAAGGTATCGAGCACTACAGTGAAACGGTCCCTGGCACCAGAACATAAACCCTATGGAAAGTGATAAACTTGTAGAATCTCCCGAGGCCCTCATTACTTTGCGTACACTACTGGTTCCAGAGGACCCTATAAATATATAGTCCGAAAAATATGAAGTGTTACATAAGCAGAAATTATGATGTAATAATTGAATGCAAATGTATAGCAAGGAAACAGATTCAAAACAAAACCAGCCAATGCATGTCGGATCATGTCCATTATCAGGGCTGAATCTGTATCATCGTGCACCAAAAGTGTAAATCATCAAAAGAAATCCAAAAGGTAACTTACAGAGGAACCTGTGTCGCCCGCATGTAGAGGGGTGACATCCTCCTTTCTCCAGAGCAAATTGCTCAATGCCTTCAGACTGGGCCCTCAAGAAGATCCCCAAGTCCAAGATCAACGTAAAATGGCTGAATTCCATTACCACCACTTGTATTGCCAGTGATGGAATTACCTCCAGTTTTAATTCACCCCAAAAACACATGTTTGAACTTGGACCAGGGGGGTGTGGCGATTTACTTCAACCGACGTGCTGGAGATAAATCCTCCACTTTATCGCCAAAAAGTGGTGGATTTAGGATACAGTTACCACCTGCAGAAAATCCGCCAAATCACCAATGGAGTCCCATGCATTACAAAAAGGTGGATTAACACTGCCATGTCGCCACTCATAACCTGGCGGTAATTCCACCAGACCAATTGGTGGTAACTGACTTTGGTGGTATTTATAAACATTTACCGTGGGATTACTTCTTATCTTGGAATGAGGGGACAAGTCGGTTCAGTGATGAGGGGTAAAAAGGGCACATTTGACACCGACTGCTTTTTTGGCTATATTTTCTTGTACTGAAGCACAACTCTAAACAGAATTTTATCAATGGTTCAGTAGGAAATGTTGTCGGACAGATTCTAAAAGAATTGGGTATCTAAAAATAGCACAGATTTTCTTGCCTGTTTCCGTGAAATGCGGTGATCAATTTATTCCCAAGGTTTCCCCACACATTTCATAAGTGTAGTGCGCCAGCGCAAAAGATGAACTTGACGTCGCCATGGAAACATTCTTTACACTAATGCCAGTGTTTAATTTGTGCCGCTGTTTGGCGGTGGTCAACACAGGCAGTCTTTTTTGGGGACGGAACATGATTGGGCATGTGTAATTCCTTTGTTTGTTTATTTTGATCATAAATCATTCTGAATCTCTGAGACTTTGCGCTTCCAGTTGCAGGTCATGACTGGCTAGGGCCTGGGACTGTCAACACAACAACAAACAGCCAATTCTGTTGTTACTTTGCAGTATTTGATACATTCTGTATAGTAACACAGAATGTACAGTTTTTATTGGCTGATCTCCAGCCAGTGAAATGATGTTGACATGCGTGGGGGGGTGGGTCACGTGGGTCTGTTGCAGAGGCAGGCCACCTTCACTACACAAGCACGCTTGATTTGTTAAGGCGTGGCTTCGTGAGTGACTCATAAGAAAGTATGCCCCTGCACGTGTGGTTCGGTTCCTGTGCGGCCTACTAACCGTTTCAGCTTAAGTTCCTGTTGCAGTCCTAGCCCTAGTGTACAACGCGGTGGTAAGTAACTTAAAAGTTAAACTTTCCGGACCGACTGCGTTTGTGAGCTGTGAGCTAAGCTTACATTATTATTGCATCCGTCCGCCGCTGTGAATATTTCCATCCACCACGGTGGCGGTCGGCGCCATAATAATGTAAGGTTGGATCACTCATGAAGACCCCTCTGCCCCCCCTCCCAACATTGACCGCGGCCGGTGTGGCGGTGGCATGGTGCATGCAGCTCGTTGTCAGGCCAGGATTTGGCGTGACCTGACTTTTGAGCTGGTAGGTGAGGCCGAGAGGCAACGCGAGCGGCTGTGATCAGGCAGCTAGCTAGCCTGCAGTGCGGCCCGCGGCCGCAATTATAATGTAGCGTTATTAGCAGCAGCCTTGGTCATCCGAGTCCGACCAAGGCTGCTGCTAATACCACTATATTATAATTGTGGCTGCCGGCGGTGGTGGCCGCAATAATAATGTATGATGTAAGCAGCATCCTTGGTCGCACTCGGATGACCAAGGCTGCTGCTTACACCTTACATTATTATTGCAGCCACCACCGCCGGCGGCGCCGCAGCGGCCACCCACAATTATAATGTAATGGTAAGCAGCAGCCTTGGTCGGACTCGGATGACCAAGGCTGCTGCTAATACTGTTACATTATTATTGCGGCCACCACCGCTGGCGGTGCCATGGGGCGGCCACAATTATAATATAATGGTAAGCAGGAGTTTACTGGACCTAGCAAACTGGGAGCATACTGGGTTTGTCCGTACTTTATATGGTTTGGGATTTTGGAAACTGCACTTTGCAATTGTGTAAAATTAAAATGAGGTTTTACAGGAGGCTACAAACTTGATGTAATACTGGGAGTACACAGGGATTGTACAAACTGCATTTAAATTGGAATTGGACGAAATACTCAGGCTGTCAAACTGCGCAGATATGCCTCTGTTACGCAAATTGCAAATATGCTAGAAGTAGATTTTGATTGACAAACTGTGAACGTGCTGTGATTACAAAAAACAGAACACATTGGCATTGTGAAACAGGAGGCTTATATAGCGGCACGTTGCAAAATGGGAGTAGAGTGCGATTTCCATACTGGCGTTGGACACATTGGAAATATCCTGAGACTATTCTGGCATTGTGCAAAACTATAATAGGATTGCGATAGCCCCGTCAGCCCTTAATGAGTTACCTGCACTTCTCCCCTCGATGTTTTCTCCTCCTGCCCCCCTCCCTCCTTGTCTTGTCTCGCCTTGAAACACTTGAGTACAGGCGCGTTATAAATGACTTATCATATCATTGCATGCTCCAATTGTTTAACAGTATAGTGGGATTCTGCAAATTGGACTATTAAATCGTTCTATGTCTAAATACTAAGGGTGCATTGTGCTTGTGCAAGGTTATTTGTTTAATTCTTTTTTTTAACACACCGAATACCATACCCGAGTACGGTTTGGAAGCGCGGATCCGGGATTAGAACCTCTTTGCTCCGCGTGGCCGCTGTGCTATCCTCCGTTCAATGTGTTAGGGACGTTGAACTTTATGTACGAAGGTTTACAAATCAGGGGGAAGTGCAAAATTGGGAATATTCTTGGTTTCTACACACTATGAATTAACAACAGTTGTCAAAGTGGGAGTATGTTTGTGTTGTCAACTGGGAGCAGTCTGCAGTTGCCATACCTATGCCAGGCAGTGTGCAAACTGGAAATACGCTGGGATTGCATGGTATTCTGTGGTTTAGCAAACTGGGCTCTGTGCAGAGTCAAACTGGAAGTTCGCTAAGAATGACAAACGCAAAGTACACTACGATTTTGCAAATTGTGAATATAATGAGATTTTGAAAACTGACTACAGTGTGATTGCACATAGTGCCGTTATAATGGAGCTGTCAAATGGGGAGTATACAGGGACAATGCAAATTAGAAATAAAGTAGGATATAATGTCGAGCTGGGTATTGTGATGAAGTTCCATGCTTGCGGCCACCACTGCCGGCGGCGCCGCAGCGGCCATATAATGTAGCGGTATTATTAGCAGCAGCCTTGGTCATCTGAGTCCGACCAAGGCTGCTGCTTATGCCTAGGTTGCAAAATCACTGTGCATTCCCAATACGGAAACCTAGTAGTATACATCGAATTTAGCCCACCGTGGTATATTGGCATTTTGAATCCCCCAGTCTATTCACAATTTGCATTATCACACCCTGTTCACACCATCGACAACAGTATATTCCCAGTGAGCACATTGAATATTAGTACATGGCACAGGCACACCCATTCAACATTTTTGTTGCTCTGTATTCTATGACAGAACAGAGCATAACCACCCTAATAACCAGGCATGCTGCCAACAGCACCGGGTTTCCAGTCAGACAGCAGGGCATCACCCAGGGGTTACAGTTGCCCTCTTTGTGACAAAGAAAAGGAAAACAAATGCATCGAAATGCACTATTAACTAGCTGTGACCGCCCTTTTCTGGTTTCAGAGGGTAAACACATCCCCCAGTAACACATATAGCTTAACAGCATTTGATTGTGCCGTGCACATTTAAACAGGTTTCACACCCAATGGGGTTGTTGTCACTAATCAGTGCACATATGTGGTCTATGAGTCCCGATCTACCCCAACACTGCAGATGAGTCTATTCCACTAAGTGTCCCAGGAAGACAATCAGACTCTTTCAATGTTTTGGTCCTTCCCATGCATTCAAATATTCCTTGCTTTTGCAAAAGCCTTACCACAGTTTAAGGTAACGCTAATTCATGTTTGATGCATTTTAAAACGTGTGTGTTTATTCCGGTGTGTGCACGCATACTCATGTGCTCCGGTCAGAAGTCGACTGTGCTTTGATAACTGGCCTAACTAAAGCACAGTCCTGGTGTACCCCATCCACAATGCCTGCGCCATGCCGCTTGGCACCCTCTGATTTTTTAGCTAAATTCACTCTATATACCCAAACACAAAAGAGGCCCATGGTACTCTCCCAAAATGTTCAAATTATAATTCATCACCTAAAAAATCCTCTGCAATGTAATTTATGAAGTCATTGAAGAGTGGCTTGTGTGCAA
Source organism: Ambystoma mexicanum (assembly GCF_040938575.1). Classification (NCBI taxonomy): domain Eukaryota; kingdom Metazoa; phylum Chordata; class Amphibia; order Caudata; family Ambystomatidae; genus Ambystoma; species Ambystoma mexicanum. Next base: position 1,123,448,444 of record NC_090937.1, on the reverse strand, counting down.
TGCGGCTCTTCAGCTCTGATATCCCCTATCAATCAATGCATGCCTATGCCCTTTTGTTGTAGACACTCATCAAAATAGAATAATGTCTTTTAGGAATTAAAAACAAAATATTTACTAGGGATACATATAATGTGGTTGTGTAAAACAACAGCACACATGCATAAAAAGTGGACATTTCATTCAGTGAATTAAAGTCAGGGTAGCAGAACAACGTGGTGGCAATTTTAGTCTTGAGAATTGTGGATGAGCGTACCCAAACTGCGCAGTAAATTGACTGGCAGAGGACGATATTATTCCTAGAACTCAGCCCGTGTGGGCTCTGCTTTATTGACAAATAAGATAACATCCACAGGTTTGCAACAATTTTATCAAATGCATTATCACTTCGAGGACAGCAAATATGGACCAGATGTCTAACGAGTGTGGTCTAGAACTTGGAAGTGTGTTCAAATGCACTCTTTTGCCTCTGGGGTTGCCGGAATGCTGGAACCACTACATCTACCATAACCATAACAAGCGTTTTCCAGCTTTAAAGCATTATACTTTCTCAACCCATGTGTGCTCCTTCCCCATCCATCCCACTACTAGCCTGTGCCAGCAGTTGCTGCAGTGCCAAACATGTGACATGGAGTAGCAGCAGTGTGATGGGCTGGTGGTGGGCCGATCTAGGTCTAGCACTGAACTGGCTCGGGCCATGCGTCTGCACTGCAGGTGGCGTGGTACCCGCACTGCGGGCGGCGCTGCGCCCGGCATTATGGGGCCAATATTTTTTGGGCACTGCCACTTATTTTTTTACAAATTAAGCACTGACTAATTCATTCATAGGCTGACAGCATCCGCATGGGTGCTGTCGGGACATTTTACCATAACTGGCCTCAAAGGGTGCATCATCGTGAAATGTTGTAAAATAGAAAAACAAACACTTCTGTTCCAATATGAGGCATAGAAATACAACTGGGACTGCATACTGCCGCTGCTGTCTCATTTTAGAAATAATGCACACAAAGATCAGAAATGTCCTTTGTGCATGGAGTATACTTCTCCCAATGTTCAAACAGACACAGGTGGGTGCTTTCCAATTTCATGAAATATATAGCGCACCCAGTTTATAAATCTCCAATGCACACTTTCCAATGGCCTCTGTGGCTAGGGTGCATATATTGTGGCTCAAATTTCATCCCTATAATTGCGACAAAAAGGTTGAGTGAATTGGACCCTATTTTTACATATTGCTTAGGAAACACTTCTCACATAAAAACATCCTCAAATCAATATTTAACCGTTCCTTGGGTGGTAATGGTAAACACAGGTGGTATTTTCAAATGCCACCAGTTTTCCCATTCATCCTGATTATGGGTTTTGTAACCCACAGGTTGTGCTTGAGAGTGGAGATATCATCAGGTATCACTGACAATGCAGTATTAGATTACTCCCCCACATCCCAATGAAGTCCTGTGGGAGATCAGAAGGGGGAGTAACTAAACCCCCAAATCAAGCAGTGAATTACAATCACCACTCTCAGTAGCAGTAATTCTGTCTGCTGGTATTAGCCAAGCTGAAGCCCCCAAAGTCGTAATGTGGCAGAGGAAGCTACTCTGACACACCTGTGTAATCTCGCGCAGAAGACCTATGCATATTGCAAGACAATACTGTTTTCTACAAACATCTCCATAGAATGGACCTGTTGCCCCCATGCAGTGCTTAATTTGTAAAAAAATAAGTGCCAGGGCCCAAAGAATCTTGGCCCCCTAATGCGGCCCCTGGGGCCTGCGGGCGCCGCCCACATTGCGGGTGACCAAGCACCACCTAGATCGGCCCACCACCAGCCCATCACACTGCGGCCGCCTGAGTTTCACAATGTAGTTTGAATGCAAGAGTACAAGAGACAACACACCTAAATTTGAGAGTCCCGCAAAGGGGGCGAGAGGCCCAAGTTTCACAATGCAGTTTGAATGCAAGAGTACAAGAGACAACACACCTAGAACTGAGAATCCTGCACAGTCGGAGAGAGACCTAAGCTTCACAATGGAGTTTAAGTTTCACAGTGCAGTTCGAGTACCATATTACAAGGGACAACACACCTAGATTTGAGAGTCCTTTATAGTGGGAGAGAGGCCTAAGTCTCATGTGAAGCAGCATGGCTCACAGCTTGCAACCTAAAATGTGTACCCCTGATCTAGCCCATTAGGATCAATTATCGAAATGTCCTAAATTATAGATATTCCAGCCTTTTATTTGCTGTCTTCAGCTAGAGGCCAAAGGGTACCTCAGCAGAACATTCTGCAGACTTAATTTTTTATATGGGTGTTCTTGACAGAAGTGTAAAAATTACCTCAGATTTTTAAAGTCCCCTTGATTGGACAGTGAAGCAAGGACAAACAAACTGGCATGGCTTACATCAACATGTGTATTTCTCCCTCTACTTGCCCCCATCACTTGTAATAAGCTGTATTTCACTCAGCAAGGATTCTATCATTTTTGGTGCTTGGCGAAATGGGAAATTAGGGGGTATGAGTTGTACTGCTTCCCTATCAGTGTTTGCTCCTGCAGCGTCTCTCCACCCACATTAGCTCTATTTCTCTTGGACTTGATCATTTTACAACCGTAACTCTGAATTTATCTCCCAGTGAATTTGTATGCCTACACCAGGGAGTATAATTCAATGGGTTGTGCATTAACACATCACCCCAAAAAGTGGGTAGTACACAGAAGCAGTGCTAACACGATGCACTGACATTATACTACTATCGCAGCTCGTGTAAGCAAATTCAGCGTGATGGAGAGACTATGCTGGGCTCATTCACTTCCTCATCTCTATTCCCTCTCCACCCTTCTGCTCTATACCCACATTTGCCTTCTTCAGTCAATCGTTGGAGGTCACTCCCAGATTTTCTGTGGCAGGTACAGTAAGGACCCTATGATAAAAACATGCTACCAGGGCCAGGAGGATAGCTCAGGGGCAACATGTTTTTGGAAGCAAGAAACGTAGAGCAACAGAGGTTCGAATGGTTCATAGACATAATTTCGAATACAAAATATTCGAAAGTCAAAAAGTCGAAAAAAAAACGTCGAAAAAAAAAATGTCGAATTTTTTTTTTAAGGCCTTTTTTTTCTCGAAATGGGGGGGTTCCCCCCCCAATGCCCCCTTTTTTTTATTTTTACCTATTTTTTTCACAAAAACTAAAGCCCAAAAAAAAATATCGAAAAAAAAAACAATTCGACATTTTTTTTTTCGACATTTTTGATTCGACTTTTTTGACTTTCGAAATTATGTTTTCGAAATTATGACTGGACACCGTTCGAATCCCAGTCCTGCGCTTGGAGACATGTCTCCGGTAATTCAACTGTCCTCCACACTTGCAGGGCTACACAAGCACATCTCTGGAACATCACACAACCATGCTCTGACTAGATCTAGTACTTCATTCCAAGGTACTGCCATCATTGGAAAACTGTGTGTTACCATGAGATGGCTTATGATTCGCTCCTTCCACGATCAGATGGCCATTTCATACACTGCCTACCATTGCACACAAACCCCGACTCAAACCACATTCTCTTATTCTCTTCACCTCAACCCCATTATATTTTCCCAATGTGCTAGTTCTGTGCCCCTCTATCCTATCTCCACTTTTCCTTTCTTCCACCAAATAATACGATCTGGCTACAAATGGGGGTTAAGGAGGTAATGCACCAAGTGTTCAGACACAAGATACTGGCATAGTAAGACCACCAGTCAGCTGTGATTGGCACACTATTAAAGCTGTATAATGTAACACTGAAGGAGTAATTTCATAAACAACCCTCACAGCTGTAGAAAATTCATGTATAATAAGGGAAAGTATACGGTTTCTTAGAAATTATGCCAAACACAAAACAAAAATAGCAGGTTAAACCGTGCGATCCTCTGGGTGTTTATAATCTCGAAACACACATCTCGTACATATTTTACAGACATAGAGACACTATTGGTTCATATTTAGGGTCAATCCAAATAATCATGTATCTAATTTGAGCATGGTGGCTTTAGGCATTAAGTGAACGTGGGGGTGAGGAGATCAACATACAGCTGGCCTAATGCAGTGGTAAAGTATTGAAATATATGTTGTCCTCTGAAATATAAGCAATTGTGGTAGGATTTATGTTTGTCCTCAAAAGACGTCAGTGAATTAAGCACTCGCATCAGATGTGGTTCAAATCTGCAATCCTTCCGAATCCCAGAAGGACCAAGTCTGTCTGTTCCATCTGCAGGGTCGATAGCATTGTCTGTACTAGCCTCTATTACTGAACCAGAGGATGTTGACAATAAATCGAGATGGTACTCTTGTTCAGAGAGGAATTGCCATAGCATTTCGGTGCTGGACTGCCCTTGTGGGCGGGACAAAGACTGATATGCAAATGGATATTTCCCATCTGTGAAGGTACAGTGAGCAAAAAACAATGGCTGCAAACTCTCAATGTGGTTAATAACCACTGAACAGGTTATCATGCCTTGTTCTTTCGAGAGAGGGGTGCCTGCTACCTTTTTTGTATTTTTGAAAGGAACTTGGGGTTGGTCACCCTAAGTTACCTGGGGGCAACCAGACGTGGACTCCCTGCTCACTGTGCTTAGAGAGGCTCAGCTTCACCTCACTGATGATGCCCAACAAGGCTGAAACACGTGTGTATGGGGTTGCTGATGGTACTCTTGTTCAGAGAGGAATTGCCATAGCATTTCGGTGCTGGACTGCCCTTGTGGACGGGACAAAGACTGATATTCAAATGGATATTTCCCATCTGTGAAGGTACAGTGAGCAAGAAGCAATGGCTGCAAACTCTCAATGTGGTTAATAACCACTGAACAGGTTATCATGGCTTGTTCTTTCAAGAGAGGGGCACCTGCTACCTTTTTTGTATTTTTGAAAGGAACTTGGGGTTGGTCACCCAACGTTACCTGGGGGCAACCAGACGTGGACTCCCTGCTCACTGTGCTTAGAGAGGCTCAGCTTCACCTCACTGATGATGCCCAACAAGGCTGAAACACGTGTATGGGGTTGCTGATGGTACTCTTGTTCAGAGAGGAATTGCCATAGCATTTCGGTGCTGGACTGCCCTTGTGGGCGGGACAAAGACTGATATTCAAATGGATATTTCCCATCTGTGAAGGTACAGTGAGCAAAAAGCAATGGCTGCAAACTCTCAATGTGGTTAATAACCACTGAACAGGTTATCATGCCTTGTTCTTTCGAGAGAGGGGCGCCTGCTACCTTTTTGTATTAATAAATCGAGATTAGACTGCTATTACACGGTTATTGCAATACACTTGACGTGGGACTTGACCGAAATTTTAGAACGAGAAAAAGAGAAAACTCATATCCACCGCAGTTGTTTTACCTGTACACACTAGGGGAGTTGGGCGGTTTAATGAGGCGATAATCTTTTTAAAAAGGTACACCTCGCCGTTGCGTGCAGTCCGGGTAGTGGCACACCACACTACACGTCACTCAGTACTGCAGTGAAAGGGTGGGGGGGGCTCTTACCTTACATTATTATTGCGGCGGGCCGCCGCCGTGGATATCCATATCCACGGCGGCGGCCCGCCGCAATAATATTGTAAGTTAAGCAGCCTGGCACAAGGATCATGATGCAAGTGACACTCGCATTGCCTATTTGCCTCGCGTCCTGCCGCCAGCTCGGGCCACATCCTGGCCTGTTGCTGCGGTTGCAGGCAGTGGGACACGTGGCGCCACACAGTGACAGTATTGCGGTTAAGGGGGGGGGGCTCTTACCTTACATTATTATTACGGCACTGCCGCAGATGTCACAACATCCACGGCGGCGGCTGCAATAATAATGTAACTGTCTGTGTAAGCCGACATGGTGACATGCGACATCACATCAAGTTCAGAACTTACTTACCGCGTTGTTGAGTCCGGTCGTGTGCCGCACTGAGGCCTGGCCTGCACCTGAGGAACTTAAGCAAGTTAAGCAACTAGGGCTAGGCCGCACACGGGACCACACGTGCAGGGGAGGCTCTCAGAGTCGACTGCAGTGCCACGCCTTAACAAGTGTACTGAAGCGAAGGTGGCACCGCTGCCTCTGAAACAAAGACCTACATGACCACCCACCCCCAATCCCACGTCACCATGTCATTTCACTGGCTCACAAGAACAGCCAATGAAAACTATACATTCGGTGTTACTATACAGAATGTATCAAACACTGCATAGTATCAACAGAATGTTGGTTTTCATTGGCTGTCCTTGTGCTGCACTCCCAGGCCCAGCCAGGCCCTGCAAGCAGAGCAGACTCTGAATGATTTACGATGGAAACTCAAAGTTGGAACAAACAAAGCAATTACATGTGCGCCAGCCAGCCCAATGATATTCCGGTGCCAAAAAAAGAATGCCAGTGTTGCCAACCGGCAAACACCGGCACCAATTAAGCACTGCCCCCATAGTATCATAGAACAAACCACAGCACATTTAGACAATTTCCTTGAACTTGAAAATAAATGGCCCTTTGTCTGCTGATCCTCTGTAAGTGCAAAATGAGATGTTTTAACAGCTTTGTGAAACCGAAACGTTGCACACCAATAACTCATCATACAAAAGCTCTCTATAAATCTTTTTCTCGTACTGATCAAAGGGAGTATACATAATTAAGTGGATTTAAACTGTGAAAGGAATGGTTGAAGGCATGCAGTAATGTAGGTACGCTGAGACGCAAAGCCACTGCATCACTGGTCATGGGTGTTGCTTCCTCTCACTTATGACACCATAATTCCCTTCCCGCTGCTTCTGAGACTCGTCCAACCCATGTCATTGGTCAAAACAGAGATGTCTTGTTGAGACTCCTACTCACAAGGGGTGTTATCATTTAATGATCTGTACTCTCGAATGAAGCAATGGTGAACCGTTTCTTTTTGTTGCAAACCGTTACACTTTAGATCATCTTGTGACTATGAAATATGCTGTATATTCTGAAATACAAAGACTTTGGTTGGCTTTGTTCCTCATTATTTACCTTACCTAGAATTGGTTTTATAGTCTATTCACATATTAAACTAGAGCTTGCCACATTGTATTTGTCATTTCTATTTAGATGCCATATTTCCCATCCTCAGTGTAAAGCACTCTTGACACATTGCTCGGTCTGGCCCACTCGCTAGAAAACTTTATGAATAAATAAATGAAAATAGACACATTGTCATAGAAAACTGCTGTGTTGAGAATGTTTCTTATCTCCAACGCCTTTTCTCCAGCATTGGTATCTTTCATAGATTCACAAGTTTTGAATATTCCCCAGTGTCAGACTGGGAATCCTCAAATACCTTTTGATTTCCCTTACTAAAAGCAAGAAAAACTCCAGTTTGTAGCCTGCCACCTTTGTTGTGGGTGGTTTTGGTCCCAAACAATGGTACCTCGAGTAGCTAGACCCGCCTCCTCTTCCCTTCTGATTCTGACCCCGTTAACTGTCGCCCAGAGGGCGCCTATGATTTAAACGCTTCAGGGTGGAAGGAGGGGGCGCATGTGAATCTTCTTATTTATCTTTACTTGTTTATAGTTCAACAAGACCTTTAACAAAAAGACATTCACAATAACCAAATACAATTTCATAAATCACATATTTCCAGATAAAAGCAGGTTGGTACATTCTCACTAAAACCATGAAATTCATCTAACAAGCACAACAATTAGTACTATACTAAGGAATTAATATATCCTTATCGGTTAAATACAACAGTTCATAGTTACTCTAAATCTATTATTATTTTATTTTTTTTGGTTTTATTAAGGTTTTCAGAAAACATGTTGAACATCATACAGGCATTGTTTGGAGCATGTCCCAACTGTCAAAATCTTCCCCTTCTATCCCACCCTCCAAGATCCCATAATTCTTTATTACAAAATATAACTCCCATCTGGGCCCCCACCCCTCAGGAACAGCGTTTCATCTATCATGCCTCATTATAAATCGTGTTCTCGATTATGGTATGTAAACCTAGATTAAGTTTTAGTCTCAGTCCATAGATCCGGTCGTCTAAATGGGGCACAATCAACAGCAATTTCTGGACCCCTCAGGTGAGCAACCACCTCAACTTTTCTACATCCTGCTTGGTATGCTCCTGGATTCCATGTCATTTCATCGCGGGATGTGTTTTCATGGGGTTTTTTATGGCGATTATTTTTTTGAAAAAAACCCATCATATTTTTTATTTTTATTTTTTTCAACAAAAAATTTAGCGTTAAAAAAAACAGTGAAAAAACATCCCGCAAGGAAAGGATGTCGTACCAGGCCCATGTGGTCGCTGCGGGCTCAACCCTCTATCCTCTTCGAGTACAATTCAATAGGTATTGGTTATATATTTGTTCACAAAGTCGGCCAATAACAATTCATACTGCCTAGATCTCCCATGGAGGGCAGCAGACATTTTTTCCATTATACAGATGTTAGTTGCCCCATTCATCCATTCCTTATTACCCGGGACCATGGCCTCTTTCCAACGCATCACGAGGCAAGCTTGCACAGCGAGTACAAGTGGTGCCACTATTCCAGTCACCCTCCTAAATTCATCTTCACATTCCTCCAAAACAAATAGTATGAGATGGGATGCAGCTTCACGATGAATCCCATCTACCTCCCTAATCCATCCCAGGACCTCATCCCAGAACATCTTAATGCGGGGACAGCCCCTCCACATGTGCCAATAGTCGGCCCTCTCACCACATTGTCGCCTCAATAGGAGGCTTGTTGACTGAAACATCTTAGACAACCTGTGTGGATCATATTGCCATCTGTGGAGGAGCTTAATGGTGTGCAGTTTACACTGGCTCACTATAAAATGTGAGAGGACTGGAAAGAAGGTATTGGTACTACAGACAAAAGGATGGAGAGATGAAGCAGGGAAGAATGTTTTTGGATTGCATGGGGCATGTCAGTCCTTTTAGGCGGACCATAAAATTATGATGTATAACAGATAGGTTTATTCTAATATGTAAGGGATTAACTACAATGTGTTACAACTTCAGATTTGGAGAATAGGAAAATGAGTGAACTATGTAATATTTGGATGTGTGAGTGGCTATGGCAAAATAGTAGTAACAGTGAATGCTTCACTCTGCCCAGATATCAAAATGAATACAAAATCGAAAAGAAGAAGGAACAATACCTTGCAGTCAGGATGCAGAGGTTCCACACAGAACTCATCAAACTTGATTTCCTATATGCGTAGCTGGTTGAAGGTAGGGAAGGAGGCATTAGGTTCTAGCGTTATTTTATCATGCCTTAACAACGGAGAGTGTTAAAGGAAAATGTGGTTCGTGCAGAGAACACGGGAATTCTGAATTGGCATTAAAGCAGGATGCACTAGCACAGACCACAGATGCTCTTGTGGTTTCAGGCAGCCATGCAGCTAATCACCATTAAAGACACGGCAAACAACTGGAAGATTGTATTCTTGCTTCTGCCAATGTATGACAGCAGAATTAAATCTGAAAACTCTGAATCGGATTGGTATTTATATCCATTCTGCGAAATCCAGGCATTTGAAGAGAAAACAGTTCCATGTGTTAATATCCCCGCAAAAATATTGCCATACAAAACTATCGCCATATTTTTGCACGATATTAAGTCATGGAACCCGTGGGGGACACCCTTGCAACCCCTGCATTATCTTTATCGGAGTGGGGGCCTCTCCAGCAACCCCTGCTCCCAAAACCCCCAAAAACTATCCCCCCCCCCAAAATATCACCTATGGCCGTTCCAGACGACCATATATACAGTGATATTTTTGGTGTGGGTAATATGTAGTGATACTGAAAAAACAACATACAGTGGCAAATGCAGCTTACGCAAGTTGAAGCACAATTATCCTAATACCCATTTACCAATCAAAAATAAAATCTCTGTGGAATGAGAAGCCACAGTGAATATGTTCTCTACCAACTTACTTTCTAACATAGGTGTCATCATGACCCAACTTAATAATTTAATATTACTAAATGTACTGACTTCAGATGGATGAAGGACTAAGGCAGCCCTGCCGGGATTCAAACTTGCAAAGTTTAGGCTGACGCCATGTTTCCCTGATCACTACGGAGGAATCCATCAAAGTATTATATTTGGTTAATAGCTCCTTATTTGATGAGGCCCACGGGACCAGCTTTCAAAGTATCTAAGAGTGCCAAGCCCCTCCTGCGTTATCTTTCAGTTGGTGTGCCCAGTGTCTCCGATACTAAGCCTTTTTGACTCATGAACCCTGATGCCAGTTGTGTGGAATAAGTGGCTCACCTAGGTTTCTTTGGTTCGCCATGATCGCTCTGGTTCTTCCAAGGACTCTGTGATCCTCTGGTTTAAATTGTCTGCTCGCCATCTGATCACGTTGATCCTCTCTCTGTTCTGCTGATTGTCATTGGCATTTGCCTTCTGCCGCTGGAATTTCATTCCCAGACCTTAAGGACTGTCTGGTCTCTTCCTGGATTCCATCTGTCCTTCTCCTACTTTTATGTTTCCTCCTGGGCTTGTGTTTGCCTTTTCCTGGTATTGCATGCCACTATCCTCTTTTTGGGTCAGTTGATGTGGTTGCGCCTCTTGGGCACAGTGTTTCCCCCAAACCTTTTCCACTGCAATGTGCCATTGGAATTTGTCTGTCCACGACCAGAATCATTAAGTGAGCGTTTCCTGCTCCTTCCCTATCTTTTGTTATTGTATTTTGCTTCCTATTCTAATCCAGTACCCAAAAGGCCATTAGTTGAAAATGTTCAAACAAAGTCAATGTAACTCCTAGTTAACGTCTAGTCACCTCTTCTACCTCTGTGGGTCAAACCCAGGGTTGTTCAGTTCAGTGGTTACATCAAAATTGCTATGCAATGGGGCAAACAGTTCTGGAAGAATTAGCAGGATCCCCTTTCCCGGTGATGCTATGCCAGTCGTCAATTAGTCAGCTTGATAGCTGGTTGACCATCTGCAGACACAATCTGCTTCTCCTATGCAGCAATTTCTGTCCCATGTGTGTGCCTTAAATAATTTGTTCAAGTTAAAACAAAAATCTCTCTGATATTGAATGAGTCTATGAGAAGGGCAAGAGCAGCAACTGTGGTCTTTGTCTGTTCTCCGTGCTGCATATTAACAGACCAGTCTTTATACACTGCCTGTTATATCCAGCCGGAAGAGCAGGAGGAATCCTATAAAACTAACTGCACAGTGCAGATCGCGTGCAGACCAGTGCAGTAAGTGTGGTCTTCGGTGGTCAGGGTGGATTGCGGTGACATGGAATCACCTTTGCTGCCGGACTGCTTTGTCCCCTTACAACCATGAGAGTGACAGCAGAGTAAGTTTGGTGAGTGAATTTGCTCTAGTTTGGCGTTGTATTGTTAATCATTAGAAATGAAAGCCAACTAAAAGTGTGCATATGCACTTTGTAGCAAAACAAGTCGAACAGGCAAAAGACCACCGAGTTCCCTGTGTCCGCTGCTGCTACAAATACAAAAAATGACAAACTGAAATTGAGATTTACCTAACATAACACATTTCTTACCCTTTGTGGCTACATCCGTATTTTCCACGGACCTGTTTGAAGTACCATTCATTAACATGACTCCTCAACCAGTGTTTGGTTCTATTTGGGCTACCATCGACAATAACAATTCCCTATTGAATCTCTGTCTCAGTCTTCAGAGGGAATCATTAGGCACCCCTTACAGGGTACCTAACAAAATGACCTCACAGGATTATGACAACATCATTGGCACTAACTTATCAGTGTCACCAGACTTGGAAACAATCGCATTCGGATAGCGATTCGGATTCTACTTTATTCTCGGGGGTGGTGCCCCGGGGAATGAAGAGTATAAGTCACGCTTGAGTGCTGTATCTGCGAATGTGGACGCTTGTTTTGGTTTATGTTCCAATATGACCAAGGAACAAGATGAACTGAAGCAAATATTGGCCAAAGTGGTTGACATCATCTTGAGAAATAGTGAAGAATCGATCACTCCCCATACTAGTGAGTCCAGTTGGGAATGCCATACTACACCTGCACTTTCGCCTAAAAATTCTACTATGCGGTTGAACGTCTGACTACGTAGAACTGGTGGAGGTTCCAGCTCTGAAATGCCTCGACACACATTTAAGAATAAGAGTTCGAGACTAACAGCTTCCTTGCCTCAAAGAAGCACAAAAGATTGATTACTACCCCTGTCTGTGTCACTGAATAAAACAACAGAGTCTGTGCTCAGGGTGTCCACTATTTCACAACCCAGGTGGAAAAAAAGAAGAGGGAGGAATAAAAAACTAGGGACCTTAAATAACCAGCAGTCAGCAAATCGGCAGACAGAAGAAAAAGTCTCTGCCGGAAGTTGTTTGCCTACACATATCAAAAGAATTGTTGCCGACGTCGGCAACCAACCTTCCGCATTATCTTGTGATAATTTGAGGGGGGCTTCTGCACTGGTGATAAATCCATCACACAATCGACCTCATGGGCCTTTGGATATTGGCTTCACCATGTGTAGATGGTTACGGCCCATCCTTACGCCAACTACACTTAACGCGCTGCCGCCTACGTATGTGTCTAATAACATCACAATGCCTTTGTTGCAGCATTCTGTATGAAATGTAAATATTGATCGGTTCGAAAACTCCAGCTACGCTCATGCAGTCCATTTTACTTCCACTAAAGATCTTCCTGTGGCAACATTAAAAAACCTGTTTGACACTGATAATATGATATGGCATTTATAACGCGTCTATACACAAGAGGTTCTAGGCGCGACCATAATATCTATGGTCCAGGTTCCTTGCGGCAACCCGTGCAACCTAACAGAACACTTGGTAAATGGGTTAAATTTGAGGAGATTTCACCCATTTTTGAACTGCAGTTTAATTCTAAGTCTGCTTCACAGAATTCCACCATTAACTGCCATTTCCACATCTGACATTGAACATGTCGAGTTGCCCGCTATTGATTGTCCTCAGAATTGGGCTGTGGTAGAGTTTGTTCCCCCAATGATTGTGGCCCTTCTCTACTCCAATTTTAGTCAACTCAGGTCCCTGGGATATGATCTTGTTGTCTGCTGTAAAAACATGCTGGTTAAGCCGCCCACTGAGATCATTTAACCAAGAAGTAAACATCTCTTAGACATGCCTTTTAATCAAGGTTATATTACTGAGCGATCCAGCTTGTTCTCTTTTACACAACAAAAATCTGCTAAACTGCCACTTGTGGGCCAAGTTGAGCGCTGGATCCCGGAATCTTTGGGGGGATACAGACAATGACAAGTACATACTGTACGAACATATAAGTGATTGTCTTGAAACACAAGGGGCCACTGGTCCTCTTGAAAAAATCCTCATGGTTTTGTGGAATTATGTGCTAATGAGATAATGATTTTACAGGAAACCTGGGCGTGTCCTACTCTTATGATTGATGGTTTCGAAGGATTGCTTCTGCCCGAGGGTGTCCTAAGGGTGGCCTGGCTGTGGGACATGAAGCATATATCAAATTAAAGGAATTTACTTTTGGTAAGCTAGCCCCTTATGTGCTTAGCATGGTTACTGAAAGATAGGTTTTTGCTTATTAACCTTTATGACCCTCTGGATGATAATATGTCTGCTTCAATACAAAGGGAAATTGAGGGAATTATATTTGTATGGGTTGATAACTAATATAATCAGAACATATATGTAGTTGGCGATTTTAACACGCATTGCGCATCTCCATCTGGGTATGATCATGATTGTATTGAGAACTTTACCCATTATATGCCACACTTCCCTAATTTTGAAACCTATCGAGAAAAATCTCTTATTGCCAGACAACGGTGGACCGATTTAATGAATACTTTCAATTTAAAACAACTGAATATGCAGAGCTCTAGTAGCATAGAGGCCCAATATACTTGGGTCCAATGAAAGTGTATTCTCTAGACTTGATTATGTATTTGCTGACAGGAGGTTGCGGACAATGTCCTCTGCTCTTCTTCTTACTTTTACTGAACTAAGTGATCATGCTATGATCACTTGGTCCATTGATTCAGGTTTTGAGAAGCATATCAGCAGATATTTACCTTGCCTCGCAGTAAATGTGCAGGGCAACCTTGTTATTTGGTCCGATCACAATGTCAAAAAATGTGACATGTGACTAACTATTTGGTGGAGCAATTGAGCTGCTGTTAGCACTGCATAAATGGGACATACGCCACATGATGGACTATGCTTTAAGGCTAAAGCATCATCACTGGTTTTATATACATCAATTAACAAGAACCCGGGTCTTTATGACATTAACATTGCCACCGAGAAAAAAAGGTATCCGTAAGGTGCTTTGGAAGATCCAGAGATTAGACATTCGTTCCTCATCAGTGAGCACTCAGTGTGAACATTGCCTATGCAATTATAAGCATAATTTGAATAATGGCAACTGGAAATTCCTTTTTGCAATATCAAAACAAAATCATAGTACAAAGTTTTGGGGCATTATAGGAAAGGTATAGCAGAGGTTGCTCGCGTGGAACTTATTCCGCTTTAAGAACATCTCTGGGTTAGCCACATCTCTTGGTTGTATTGCGATCGCAATTCAAGTGATTAACTGAAAGGTATAAGCCCTCATATAGTTTGAATAGTGGTTTTGAGAGGGAAGCACTAGTATAAGTTATTAAAAGGACAACATCTGGTGTACCTCGGTTCAAAAGTCTATGACTGCTAAGCTCCAAAAAATTAGAGGAGACATTGGTAATAAAGAGGAAATAGAAGGAAATAGCTTAATTTCTTGTATGGATGAGGATGCCCCGAGGGACTGTGGGGCAAATAAGTGAGAAGAGGCATTTACTTTCAGACCAGTCTCATAAAAGGAAGTGGAAGATATAGTAGCCGGCTTAAAACCAACCTCCTGTAAAGGGGACTCATGTGGTTAAATTATGTGCACATTGCTATCAATAGTCTATGTACTTTATTGAAAACACATAACCAAATTTAGAAGAGCATAGGTATAACCTACTGATGCTGATGGGGCACACCCGCCGGTGTGTGGATGCTGCAGGAGTCCGTTTTTTTCGATGGCAGAGCTGACGACATGCCCGCGAACAGTAGAGCGGTGGCGATGATGGAGCCAGCCGCCGGTGAGGTACCGTTGAAAAGTGGAGCTGCCAATGCCTCCGACAGAGAAGGGGAGGCAGCGTGTGGAGGAGCGCTGTGTAACAGCATAAAAAAGCAAACCACGGAAAATGGAAGCCAAATAAGGGGGGTCGTAGGCGAAACACATACTAACACTGAAGGTATAGAAACAAGCACCTCCCCACCACCAAGGGAACCACGTGACGTAATGGTCACATGACGGAGGGAGTTCCCGATAAAAACATGAAATGAAGGTCGGCAAGGGAGTAGGTGAGCGCCGCACCGAAGGAACGCTGACAGTTTGAGGAAGCTGCAAGAAAAAACAGGTAAGATACCACATTGAGGCACAATTAAACTAAAATAATGTGGGTAGAAAATAGATGTGCCATGACTTAGTGAGGGTGACAAATGTATTCTGAGAAAAGAAGTAGTACTCCCCTAAATGGGTTTGAGATTATAGAGGACATCTTTGTCCTCTTAAAACAAGAGTAAGACAGGTGCTCACTTACCGAGAGGAGGTGATTCTCTTTGCAGCCCAGGCAGACGTAGGGAACAACACCCGGTCTAGGAAGTGCATTAATAAGACAAAAGAAACAGTGGTGAAGATTATTATAGAATGTAACACTACGACCCAAATTGCCTAGATAGCTAAAAGCACACTGTGATCAATCTGACATTTATTTTTGTTTGTGCTTTTTCTAAAACTGCAGTGCTCAGTTATTGTAGTTGGGTTAGCTACAATTGGGACCTATGAAGCCGCCAATTTAAAGGAGGAACGACAACCCACAACCCAGTGATACGTAGAGAATACCCTCAGCTCTTCGAATGTTTCCAAAGATGGTAAGGCCAAATTTGTCCATAGGATGACTGGTAATAACTAGAAGGCGAGTAAAAGTGAAAGATTTCATTGAATGTATAGGGATGCAACTATTCCTAGACTCTGAGCCCAAGTATCTTGATATTTGTCCTCTTTAGCCCCAAGAAGGTTGAAAAAGTGCAATAACTAGAAGAAGACGAGAACTCGTGAGAACTAAGATTTTCAAAAGTAGCAAAGCTGAAACCAATTAATGGAATATTGGTTACCTGGGTAAGAACTCTTGTGGGGTGATGAGGAAGAATGATTCTTCTTTGAAACTGAGACACGGGATAAAGGAGTGTATTAAGTTACCAAGATATAATGAGATCATGCAAGGCCAAGTACTGGAATTTTATAGCGTCAAGGTGTTCACCTCGTAGTAACTAGGACGAGACTTGATTAGAGAAAACGAAGTTGAATAACTATTAAAAAGAGAAGGGAATTTTAATGAGACTGAATCATGTGAAACCTGTTCCATGTACCAAGGGTGGGTACGTCACTGATAGATATAGAGGAGGAGTACTAAAGCTAATAACTTCCTCCTGCTGTGAAATTAGACACAGCTAGTTGAATGCAATAAAATATACAACGTGGATGTATCGAACATTAATAGTCGATTGTCCTCTACTTGTTTCCCACAGACATCCATTCGGTGTACTCACTTGAGGAAAGGAACAAAGGAAGGGACTTAGTGTGGATCCCCCATTGGTCCCAAGAAGAAAACAGACTACTGTATATGACAATTGAATGTGGTTCTTTTACCCCTGATGAATTTCCGATGAAATTATTATCAATGCTAAAGGAAAGAAACATGTTGGGAGCATGGTTGAATGCAGTGTGAATGAGTAGAATGAGTGGAGTGAGCACTGAGAAGTTAAAGTGGTATGGACTAAGGTGGGCCGTCTCATTGGGAGAGGGTTTCAAATTATTGATCCATGGTGTGAATTCATTGAATATGAAAATCATAAATATTGAGATATGAAGTGATCACAGAATATTGTTATAATATAGTGTTATGATGTGAAAATGTATTGTCTGTTTTAGAATGATGTATGCACAGTTCAGATAGAATAAGAGTGTATACACCGTTTTTTAAGATTCTATGTTTTAGAGCGAAACTAATAAAAAGATATTTTCGATACATAACAAAGAGTATGTGATGATTCTATGTAAGATAAACATATACAAGTGAATAGACACGAATGGCATAAGGGAAACAGGTGACCCTGTGAATATATCGTATTGTACCATAGTGTAGAGGGCTGTTCACACGTGGTCTAGAGAAATATTTCCTCTAGTCTTTCGGATGTTAAAAGGGTTAAATTATGTGCACCAGCTCTTATCGCTGCCATCACAAAATGTATTAATAAATCATTTGTCGAAAGTGTTGTGCCAGACGGTATGAAACTAAAAAGGCCTACATTGGACCTCGTACATTTGGCCAACTATCGGTCAATTAAAAATGTGCCATTCTTACTCAAGATCCTGGACAGAACTGCGAATTTGTAGATTTAGGAATTCCCGATTACAAACAAGATCTTAAGTAAGCATCAATCTAGTGTCAGGACAGTACATCACACAGAAACGGCTCTCTTAGATCTGAAGCACAATATCATGAATCTCACGGATAAATGAAAAACAGCAGTGCTGATGCTACTTGATATGTCTGCCACCTTTGATCTTGAGGATCATAATATTCTGGTCCAAAGGCTTTTATACGCTGCACATTTTTCAGAGCAAGCATCAGAATAGGTAAAGTCAGTTTTGCCGAGAGTGTAAAGTAACAATGCTCAAGCAGATGTCATAGACGTCCCTTTTAGAGTGCCTCAGAGTTCGTGTTTGTCCCCTTCTCTTTATAACACTTGTACGTTGCCACTTGTTAGGCAGAAACCTGTGCAGTTCCCTTAGGGAACACTGCAAAAGATTTAGGACTACAGGTGTTAGCAGTAAACCCACTTGGTAGCAGTCTGGACCACCCAGATTTACCTGGTAGTTGTGGCTGAGCAGTCAGACTTCCCTCAAGAAGAGTTAGGCAGTATGCAAAGTATACACAATAGGCACCACAGACACACCAATACAAGCAAACACTGACCAGAGCTTTGGTATCAAAGTATATAATTATTTATTTAAAAACACACTGTTTGAAACACTCCAGCACTCTTATTGCAAAATATTCTAAACACAGTTACTATTGTAATATATACACCCCTTTTTCCTTATCAGATAAGTCACAGTAAAACACCACTTATTTTCATACAGAGGTGAGCGCTTAACTAGATGGCACTCCAATAAGTTTGTGAGAAAGGGAGGGAACAAGACAGAATATGGAAAAGGTACACCACTCTAAGGTTCAGGAACACTGTTAGCAAGGCAGAAGAGCAAAAGTCACTGGTGAGCCAAAGTCCAAAGGCTGGGCCCACTCTTAGAGAGAGCAGAGCACAAATGCGCCCAAGATCGCACAGTTACACTAGGCTTAGAAAGTCTTGCAGAGGGTTCAAAAAGAGTTTAGAGAGGCTTAGGAAAGTTTAGCCAGGGTGTCCCAGGCTAATCCAGGTTTGAAAGCCGGGGGCTAAATCTACCCCATACAGTCGGTAGCAAGGGAAGCCAGGCGGGACACGGTACCTTAAGTGGGAAGGATCCTCCAGCGGTGGCAGTTGTTCCTGGCAGTGGGTGCAAGTCGCGTCGTCGTCCAGGGGAAGAGAAGATCTCGACTTGGAAGAAAGGTGAAGGTTGTTGCACTACCAGGGAAGAAACCAGCCGCTGAGTTTTTCCGGTTAAAGGTGGTACCTTTGTTCGCGGTCGTGGTAAAACGTGGTATCCCGGTTGCCGGGGTGCTTGGCACAGGCAAGGCGGCCACAAGGTAAGTCAGGAAGGTGAAAAGACGGTGAAACTGGTTATCCCCACCAGTCAAAAGAAGAAGACTCTCCGGCAGGAGATCTCCTCTGTCGTTGGGAAAAGTGATGAGACGGTCCAGCAGGGCTCCACCGGTGGTGGCATCGTGGCAGGTCGGTTCAGCTTCTCCCTCGTCGGATTCTTAGGTCCTGTGGCGACCTCTGAAGTTCTAGTCCCCAAAGCCCTGCTTTTATGCAGAAAACCCCCATTCACTCAGCCCAGCTGTCACTCAAACATGCTAAGTGGTGAGCCGGCCGGCTCACCACTTGGGCCAATCAGGACGGAGTGCGACTTGAGTTGCCTAGGCAACTCAGTCCAGGGTGCCTAAATCCCCCTCCACCCCTCCTAAGTACCCCAGACAGAGTGGCACCACTTTGGAGGGCTTCTGTGGAGAAGCCCGCCAAAAAGTGGAACAAAGGGCTCGACTTGGGTTGGAGTCACAGAAGAGAACACAAACGCCATTTTAGAATCAAGTTTTGGCAAAAAATACCAACCGGAGAATTAATATTAATTAAATAAACCGGCAGTATGTTCGAGGCTACCGTAAATAATTAAATAAAGATAGTAGCCTAAAACAATTGGAAATCCCATAGGAAAATATTTGCGGTTGAATATAAAAAGTAGTATCCACTGCCACCAGCCAAAACTCGATCAGGGGGGACGGAAACGTGCCCCCTCGACTAACAGACCCCGGGGCAATTGAATTGCCCCAGCCAGTACGTCCACAATATGATGGTTTGTACTGGTTCTGTTTAGAATTTAAGACTAGTAAAGTCAATGGTGACTTTACATGCCCTGGGAGACAGTAGTCAGTCCCAGGGTATGGAGTCTATACTGGGGGGTCACTATGACACCCCTGTGTCACTGCACTGAGGGTGCTGTGTAACACACATCACAAAAACACATGAAGCCCTATGGAGTAAAAGACCCCATAGCCCATTAAACACATCTAGATTCAAAGAAACACACTCAAATCATGCCCAAGAGTGAGGGTAAAAGAGTCTCACTCTTGGCAGGAGAAAAAAATAAACCCCAAAAATCCAGCAAAGCTGCTGGGGGACTCACTGGGTTAGGAAATTCAGCCTAAACAGAGAATTCTCCCTAACACTCGCCCCCCCAGACTAAGGGACAGGAGGATTTAATCCACTCCTGGATGAACCTCATACCTCTAGTCGATGACATACATCCTAGAGATTCCATCAGCATTTTGATGGTGACACCTTGACCTATGTTCTATGGCCCAATCAAATGTTTTCCTTTGTAAACTATATGACCTACAAACCCTTTGAGGAACATCAGTCTTTTTAAAGTTATAGGGGATCTGGTTGACCAGTCCCTCAGATGTTGGTACAACTTCTGAACCTGTGTTAGGCTTTTTCAAGGGGTCCTTATAAAGGATTCCCTTAGATCTAGAGGGGGCTCCAAGGTTCCTCACCACCTCTCTTGTGGGAGCAGGTTGGGTCTTAGGCCTCTTGGTTGGAGGGGTTGGGGTTAGGCAATGTAGCTGCTTCCCCTTCCTCTTAGATCTAACCTTACCTACTTTAGGAGTTTCCCCCCTAATACTAGGTTTTGATATGGGGTCTTCAGTAGAGGGTCCAACAGTCTGAAGGTTTTTGGCCTTAGACTTTTCTTTCCTGGTTTTCCACCAGCATTGAGAATTACTAGTTCTCTCAGGCCTAGGTAAGTGTCCAGTAGGTCTATCCTCCTCTTCCTCAGAAGCAGGGGGAGTCACAGACTCTGAAACTGGGGGAACAATGATGGAGCTTGGTTGGGGCTCCCATTTCCTTAATGTACTAGCCTGAAATGTGCCTGGGTTAGAGGTCAACTTACTAACATCAGGGCTTGTAGTGGGGGTCTCAGTAGAGGTTCCCACAGGCTTAGAGTGGTTCCTTAAGGTGGCCTCTCTAGCCAATTTGGTTAGGTTCTGGTTCTCCATACTGGGAGGCCTGGGGGTATGTGACACTACCCCTAGAGTTCTCAGGTCATTCCCCAACAGGACTTTCCCAGGCACCTCAGTCTGCACACTGACAGGGATCCTCACTGTCATGTTGTTACACTGAATGAGGGCTGGTAGAATAGGAACCATCTGGACAGGGCCTCCAGACATCCTAGTGGGACCTTTGGGTGCTCTTGCCACATCCTCAGGTTGAAAGAAGCTTTCATCCACTACTGTTCTGCTGGCCCCAGTGTCTCTCCTGGCAGGAGTATCCTGGCCATTGACAAGAACACTGTCCACAGAATACACCTTAGAGTTAACAGGTAGGGAGTTATACACAACCCTATTCTGGGGACTAACCAGACCCATAGGCTCTAAGTTTACAGTTGCTTGAAGACCCAAGGGTTCTTCAGCAAAGAGTTCAAAGTGGGCACTAGCCATCTGTACTTCATCCTCAGGAGTGAAGGCTAAGGAGACTGTGCTGATCCCTGCAGGTTTACCCTTGCATCTGGATCCCCTTTGATATGGTCCGTAGCTTTACAGATATAGCATTGTCCAAATGCTCTCTGAAAGGGTGGCTTGTTCTGATCTCCTTCTGGTTGTTGACCAGAAGGTACACTAGCCTGATTCGGTTTACCCTGGGGCTTACCCTGGTTATTTGGTTGTTTGTGGCCCTCTTTGGTATGGGAGGTATTAGAATTCTCTGGATTCACTTTGGGTGGCTGCTTTCCCTCATCCTTTTTCTGAGTGACCCCTGAATCCTTGTGAGTGGCCCTGTTGGCAACCCACAAGTCAGCAGCCTTAGCTAGTTTTCTGGAATCTAATTCCTTTGAATCAGCCAAGTGCTGTCTGAGCTCAGGAGAGCAGGCATCATAAATTGACTCCAACATAAAAAGATTCTTCATACCTTCATAAGTGTTCACCTTGTAACCCTTAATCCATCCCTCTAAGTTTTTCAAACACTCACTCACCCAGGTAGCCCAAGGGGTACCATCATTCTTTTTGAGGGTCCTAAACCTCTTAAGATACTGGGAAGGGGTCTTCCCAAATCTAGCTATCAGAGCTAGTTTCACACATTCATACTCTTTCCTATCCTCCTCCCCCAACTCCATTACCACATCAGTTGCAACAGGGGAAAGCCTAGAGAACAACCAGGTGAGTAAGTCATTTCCTGTGATGTTCTGGAGCCCATGATTATATTCAAACAGAGACAACCAATCCAACACATCCAACGTAGCCTCATACATACCAACCAATTCTTTAGGCATCCGGGGTCTTTTAGGACTGGAACTTCTAGAGGAGCCAGAGAGAGAAGCATTTTCGACAGATAATTTCTTCATTTCTAGCTCATGCTTGAGCTCCATTTCCCTTAGCCTTAGTTCTTGATTCAGTTCCTGATGTCTCTGTTCAGCCTGAGTATTCAGTCTCTTGAACTCTTGTTCAAGTTTCATTTTCTCTAATTCAAGATATTGAGGACTAAGTGTGGGACTTGGCAAAGGCCTAGTAGGTACAGCAGGTAGAGCAGACAGAGGCCTATGGGGGACAGTCACAGCAGCCTCACCCTCCTCTACTGACTCTTCCTCAAGATTATCAACATTTTGATCAATATCAATTTCTATACTGTTATCTACATTTTCTGGCATGGTAGGTTCCTCTGAACCAACATCCAGACTTTGGTTAGCTAACAACCTTTCTATCAATTCCATTTTCTTGCCTTTAGTCAGGAGATTCTTATGCTTACAGAGAACTCTTAAACAATCAGCAGTTTTTGTAGCAAGGGACTCTTGACTTTAAGTTTCCATAGTTGACATGTTAGAAAGATTACTTTTTCAGTGCTAAGCTTTGTGGTTAGTTGTACTAAGGTATCCTAAAGCACTCTAAAATGTATACTCAATACAAATCCCACCGCTGTACACCAGTGTTAGGCAGAAACCTGTGCAGTTCCCTTAGGGAACACTGCAAAAGATTTAGGACTACAGGTGTTAGCAGTAAACCCACTTGGTAGCAGTCTGTACCACCCCGATTTATCTGGTAGCTGTGGCTGAGCAGTCAGACTTCCCTCAAGAACAGTTAGGCAGTATGCAAAGTATACACAATAGGCACTCAGACACACCAATACAAGCAAACACTGACCAGAGCTTTGGTATCAAAGTATATAATTATTTATTTAAAAACACAGTTTGAAACACTCCAGCACTCTTAATGTAAAATATTCTAAACACAGTTACTATTGTAATATATACACCCCTTTTTCCTTATCAGATAAGTCACAGTAAAACACCACTTATTTTCATACAGAGGTGAGCGCTTAACTAGATGGCACTCCAATAAGTTTGTGAGAAAGGGAGGGAAAAAGACAGAATATGGAAAAGGTACACCACTCTAAGGTTCAGGAACACTGTTAGCAAGGCAGAAGAGCAAAAGTCACTGGTGAGCCAAAGTCCAAAGGCTGGGCCCACTCTTAGAGAGAGCTGAGCACAAATGCGCCCAAGATCGCACAGTTACACTAGGCTTAGAAAGTCTTGCAGAGGGTTCAAAAAGAGTTTAGAGAGGCTTAGGAAAGTTTAGCCAGGGTGTCCCAGGCTAACCCAGGTTCGAAAGCCGGGGGCTAAATCTACCACGTACAGTCGGTAGCAAGGGAAGCCAGGTGGGACACGGTACCTTAAGTGGGAAGGATCCTCCAGCGGTGGCAGTTGTTCCTGGCAGTGGGTGCAAGTGGCGTCGTCGTCCAGGGGAAGAGAAGATCTCGACTTGGAGGAAAGGTGAAGGTCGTTGCACTACCAGGGAAGAAACCAGCCGCAGAGTTTTTCCGGTTAAAGGTGGTACCTTTGTTCGCGATCGTGGTAAAACGTGGTATCCAGGTTGCCGGGGTGCTTGGCACAGGCAAGGCGGCCATGAGGTACGTCAGGAAGGCGAAAAGATGGTGAAACTGGTTATCCTCACCAGTCAAAGGAAGAAGACTCTCCGGCGGGAGATCTCCTCTGTCGTTGGGAAAAGTGGTGAGACGGTCCAGCAGGGCTCCACCGGTGGTGGCGTCGTGGCAGGGCGGCTCAGCTTCTCCCTCATCGGATTCTTAGGTCCTGTGGCGACTTCTGAAGTTCCAGTCCCCAAAGCCCTGCTTTTATGCAGAAAACCCCCATTCACTCAGCCTAGCTGTCACTCAAACATGCTAAGTGGTGAGCCGGCCGGCTCACCACTTGGGCCAATCAGGACGGGGTGCGACTTGAATTGCCTAGGCAACTCAGTCCAGGGTGCCTAAATCCCCCTCCACCCCTCCTAAGTACCCCAGACAGAGTGGCACCACTTTGGAGGGCTTCTGTGGAGAAGCCCGCCAAAAAGTGGAACAAAGGGCTCAACTTGGGTTGGAGTCACAGAAGAGAACACAAACGCCATTTTAGAATCAAGTTTTGGCAAAAAATACCAACCGGAGAATTAATATTAATTAAATAAACCGGCGGTATGTTCGAGGCTACCGTAAATAATTAAATAAAGATAGTAGCCTAAAACAATGGGAAATCCCATAGGAAAATATTTGCGGTTGAATATAAAAAGTAGTATCCACTGCCACCAGCCAAAACTCGATCAGGGGGGACGGAGACGTGCCCCCTCGACTAACAGACCCCGGGGCAATTGAATTGCCCCAGCCAGTACGTCCACAATATGATGGTTTGTACTGGTTCTGTTCAGAATTTAAAGGCAAGTTCCGGGACTTTTTTTTTATTGTCCCTACGGTTCGGCCATGTGTTTTTAAGCATAAATCGGTAGATCATAGAAAACTTTCCTATGGACCTTACCCGACTTTTCGTCCATTAACGCACTCGAAATCAGCCGCCATTTTGTGATAATCCTATCATTTCCCCCCATCGACCTGGCTCACCTGCGTTTGCGGCGCTAAATCATATCCCCCGCCCCTGAAACAGACTTTATCAAAACATTCATATTCCCCGCCTCTATCCGTGACGTGACTGTGCTGCGTAGGCAAACGCGCCCAGGCGTCTTCTACGCAACTCCACACAGAACCCGGAAACCAACACAGATCAGCTCAGAACACAGCGCGCCACAATTCGGAATATGAAACTGTACTTTTAAATCAAACCGCAAGATTGTAAATTTGGTAAAGTACATTTATTTGACATCAAATGTTTAGAGAATATTCAGCGATTTGCATTTTTCTTTGCTCTCGATCCAAAATAGTTCGTCTTGAGGCAAGCGATGTTCGTGTGCAGTACACAGGGTGTTGGTTTACGATAAAATAAGCTCTTCGGTCGCACTGATAATCGCATGGCTGTTTCAACAACAAGGCACTAGGCCACCACAACGGTATGTATGTTGCATCTAGCCATTAGTACCGCGTAAGGGCATACTTGTACTTGGCGATCGTCCCATAAAATGGTCAGGGTGGTAACGTTGTTCACGCGGAGAAGCAACTGGCGGTTGTAAAAGCCATCCGCCGGTGTCTGGTACTCGTGACACATACAATAATGAAGGATGTACCTGTTTTAAAAACATAAAAAATGAAATTAGTCTCACCATCAGATCTTTATTAAAATTATTCATTTTATATATTAGGTCGGGAAATTATTTCATAGCTAGGACAGTGCAACTGGGTATTATACGTCATTTCCAGTAACCCACCCCCTCTCCTCCGCCTTTTTCAGAGCCGCCTGAGCGCCAGTGGACCACTTCGTCACTGATATGATATAATATGGCATTTGCAACGCGCCTATACACAAGTGTTTCAAGACGTGGCGAGGCAGGGAGGGGGGGGGAACAAGGAGAAGACAGACAACGATCCTACTAGGCCAGGTGTCATTCAGATCGCGCAAGTGCAGGGGTAGGGGGAAGGTAAAAGTGCAAGGGGAAGGGGAGGGGGGAAGTGGAGTACAAGGTAAGTAGCATAAAATAATAAATACATAGGGCCAGCTGGTGGCAAGTGCAAGGTAAGTGCAGAACAAGTGCTGGGAAGGGGGGGCTGTAGGATACTGAGACAGTCCCCCAGTGCAGGGGTTGACAGGGAGGCAGTGCAGGTGGAGAGTGGAAGGGCCCAGGACCGAGGTCGCAGACAGTGGACCAGTTGTAGCAGGGGAAAGGGAGAGAGAAAGCAGAAGCAAAGAGGAAGGTTTTGAGGTGCTTCCGTAAAAGGAGATGGTTCTCCTCAAGATAGTGCGCGGTAAAAAAAAATATGCCACATAGAACGAACAAGTACAACTTAACCCGTCTTTAAAGCTACTGTATAGTAATTAAATTGCGGTATAAACTCATAAAAAGAGTTACTTACATTATATTTGCATTTTCCATTGTGTCTGTGCGTAGGGCAGCCCCGAAATACCACTCCTTCTATGCCGACGTTATTTCTTCTAATGAACGAACATTAAATGGCTTTCGTTTCTGAAATTATATTGATTATCGTTTACGTTATTGCACCACACCCCCAAAAAGAAGTCTTTCGGGATGGTCCCGGCCTGTCAAGGTCAAATAACAATAGAACCTTATACTGAGTCGTGGGCCATTCCGGCACCCGAGCAAAAAATCAAAGCAGCTGACCTTCACTTTGAACGAGCACACATTCCTAGTTAGCTACATTCAGTGTAAGGCCATCTCACAGGACTTGAAATTTACACTCCATCTTTGCATTTTGTCTGCGTGCATTTGCAGCCCCAGAGAACCATAAATACGGAGACATTCTATATTTTTTGAAAAATGATTTATATTACTGTTTGGTTTCATTTAATGCGCAAATGAACAAGGTTGGATAGACACATTGCATGTACACTGAGCAATCACTTTTATTTACACAATACATAGCTACACATATTCAATGGGCCTGCGACATGAGGAGACTCCAGAGCAAAGTCACAGGTGACACCCAGGTGGTTCGCACAACTGCACGGTGAAGGGAGGGGCAACGGTGGAGAGACACATTGCATGTACACTGAGCAATCACTTTTATTTACACATTACATAGATACACATATTCAATGGGCCTGCAACATGAGGAGACTCGAGAGAACAGACAATCAAATTACAATCATTTAAACCGTGATGTGTATTTCTCAATGAGCTCTGCTTTAGGTGGACATGGAACAGAGGCAATGTTGGGTGGCAATGCAGTTGTCCCCTGCACAGGTTCGTTCACAACTCCATGTATGTGCCTATCTAGGACATCAACAATAAGTCTCTCAATAAACTCATATTGCATATCCTGAAACACTGGTTTGATCACCCATTGTTTACTTCTTTTAGTGAAGGCCTTATTGTAGCGAAGCGTCCCTAAAGTTCCGGTCGTCCTACTTTGTTGACGGCCAACATTATGGTTATGTGCCAAGACCGCTAGAAGAGTCCGATTTATCATGCCCTCCATGCCAAAATGCAATCGTTTTGGCCTGTACTTTAGGCACATATTGTGGAACACCTCCAAATCTCCTGTGTGGCAGAATTCCGTGAGTCCCCTCAAATCTCTTGTTATAGTTTTATCAAATACAATCTTTTCAATGGCTTTGTGAGTGGGTGATGAAGGAATCAACCACTTCTTCTTCCGTGCCTCCTCTGTGGACAAATGGCCATGTTCACAATTGTGGAAATGTTGGTTTGTGGTCCAGCGGTGAACGTTGCTACAGTGTAGCATTACTGACCGCCATTTTTCCAGTAGAATTTCCAACGACCCTCCACATGTTTTTGAGCTCCACCAAAGATGGTTGCTGATTGACTTGGACCACTGTGAAATACCTTGCATATCTTTTTTTTTACCTGCAGCCGACATTTTTTTATTGATTGTTTTTGCAAGATGCCATACGTCAAATTGGTGATTTATATTTTTGTACTCTTCTCTCATTGTCTTGGCAATTGAAACGTGTCTGTCCGTGGCTATCAGGTCGATCACCATTCCCCGCGATTGTAGTTCTTGCAATGATGCTACAAAGCCAACTTTCTCCATGGCCACTGAGGATGTACTTTGTGACACCTGCACGACCACCGAACTCACAATTTTCTTACTTTCCATGTCCTGAAAGTGGTAGGTGCAGTACTTGGCTGAAAATCCTGGGCTGTCGCACTGTCCATCACCGGCTAGCCTGAACCGTTTGCCCGCGAATGTACTATCAATAGACATTTTTTCCATTCTCCAAGCTTCGCTAATGGCTGGAAATAGATAATCGATTTGGTATTTGTAGAACTGAGTTTTCGCAATGAAATGGATTCCCACAAACTGAAAGAAATACTCTAACTTTTTAAAACTTGAACCACTAAAAAGTGCGGCCGCTGCACAAAGTAGATTGCCTGCTGGCAGTTGCCCCAGCATGGGTTGTGCAGACCATGAGAAAGGATGATATTTTGTACAGGTGGCATGTATTTTAAGGTTAGTGCCTCGAATTGCACGAGTCACATTAATCAATGGCTCCCCACATACTTCCCCACCAACCGAATGCCCACATTTCATCCTAATAATAATATCAATCAAACAACTATCGAATACAATGAATTTGGCCTCTTTCCTTATACTGTCACTCTGCATCCCAGCTGGTTCGGCCTGTAACTTTGAGGACATGTCACTCACATGAAAGGTAGAATCTCTGATATCGTCTTCCGCTATGTTCAGTGATATTGATGGTGTTCCATTGTCGTCCACTTCATTCTCTTCCATTGCAACATCTGTTCCTTCTCCGGCGATGGGTGAATAAAACAATTTCTTCAACTTTCTCGCGGTCTTAGTTTTTGCGGGTGTGGATTCTGTGAATTGATCTCCGACTGCATCCGAACTACCAGGAGGACATTCACTATCAATGGCTGGTGGTGGTATAGCTCCGTTGTCAATCACTTCATATTCTTCCCATTGGCACGATGCATCTCCAGTCTCAAGTCCCTGCCAAAAGGTTTGACAAGCAACATCTCTCGTTCGCATCACTGTCTGTGTAGATCTAGTTCATACACCCACTCGCAACTAGAGGACAGATTGGAAAAGGGATGTTCAGTTTAAACACAACTTACAGTATTGAACTATTAAGAGTGAAAAACAACATAATATAGTGACCAGGACACTAACCTTCTTTTGCTTTCTTTTCTTTGAAACTTTCTTGCCTCGAACTTCAACATCAGGACGCTGTTGCTCCGACTCGTGTGTGCATGTCTCCACTTCCTCTTGCGCTGCAACGACTATATTTTCATGATAAGCACATCCATCACGCACTGACGCTCCATCGACTCCCTGAAACATAGAACTTTCATTAGTATGTATAATAATATTGAAAACACAAAATGTACTTGGGGACCAAAACCCACGTACATCTCAATAGCAAAACACGAATGAACGCATTGTGTAGAACATTCAAACGACAATTATTCACGCATTGTTGATCTAGTTAGATGGAACTGTCAAGATCCATACCTCGGGCTCCGCATAGACTTCCATTGATGATATTATTGAAGATGACGCTTCAGCAACTCCCTGAAACACAGTAATTGCATTAGTATGGTTTTCTATTTTGTTAAAAAGAACATAAACTTTGTGCAGGCGTCAACGGCTCATCTAAATAGACCTGCACAAATGATCAGTTGTCTAAAATAAGTAATGGATATCTAAATATGATTCGATTTGCTCGATCGTTGGAAGTGTCACCACCCAGAGATCTGCATCAACTACTAGGGGTGATGTTCTTGTAGAACATTGCGCCGACCCGTAACTGCATGCTCCCCCTTCTTCTTGGACTAATGCTCCATAGACTCCCTGAAACATAGGACTTTCATTAGTAATGAACACAATATTGAAAAAAGAAGACACATAGGAGGGCGACGACAGAAGGACATATCAATGGCTAAAAACGAAAGAAACATTGTGTGCAACAATCACGCTACAAGAATGCAAGATCTGATGATCTCCATCGATGGAACTGTCCGGAAACGTACCTCGAGCATCTGAGTGACATCAACGGTTGTCGTCAATGCGTTGGACTCCTTAGCATCTCCCTGAAAGACAGTACTTGCATTATTTTGGATAACAATAATTATAACTGAAAACAAAGACTAGAGGACGAGTACTAGGGTGTACCATTAGGTAAAATAATTACACGATAAATTAAAACTATTGATTTACATGCCTAAAACAAGTCAGTGGCAGAATAGCTAAGTAAGATTACCCGATAGGCGCTTGAAGTGGCTGATGACTGCAATAACGACACAGATGGAGAATCTTCCGCCTTCATATTGAGTGGATACATAAATGGGGAAATTATTGTTAGCTAATGCTACATACTACCGCAAGGCCGAGAGCTAAATCCGTAAACTTGACTCACCAGTGGAGGGATGTGGACGAATAGAGTGGGAATAGCGGTTGAGAGCAATTTTCGCTTCGCTCGCGGTGTGTTCTTCTTTATTAGCAATGATGTGGAGTACATGTCTGAGCTAAAGTGCCTGCTGCAGATGTGGTATCGATCACCCCTCTTGTCCGCAAAGACTTCTAGGACTCTACTTTCAAGCTCAGACGGTGGATATCCGCAATATCGGACCCATTCTCTTATCTGATCTATTGTCTTAGGGAAAACATGCATTATAGTACAGTCAGATTTTTTATGGGTCTTCGAAGGGCAACCGCCAATGGAACAGGCAGGCATTGTGGAAAGTTCTGAAAAGTAAAGATCAACAATTCTCTATGAATACCAATGTGTTAAAAAATTAAATGACACATAAAAGGTTCAATGCAAGGTTCGTTTTGGTTCTTGGAACTATACACGTTATTCACATGCGGATAAGTATTTGAATAACTTTAAAAAAATAGAAAAATAATTTGACTAAACTCAGAACATGTGACTAGTTCCTTGCATGTACTGTCTTGAACGAAAAGAAAACATGGATGCAATTTGATGACTACTAGCAAATAGATATAAATTAAAAAATTGGACGCAAAATGATTATGGTACATGGCCTTACCTTGACGAACAAACAGCTAGATGCAGGGATCAGAGTAGTTTCTTGTCGTAGAACAGGGAGCAGTTCACAGGTTGCAAACTGACGAGTTTGCTCGAAGTGGTCACGGAAGTTCACAGAGACGAAGAGCAGATAACCAGCACCTTCACGGGTTGACTAGCAAAGCGCAAAGAAGTTCTCATTAGAAATATGAAGTGGGTTATAAAGAATTCGAAACAGGGGTGTGTTTGTGAATGAATGACGTGAATATGTCGTGGCATTATGCGGTTTGCAGGGGGGCGTCCGACGTGAGGGGGGATGCTTGGCAGGAGACACGGGGTCTGGAGGTAGACATGGGAACAACAATCCATGCTCTATAGACCACTTTGAAGTGTACATGGTCTTTGGCACCTCTTGGCCTTTATCGCTCCCTGACAGCTCCACTTGCCAGCGCAAGTACCCCGGTGTGAACTGCCTTTGATAGGGCGGGGGGTGGATTGGGGCGGTGGTTGTGCAGACAAGACACAGGAAGACTCGTGAATGGAGACACACTTATGTGGATTGCAGGGGGGTGTCCAGCGTGAGGGGGGATGCTTGGCAGGAGACACGGGGTCTGGAGGTAGACATGGGAACAACAACCCATGCTCTATAGACCACTTTGAAGTGTACATGGTCTTTGGCACCTCTTGGCCTTTATCGCTCCCTGACAGCTCCACTTGCCAGCGCAAGTACCCCGGTGCGAACTGCCTTTGATAGGGCGGGGGGTGGATTGGGGCGGTGGTCGTGCAGACAAGACTCGTTTGCCGCAGGGCCTCACCAAGGAGAGGCCATCTAACTGCATGTAAGAGGCAGGCTGCAGGATCTAGTACATGGAAGGCAGGGGGGTGAGTTTATAAATACCTCACCCTCCCAGGAGAATATATGGGTGCAGTTCACCCTGGAGACCCTGGATGCCTAGGCAGTTAGTCAGCAGCAGGCTGGCCTGTGGTGGCAAGGCGGCACGGGCCAGAGGGGGTCATCTCTGTACCCGGTGCCCAAAAGGATGATTTATTATGATCAACCATATTGATTATTTACCTATAACCATGTTTTGTATCAATAAAATCCAACGGCCTTTTATTGCCAACGCTTGAACAAAGTGGTGTGGTAAGTATTTTTGGGGGAGGAGGCAAGGCCGGGAGGCTTGATGCCAACCCGCAAAATAACATATGTATGTCTGCTGCATATGGGTTCAACGGTTATGTGGATTGAAGGTGGGCGGCCAGCGTGAGGGAGGATGCTGGCCGGAGATATGTGGTGTGACAAGACAAGGCACAGGAAGACTATTCAATGGAGACACACTAGATTCATTTAAAAAATCAAAACAACCATTGTTAAAATATATGTTGGGTTTTATTTTAGATCTTAATTTCAATTGAACATAAATAATAAACATTACACATTGTAAAGTTCCGGTTGCAGCACATCCAGGGAAAATCCGCGGTATTGTCCACTGTCGCTGGGGAAATGTTGTCTAATGGCAAGTACCGCACAGGCAGGTATTACTCTCCGAACGCGGTGTCCGAGCCTACCGTGAAGCCACCAAGTGAAGCAACGAAAGGCCACCAGCCTGTACCACCTGTGAAAAAGAAAGATGCAAACTGTATTAAAATGACAAAACTTTCTTATCAATGTCGATTCAGGTAAAAAATGTCATTCTGCTTTGAAAAAAATTCTATCTAGAAAATGCACAATATGGAACCAATTTACATGCGTTCGAATGATATGTAGATGTAATTTTATATGTGGGAGACGACCATGAAATAGTAGTGGCATCACTGACATCACAACCAGAGTATACTTACTCGTTACTCGGATTACGCGGACGAACAGTGCCGCGAAGTTCGTGCATAAGCACCATCATCATCCTCAACACGGTCCGTGAGAGGCAGGCTTCCCTGAACTCTGGCAGCTCGGTGATGCATTGCGGACTTGGCTCGCCTTCCGGAATTTAGGCCAAGGACCCGGAATTTTCACGGCAGCAGCAGTTCTCCTCCTCAGTTGGCATTAGCTCGCACTGATTGCACGTGCACCAGGTGGAGACGCCGTCCATGCGACATGGTCCAGGCTCTTCATCCGTTGACTGGTCCTCCCAACTGCCGTCCGAATCCCCATCGTTTTCGCGTGCTTGCCTTTCCAGTAGTTCCTCCTCGGTGTACTCGGGCTCGTACATATACGGCATTATTGTAGCCATTGTGTGGTAAAGAAAGTAAAATAATTTACAGAGATGGTACAGGTGTTCACAAGGCCTAGAAGCAGCGAAGGTAGCTGACCAGAGCACAGAAACGAGTCACAGAATTCTCAAAGTAACACAGAGAGAGTAATGGAATCGAAAATCTGCTGCTGTGTGTTGTGAAACGGTGTGTTTATACTTATTGAGGAAAGAGGCGTCCTGCCATTTCCATGGCGACACTTCATTAGCTGAGGCGCAGTGATTGTTGACACGAAACGTGCTTTGGCGTTGGGAAATGGGCGGTACGCGTCTGCTGATGTCAGGCTCAGGGGCGGGGGATTTGATTTAGTGCCGCAAACTGTTGGGTGTCCTGACCCACGTTTAAGCTATCATGCCACAACATTTGGTGCTGTGGGCTTAGAAAATTCAAGATGGCGGAAAACCCACATGTGCGCCGAAATCCAGGAAAGCTGCGCAGTTTGTGCGCACACCAAAATGGTTGCCTCACTTGCCACCCACCAGTGCGAGAATGAAAGGCCGGGTTGCCATGAGGGAAATGGGTTGCCAAAGGAAAAACAGTAGCGCCGGTTAGCTTCAAAGCGCTTTAAAACCACCATTGGACTACCCGCACAGTAGTCTGAAACCATTGGGAATGGCAATGCTGATTGCCAAAAGCAAACCCATAACTGTTGGGAATTCATTTTCTTAAATCCCAAAAATGGGTGCAGTACCAGTACTCACCACTATCCAAAAGCCGGCGTTTTAAAACCACCCTGTGTTTCTCTGAAGGCAGGCTCAAAATGTCTATTTTAAACATTGCAACACATCTAAAAACTCACTGGACACCAGTAGACATTTGGTAGAATGGAGTGTTGTGTGCCTACAAAATCTGGGAAATGAAGAGCCCAAAACAATGCTTATAACAAAACTGCTATGGAGTCCGCAGTTTAAGTTGCACTGGATTTAAAGACACTAAAATCGAAAATGTTTAGATTAAATGAGTGACCTATGTTTGGTGTCACATGCCTTTGTAACTGTTGAAATGTCATAGTTTTGCACTTAGAATCAGCATTCTAGCTGCATGTGTAAAATTGCAAGTTAATTTAAAAAGCAACAAAAAAGATGACAGTTAGCTGAAAGTCTGGCTTAAGGAACTTGATTCTGCCTGGCAACTACCCCCATCAGGAGTGAAACTTGAGTCACAACTGTGTTCCCAAGCCCATCTGCCTTTTGCTGGCCACACTAAGGATATGCCATCTATCTGATAATTGAATTACCTGTGCTCTACAGGAGCTCTGAACAAAGCCTGTCTTGACTCAGGCAAAGGTTTTATTACAGCGGTCGTAAAATGTAGCTTCCTCTTGGCAGAAGCTGGGAGGGGCACTGCCTGTGAGAGCAAGATGGCTTGGCAGAACTGGATAAACCAGTATTTCCACCATGTGACCTGGGAAACCACACCCCTTTGTAGCCAGAATATTGTTTAGAAAAAGATGAATAACTCATGGTGCGGACATGTGAAAATTTTATAAATGATACCATAATTCTTGTGATTTTTCTGCCCACAGTTTAAGAGGTTTTTAGAACCGGTGGTATGTTCAGGGGGGTTTTAGCGGAAAAGAGGATATTACTCAAAATGTGTGCATGTGAAAAATCTGACACTTCATCAATTAATGTCCATACTCCTTGCGCACATGTGTGTAAATTTGGGGTAATGTCCGGAATTGCAAACCAGTTAAAAAGTGCAAAATATTGCCATTTCTGAATGCAAGCTCCCAGGAAGAGCAGAGTTTGAACAGGAGATACCTCCTGTGATATGTGAGGGGTGCATATGATTTTAAAACAATATGTACCTCTGCAAATATGTATTTGTTTCAAATCTAGATTTGTGTGTAAGTTGACAGGAGGAGTGGACTTTCTGCAGGCTGTAAAATGACATCACCCTGACACAACTTAGCTCCCCCAATCAAGTGACAAATGGAAGTTTGACCAATTAGAAGCTGAGAGAGAGGTAGGGTCAGTGATGCTAGAACACACCCACATTCTAAACACATAAAAGCAGACAGACAGGACAGATAGGGACTTTCAAATCCATTTGCAGCTGGAAGCTCTGCCGGAAAAATCCATACTTACCTTCATCAAACTTCAAAGAGCCAACACTTAGACTCCAAGATAAACAGAGACTTCAGAATCTTAACCAGAAAGGCCACTGCCAGCAAGAGTATTTGTCAGCAGGCCTAAAAATCTTTTTGCAACTGAACTCTTCAGACAGCCGGCTGACGCCGTCTGAATTTTGCCAAGAACTTTTGCAAGAACCCGGTGACAGAAATATCCAAAGAGAAGGCAGGACCCGACCCAGAGAACCGGTGCCTAGCAGAGACCAGGCCATTGTATCCAGAGTGCTGACCCCGATGCTGTGAGCAGTTCCAGAGACCAGACGCTGTGCCCAGAGACCGTCCGAAGTCCAGACCTGTTGACCAGATCGTGACAAAGCCGCCTTCCTGTTTAAAATCTCTTGTGAGTACCGCCAAACTGTACCAAACCAAAGCTCTTAGTTTAAATTCATCTAATTCAATCTATTTAACCTAAGTAGAACTGCCTGATAGCTCCAAATCTGTCACCTGTCATTTCTAGTAAAATCTGTCACTTGTCATTTTCTAGTTGCAATCTGTCACTTGACATTTTGAGCTTTTAAAATTTCAAATCTGAAAAACGACCTTCACAAAATCGCTCATATCTCCGCGACCGTTTGTCTTAGAGACTTGCAATAACTTTCATCTGAAAACTTAGAATCGTGGCTTTCCTACGAACCTAGAACCGCATTCCTACCCCTTATAGTTTTACCGCAATCGCGGAACACGCATCCGCGAATTTTACAGCGATTTGCAAAATTCTCCACGTGTGAAAACAGCTGCTGCTTGCCTTCCATTTGCCAGAAATTCGTTTAACCTGCTAATCATTCCTGAATCATTGCAAGAGTGAGCCTGAGCTAATATTAACTAGATACCATTCACCCTGAACCTCTGAAAGGGAATTAAAAGCATTTTAGCATTTTTTTTTTAATTCATTGCCAGCACATATCAAAGCAATTTGGGCCTGTGTTTTCAAACTTCTGTAGTCTAAGCTTGCTGGGGTGAATTGAATTACAGTTGATTGCATTTCTTAGAACTGTGTGCTTCCTTCCATTTCCTTGCATTGTATCAAGGGGGGGAGGGGATTGCCAGAGAAAAGTGATTACATTGTTTTGTTGAAATCATATTGAGTATTTTCTATACTGCATTTCATTCATTCAACCTTGCATTTCCTTGAACCCTATAAAGCATTCTCTACCACATTATACTTCTGTACCTATTTACCACTGTGCTACCTTATCCATTTCATGTCAACTCCTTATTGATTATAGAGAAGCGTGTTAGTGCCAGATTCTCCGTTGTTAATCTTTATCATATCAGATTAAGTGTGATATTCAATTATTAATTTATTATAAAGTGTGATATAATATATATTGTTTAAATTATCAAATAAACCTTTTAACTTGCAAAACAGAACTACTTCTTGGCTCAGTGGGGTCAGGGGGATTCCAAGAGAGGGGTGTTATATAGGGGTAGTCATCCAGAACGCATGAACTGGACATAAAGATATATCAATAAGGGTTTTCATTCAGTATTATAGACTAGGCGTTGACTTAGCTGTAGTGTTGAATTGAATCCTCTTACAAACTGGGGGCTCGGCCGGACGTTTGGGTTAGAATACCACTTGTGCAGCTTAATACAGTGTGCTAACTGACGGGATACATACATCCGGTCGGATCACCACGCTGCATTACGCTGTGAAGCATTCCTCAAAAGGGACACTCCAAGAAAAGTTCTGTTCTGCAAAAATAAAATACTAACTTCTGTAAGTCAGGACAGAGACCAATCTCTAGAATGACGACCTTGGTAGATATGAAAATAGCCAGAGAGCACTTCTTACATAAACTATTTGTGAGAGGTGAATGGGCTGAGCAGGGCCAGGATGCCTGGTTGCAGGCCATCACGCGACAGGTCACTGAAACAGGGTCAGACTTATGGAGAGATCAGGGTCCATTACATGTGGCCCTGAGTGAACTATATATGGCTCCTAAAGCCAAAGAGGAACACAATAAGATTGCCAGGATAGCAGCATACCTCTACCTATATATGGGAGACATGCAGGATAGATGTGCTGAAAGCCAAAATCTGGCAAATAGGCAACAGGTGGTGTTAGAGAAGGTCCAATCTGACCTGGTCTCTTCTGAGCAGAGGCTGCAGGGGAGCCAGGAGTCAGAAAATGACAGCAGGCAGTACATCATTAAAATAAAAGAGGATATGGGCATCCTACAACAGGAAAAGACAGACCAGGATACCAGATTTCTGGCCCTGCAGAAGGAGCACCAAGACAGTTTGGACTCCTTACTGCAGAACCAGAAAAAGTTGGAGCAACAGATCAATTTCAACAGGGCATGCGCGGAGCAGGTAGTCACCCTGCAAAGCCAGCTAGATAGAGAGAAAGAGGAGAGCAATAAACTGATTCTGAAAGACCTGGATACCCAGGCAGAGTTTGATCAGGAGCGCCAGAAAGCTGGTGCCTTCCAAAGGCAGAGGGACGACCTGGCGGCACAAATGCAGGCTCTTAGTCAGGAAAGAGACGCCATAGGCCAGGAAGTCTGCCATTTAAAAAGAAAAATGGAAGAAAATCACTTGGCCCTCCAGGGGCTGGGTGATCTCCAAAAAGAGCATGCAAACTTGTTAGAGCACACCAGAAGGGTGGAAGATGCTCTGGCAAGAAAGGAGCAGGCCAGTAGGGATGGGAATCAGGAGGTAACCCTCCTGCAGCAAAGACTGGCCCAGTGCTCCAGGACCAATCAGGAAGCACAGAGGGAAAATGAGGCTCTCTGCCAGCACAATGAGAGGCTCCAGCAACAGGTAGCGATGCAGGAGAAACTGATAGAGTCGAGTAAGGCCTTAACAGAGGAACTGAAGGCACAAATGCAGGCTCTTGCATTGCAACAGGGAGCAGGGGCGGATAGAGATGAGGTTCGCTGGGAAATGGAAACTCCGGAGCATAACCTCAGGAGCCCTAGTACCAGAGGCCCTCATACCTCTCAGTCCCTGGACTCTGCCACCCCCATGTCCCCTGGCGCACACGAGCACAGGGCCACAGGGATGGCAGATTACTATCCAACCAGAAGCATGGGGCTCATAGGCCAGTACCACTCAGGAATGGAGGGGTGGGCATCCGGGTATGGGCACCCAAGTACAGTACAGTTCAATGGGGAACCCCAGGAGAGTAGGCCCATTAAGGGCATCCTGAAAACCTCTACCCAGTTAGGTCAGTGGAGGGGGTACCCATCAAATCCTGGCAGCAAGGAGGAATCTGAAGACTCCTCTGAACTGCGCAGGACACAGGAGACCAGGTCCCCACATTCTGCCAGCCATTCCCAGGCTCGCAGAATCCGGGAAAACCTGGAAGAACAGACAGGAACCTCTGGGAGCAGTGCCTCTGAGTCCGAGGACGAATGGACAAGGGTTACCCGAACCAAAAGGGCCAATAAGGCAAAAAGGGCCTTGCTTAAGGACCCCTTAAAGCAGATTAAGGCGATCAGGAGCGTCATCACGCCTTACCATAAGAACGCTAAGTATTCTGTTTGGGAGCACTTAGAGTTGTTTGAACAAATGATGGAGACTTTCCATTTGAAGGACAGCCAAAGCTGTATTCAATATGTAAAGTGGACCTTCTCCCCGGAATACTCCAGTTTCTTTGCGGGGCTGGAGGACCAAAATCATTTAAGATGGTCCACCTATAAGGCGGCCATCTTGAAACATTTTTCTGTTCACAGAAATCTCAAGAGGCTCGCAAGGCAGCCTACAATTTGCAATGTGGGGAGGATCAGGCCCCACAAGAATTTGTGCAGGAGTTAAAGCGTGCTTTTGCACAGACCACAAGAAGGGTGCGCACGGATAGCAGAGAATTTATAAATACGTTTTTCCATGCCTTGCCCAAATATATCATGACCCAGCTCGTGAGGGATTTTCACGAGAAAAGATCTTTAGACTGGGTCATTGAACAGGCTACCCGGATCTATGAGGTGCAGAAACCGATAGATAGCAAAA
The DNA here is from genome assembly GCF_040938575.1 of Ambystoma mexicanum. Taxonomy (NCBI): domain Eukaryota; kingdom Metazoa; phylum Chordata; class Amphibia; order Caudata; family Ambystomatidae; genus Ambystoma; species Ambystoma mexicanum. Next base: position 1,123,409,433 of record NC_090937.1, on the reverse strand, counting down.
GTAATGCCCAGAAAAACCCCAAAGCCAACAGCACCCCTGCTGCTGCCAAGGTGGCAGAGGTAAAGGTCACCCCCGTTTTGGATTTGGAGATGGGGGGGCTTAAAAACCTACCTGCACCTAATAATGCTAGGCCCAGGAGGTCCTCGGGTCAGTCACAGACAGGGAGCCAGGGAGGCAGCCCCACAAATGGGGTCCCTCGCTCTCCTGATTATGTAAGTCCCCGTTACAAGGGAAACAGACCCATCCTGGGTTATGTGTGGACTCCTCCAGCCCAAGGGGGGGGATCCAGCCAAGCACCTAACCCAGGGAACTTCCCTCCTAACTTCCCACCGGAGGGCAGAAACTCTCCAAATCCTGGGCAGAACTTTTTCCCCAGGTATCCACCCAACTTTCAGCCCCAAAACCATCCATCCTTCTTTCCCCAATTCCCTGAGCCCAGACCACTGAATCCGGGAGAGGGGAGGCCAAGGGTGGAGGGGTACCCAAATCTTCCCAAAACGGGGTATTACCAGAGGAGGGATAGCTACCCTTCCCGGGATCAGCCCAGGGGAGAAAACAGGGCCCCGTATCAGCCTGAGCGGGTTTCCCAGTTAGAGCGCCAGGTTCAAAACATGGCGCGGGATCTGGGTCACATACTGAGGGCTCAGCAGAACCCTCAGATCGGCGTGCCGGCGCAGAACGCACCCAACTCTGGACCTGGTGCTCCAGAACAATGACGGGGGCAGCACCCCGATAACTCACCGGTTCCCAGGGAGGAGGCACAAAGGGAAGGGGGGTGTAAAGCCTTGGAGGAAGCTTCCTTCCTCACTTGTAAACAGCCCCTGGAAACCCAGGAACCGGAAACAAAATCTCCTGCCCCTGAAAGTCTGCCTCCTAAGGAGCAGAGGGGGGGTAGGAGAAACAAAAGACCCAAACAGACTCAGTTTGAGGAGGAAGTACAGATCTTCCAATTTGAGGGAGAGGGATCCTCAGAGGATCCTGGGAAAAGGATCTTCTCCTTCAGAGAGGGGGGAACTCCTCCCAAAGAAAAATGGGTCCCTAGGGATGCAAATCCAGACTGGGGAGATGTGGAGACTGAGCTACCGCCGCCCACCATCTCATCCCAGAACCAACAGCATGAAAATCCCCTGGTTCAAACCCATCCTGGGGACTGCCTCCAAAAAGGGGGGGGCGGCCCAGAACCGGAGCCAGGGGAACCCACAATGGCTCTGATCTCCAGTTGCCAAATTTTTCTTTCAGATTCCCAAGGCTCTCCACAGAATTCTGCCCAAATTTCTTCTCTTGCAATGTCCAAAACCAGAAAATTTGCCCACCAGTTGTCCAAAAATGTACATTATCTGTGCCCCCTTGAGGAGAAGGAGGGAAGATATTATGCCCCGGTACAAGTACAGGGGCAGGGTACAATCTCGGCACTGGTGGACACTGGATCTCAAGCTACCCTTCTGTCCAGAAGGGCCTTTGACGAACTGAATGCAGGAAGGGGAGAGAATTACCAAATTCCTCTCACCTCTCTTCCTGGGCAACTCCAGAACTTTGACGGGAAGGAAATTTCCGTTGAGGGGACGGCAGACTTGGACATAAAAATTGGGCGACATAAGTTGAAACACCCGGTCATAGTTGTGACCCCAGAGGGCACCCCTTGTTTACTAGGGAATGACCTCCTGAGAAGGTTGTCACCCCTAATAGATTGTGTAAACAAGGTCCTCTGGACCCAGACTAGCCGACCAATAAAATTAAAACAGAGTGTCAACCATGTTAGTTTAAACGGCACATGCCACATGGTTGAACAAAAATCTGACCAAGTAGAATTTCACTTCCAGAATAGCCAAATTCCAGACGTGACAGTAATAGCAGTAGGACAACAGACTGGTGATGGGGGGTCCTCTCTATTTCTGAAAATCAACCTGCCTTCCAGTCTAAAGTGGTACTCCACGCTGGAAGGAAACACTCTGAGATTCTATACTAATCCACAATCAGAAACTCCCACTCCTATAGTCCAGAAAGATGTGAAATCAGCTCAGAGCCTGGCTGATATTCAGCAAATTGGAGAGCAGTTGTTCATCCCTGTCCAGTTAAATGATGGGAAGGACTCTGTTCTCGCTCGAGTGTGTGTGAACAACGGTAAGAGCTTCATCAGCGAAGCCATGTTCCGCCAACTCCCAAAAGATCCAGCCATTTCCACCTTCAAACTGATAGACAAATGGGAAATGGACCTGGAAGCACCTAATTCCAAACATCTCCTGCCAAGCAGGTGTATGCTCAAAATCTCCATTGGTAACAAGAGCATAGTCCACAATTGTTGGGTCGTGCGAGACGTCCCTGCCGCCTTTTACTTAGGCAGTGACATTCTCAATCGCTTTGCCATTAGTTTGGACCTAATAAACTTCAAAGCTTGGTCCCGATTAGCGGATAATCTCATGGGCTTTGTTGATCCAGAAAAAGCATTTAGGTCAGCTCAATTGCTACCTTATGCAGTCGTAATTCAGGTTAAAGAGGAAGTCACCATCCCAGAAAGGACCCGACAATTCTCCCTGGAAGTGAAAGTTAAAAGGGGACAAGAGTTGAAAAACCCTGATGCTTACATACATCTAAATGCTTCTCTCCAACAGCAAGGGTTGGGGGTAAACCCAACACCATTAGTCAACATAGAACATGACACCATTCTAATAGAGGTGGATAACAGCGACTTAAAGAGTATTACTCTAGCCGCAGGCACCATTATTGGAATGGCGGTTGATGACCGACATTTTTCCATCGACTTAGTAAATGAACTGTTAGGACCAATCCCCAAGGACTGTTTTGACAGTGACAGTGATGACAATACAACACCAGACAGGATTTTTACCCGGCATGGGGGGAACTTCCTGGTGTACACTTCCTGCCCCTATGGTAAGGAAGATGTGACTTGTGACTTCAGGAGGGATGAGGTGATTTTCCAGGTCCATGAGGGCTGCCTTTCCCACCTGAAGCCTCCAGTCCAAATCAGCACTCTGACCAGGGACTTCTCCACCCAGCTGGAGGAGGCCGCTGAAATAGCCAAACCAGAAGTCTTTCCAGGCTTCAGGCAGATGGTGGAAGAGAGAGTCAACCTAGCTGATGCCTGTGTGACTCTGGAACAAAAGCAAAAGTTGAAACAAGTTTTCTTGGATTTCCAAGATCTCTTTGCGGTAGACTCATATGACTGTGGTCGCACCGACATCCACACAACAACAATCCCCACGGACCCTGGCATGACTCCAGTGTTTGTGAAGCAATATCGCTTGCCTCTCGCATCAATGGAGTCCCTTACTGAAATAATTAAGAACCTTGAGTCCCGGGGAATAATCCGTCCAGTCCACAGCACCTTCAATAATCCGGTGCTGGGAATATTGAAGCCAAACGGCCAGTGGAGACTCTGTGCTGACCTTAGGGAGCTCAACAAACGGGTCCATACTTCCCGATGGCCTCTGCCCTACATTGACCAAGGGCTGGCCCAGATTCAGGGGTCACAGGTATTCACTGCAATAGACCTGACCAATGGATACTGGACCGTGCCTGTCAGCAGGGAGGACCAATACAAACTGGCTTTTACCTTTGGGGGCCAGCAGTACACATGGACCCGGACTCCCTTCGGATACCTCAACTCCGGCAATGAATTCAACATTTTCCTACATAAGGCCATGCCCGACCTGGGTGCGAGGGGTAACCTGGCTTATGTAGATGATGTCCTCTTTAAAAGTTCATCTGTGGAGGAACACATAGCGGAGATCCGTTATGTTCTGACACAGTTGAGGGCCGCCGGAGCAAAACTTTCCTTTCAGAAAGCACAGTGGTGTAGAACCCGTGTTAATTTCTTGGGGCATGAGATTACTCCTCAGGGTCTCTGTCCCCAGGAAAAGAAAGTGGAAGCACTTCAGAAACTAAAAGACCCCACAACTCTGCGGGAACTAAGGAGCCTCCTTGGACTGACTAATTACAGCAGAAAGTTCATTGAGGGCTACGCAGAGATCACCAGACCCCTGATTCATCTCCTGAAGGGGGGGGTCAAGTGGGAATGGGGTCCAGAACAAGCCGAGGCAGTAAAACAACTCAAAAGAAGCCTCTCACAAGCGCCTTGCCTAGCTTACCCTGTCAGAAACAAGGAGTTCTTCCTGGAGACGGGGTTCTCTAATACGTGCTTGACGGCAGTATTATACCAAAAGCATGACAAGGTCAATAAAGTAATCTCCCATGCGAGCAAAACTTTATCCTCTGTGGAGGAAAAATTCAACGATTGTGAGAAGGCACTCCTGGCAACGGTGTGGGCATTGAAGAATTACCGCCCGTTTATCCATGGGGAACACATCATAGTGGAGACTCCACACCAGCCTCTGCAATATCTCCAAAGTGACAGAATCCGGGCCGGAAATGTGAGTAATTCCCGAATTACTTCCTGGATTCTGTCAATGCAAGGCTTTCCTGTGGAGGTCAGATATGGCCAAAACAAGAAGAGTCCCCTCGCGCAAGGTCTGGCTGACTTGCATGATTGTGCCAGAGAAAACTGTCTCGAGGACAAAAGTCTAAAAGTAAAGGACAACATGGAGGCATACCTTAATTCCCCACACAAAGTCTTTGAAGAGGACAAGTGTGAGGGAATGCCCACTGTCTATGTGGATGGATGCTCGTACCATGTTGACAACAACGGGGAGAAAAGACTGGTGGCCGGCGTAGGGAATGCATGGGTGAATGAGTCCCCAGAACCCTCCGCTGGATACAAAATTGGTCCCCGAAGTAGTCAGGTGGCAGAATTGATGGCTGTGCATCAAGCCATCCTCACTGCTGTCCAGCATCAACTCCACGAACTGGTCATAATCACAGATTCAGATTATGTACGGAATGGGTTCGTGGAGCACCTGGTTAATTGGAAAACCAGAGGCATGTTATGTGCTAACAACAAACCCTTGAAACATGGGAAGTTGATCCAAAACATTGATGATCTGGTCACCTCGAATGAGATGACCATCTATTGGAAAAAGATCAAGGGTCATTCCAAAGTAGAGGGACCAGACAAAACTGGAAATGACTTAGCTGATCAGCTGGCCAAAACCGGGGCCATCCAAGGGGATCTAATTGAGATTGAGTCCCTGTTGGGGGAAATCCAGGTCGCTGCCATCACTAGGTCCCAGACAAATGCTCACAACGACCTTTCAATTGCACAATGGAGTAAGGAGACCCCTGATGCTGATTTGATTACCGCTCAGAAGGGGGATCCAATAATTGGTAAATTTTACCAACACCTTGAGGACCCTGAGAACTTTCCCCTGACGGATACCGATTACATTGGGAAAGAGGACCTAAGAGTGTTGATGGAGTGTCCAGAAATGTTCCGGATCCAAGACGGTTTGTTGGTAAGGAAATCCAAAGCTGGCCACGATCAGTGGGTGGTTCCTACCTCATTCCGAAGCCTGATGTTAAGTCACGCCCATGATGCGGCCACCGCCGGTCATAGGGGGTTTCACACAACACTGGAAATCTTAAGAGAGGTTGCATACTGGCCACACATGGGGCAGGACCTCGACCAATACTTGAAGGGGTGTCTTGTGTGTGCACAATTTCAGCCATCATCCCTCACGCACCGTGCGCCTCTCCAAAAGAGGGGGATGACACTGCCATGGTCAGATTTACAAATCGACTTTGTAGGCCCTGTGATTCGCTCGGCTAGGGGGAATAAGTACATGTTGACTGTGACATGCTTGTTTACCAAGTGGGTGGAATGTCTCCCAGCCCCAAATTGCAAGGCAGAAACCGCAGCTGCCTTGATGATTAACCACATCTTTTCCCGTTTTGGTCTACCTCAAAGGATTGAGTCAGACAGAGGTAGCCACTTCACCAGTGAAGTAATGACAAAGATGTGGGAGATATTGGGGGTCAAGAGAAAGCTGCATATTGCTTATAGACCAGCTTCTTCTGGGGCAGTGGAGAGATATAACCGAACCATTGTGAGCATATTAAAGAAGTTTGTGGCAGATTCTGGGCCAAGTTGGGATATCCGATTACCTCTGGTCCTAATGGCCATCAGATCTACCCCTTCATCTGCAACCAAAATGTCACCATTTGCGTTGATGACTGGGCGCAAGATGGTGCTTCCCCAGCATTTGCTCTACAGGACCCAAGAGCAGACACTGATAAATGCCTCCACAACTCATGAGTATGTGGAGAATTTAAGGAAACACCTTCAACATGCTTTTGCTTACGCTCAGCGGAATCTAGAAAGATCGGCTGATAGCATGAAAACCCATTATGACCTGAAAACTTCCAGGAAGGAATATCAGGTGGGAGACCGGGTCTATCTATACAACTTCCAAAGGAACCAGGCCAAGCAGCGCAAATTTTTGCCTACATGGAAGGGACCCTTTGAGATCATAGACAAAATCTCCCCTGTGGCCTACAAAATCCACATCCCCAAAGGTCCTTTGGCAGCGGGGGAAGACAAGTGGGTCCACATAAACCAGTTGAAGTGTTGCCATCCCAGGCACGCTCTGCAACAACTGGAGGAATCCTCTGGAATCCTAGCGGGTACTGTCTCAGACTAATTCTGTTCCAATCATAAAACATACCACATCTAGTCTCTAAAATATTGTGATTTGCATGAAACTGTCAATTAGTTATACTGTTTTTTATCAAAATAAGAATGTAATGTTTCGTCATGATGAAATGCATATGCTGTCCCACCATCTCAACAGTGGTGGAAAAACGTCTATGAGTAGGTATTGCCGCTCTTCCTTTGTCTTCCTAGGAGAAAGAAGACCTTGAGACTGGCCAAGGAGGACGATCCGGAGACCGGGAACGAAGATCCAATGGGCCCAGTGGACCGCCCAATACTCCCATCAGGACTGGCGAGGAGAACCGATCGATCAGTACCGGATGGAGAAGAAGATGCTGAACTGTGCCATCTACAGAGTAGGAAGAAGATTATGCGGACAGACCGGTGCGTGGGTCAAAACCCTTGGGCACGCGACTCCCCATCGACTCAAATTCAAAGTGCAGTCGCGTGGGGGGGCTTGTTGGGTGTCCTGACCCACGTTTAAGCTATCATGCCACAACATTTGGTGCTGTGGGCTTAGAAAATTCAAGATGGCGGAAAACCCACATGTGCGCCGAAATCCAGGAAAGCTGCGCAGTTTGTGCGCACACCAAAATGGTTGCCTCACTTGCCACCCACCAGTGCGAGAATGAAAGGCCGGGTTGCCATGAGGGAAATGGGTTGCCAAAGGAAAAACAGTAGCGCCGGTTAGCTTCAAAGCGCTTTAAAACCACCATTGGACTACCCGCACAGTAGTCTGAAACCATTGGGAATGGCAATGCTGATTGCCAAAAGCAAACCCATAACTGTTGGGAATTCATTTTCTTAAATCCCAAAAATGGGTGCAGTACCAGTACTCACCACTATCCAAAAGCCGGCGTTTTAAAACCACCCTGTGTTTCTCTGAAGGCAGGCTCAAAATGTCTATTTTAAACATTGCAACACATCTAAAAACTCACTGGACACCAGCAGACATTTGGTAGAATGGAGTGTTGTGTGCCTACAAAATCTGGGAAATGAAGAGCCCAAAACAATGCTTATAACAAAACTGCTATGGAGTCAGCAGTTTAAGTTGCACTGGATTTAAAGACACTAAAATCGAAAATGTTTAGATTAAATGAGTGACCTATGTTTGGTGTCACATGCCTTTGTAACTGTTGAAATGTCATAGTTTTGCACTTAGAATCAGCATTCTAGCTGCATGTGTAAAATTGCAAGTTAATTTAAAAAGCAACAAAAAACATGACAGTTAGCTGAAAGTCTGGCTTAAGGAACTTGATTCTGCCTGGCAACTACCCCCATCAGGAGTGAAACTTGAGTCACAACTGTGTTCCCAAGCCCATCTGCCTTTTGGTGGCCACACTAAGGATATGCCATCTATCTGATAATTGAATTACCTGTGCTCTACAGGAGCTCTGAACAAAGCCTGTCTTGACTCAGGCAAAGGCAAAGGTTTTATTACAGCGGTCGTAAAATGTAGCTTCCTCTTGGCAGAAGCTGGGAGGGGCACTGCCTGTGAGAGCAAGCTGGCTTGGCAGAACTGGATAAACCAGTATTTCCACCATGTGACCTGGGAAACCACACCCCTTTGTAGCCAGAATATTGTTTAGAAAAAGATGAATAACTCATGGTGCGGACATGTGAAAATTTTATAAATGATACCATAATTCTTGTGATTTTTCTGCCCACAGTTTAAGAGGTTTTTAGAACCGGTGGTATGTTCAGGGGGGTTTTAGCGGAAAAGAGGATTAGACTCCAAGATAAACAGAGGCTTCAGAACCTTAACCAGAAAGGCCACTGCCAGCAAGAGTATTTGTCAGCAGGCCTAAAAATCTTTTTGCAACTGAACTCTTCAGACAGCCGGCTGACGCCGTCTGAATTTTGCCAAGAACTTTTGCAAGAACCCGGTGACAGAAATATCCAAAGAGAAGGCAGGACCCGACCCAGAGAACCGGTGCCTAGCAGAGACCAGGCCATTGTATCCAGAGTGCTGACCCCGATGCTGTGAGCAGTTCCAGAGACCAGACGCTGTGCCCAGAGACCGTCCGAAGTCCAGACCTGTTGACCAGATCGTGACAAAGCCGCCTTCCTGTTTAAAATCTCTTGTGAGTACCGCCAAACTGTACCAAACCAAAGCTCTTAGTTTAAATTCATCTAATTCAATCTATTTAACCTAAGTAGAACTGCCTGATAGCTCCAAATCTGTCACCTGTCATTTCTAGTAAAATCTGTCACTTGTCATTTTCTAGTTGCAATCTGTCACTTGTCATTTTGAGCTTTTAAAATTTCAAATCTGAAAAACGACCTTCACAAAATCGCTCATATCTCTGCGACCGTTTGTCTTAGAGACTTGCAATAACTTTCATCTGAAAACTTAGAATCGGGGCTTTCCTACGAACCTAGAACCGCATTCCTACCCCTTATAGTTTTACCGCAATCGCGGAACACGCATCCGCGAATTTTACCGCGATTTGCAAAATTCTCCACGTGTGAAAACAGCTGCTGCTTGCCTTCCATTTGCCAGAAATTCGTTTAACCTGCTAATCATTCCTGAATCATTGCAAGAGTGAGCCTGAGCTAATATTAACTAGATACCATTCACCCTGAACCTCTGAAAGGGAATTAAAAGCATTTTAGCATATTTTTTTTAATTCATTGCCAGCACATATCAAAGCAATTTGGGCCTGTGTTTTCAAACTTCTGTAGTCTAAGCTTGCTGGGGTGAACTGAATTACAGTTGATTGCATTTCTGAGAACTGTGTGCTTCCTTCCATTTCCTTGCATTGTATCAAGGGGGGGAGGGGATTGCCAGAGAAAAGTGATTACATTGTTTTGTTGAAATCATATTGAGTATTTTCTATACTGCATTTCATTCATTCAACCTTGCATTTCCTTGAACCCTATAAAGCATTCTCTACCACATTATACTTCTGTACCTATTTACCACTGTGCTACCTTATCCATTTCATGTCAACTCCTTATTGATTATAGAGAAGCGTGTTAGTGCCAGATTCTCCGTTGTTAATCTTTATCATATCAGATTAAGTGTGATATTCAATTATTAATTTATTATAAAGTGTGATATAATATATATTGTTTAAATTATCAAATAAACCTTTTAACTTGCAAAACAGAACTACTTCTTGGCTCAGTGGGGTCAGGGGGATTCCAAGAGAGGGGTGTTATATAGGGGTAGTCATCCAGAACGCATGAACTGGACATAAAGATATATCAATAAGGGTTTTCATTCAGTATTATAGACTAGGCGTTGACTTAGCTGTAGTGTTGAATTGAATCTTCTTACAAAACGCAGGTGAGCCAGGTCGATGGGGGGAAATGATAGAATTATCACAAAATGGCGGCTGATTTCGAGTGCGTTAATGGACGAAAAGTCGGGTAAGGT